>NW_004524810.1:1044731-1069574 GCF_000260255.1 Octodon degus
AAAAAAAAAGACTTCTGTTGCTCAGAGCCAAAGAATTTTCAATTAATATAGCCTACAATGTGGTAAGTCCACAACAGAACTTAGTCACCTTAGAACTGGATGAAGCCATGGCACTTGACCTCCCTGTCATAGGTGAGGAGCCTGAGTCCTGACAAATTACCTGGCCTGCACAAATTCATTTCTTCAGTGTCACTCACACTGACACAGCCATTAGGATCTTGAGTTTCTGGTCCTATGGACATGGTGACAGTCCAAAGGGATCCCAATTGCTATTGATTCCAAATGCTTTTTTAAAAATATTGAACTTTTCTGTTTATCAAAATGTCCTCTTACAGCATTTAAGTCCACATTATAATATTTATCAGATTTTAAAAGGTGCACATACAAAAAAATTTTTAAGGTACTTATTTATAATTAGTATTAATTTTTGGTGTGTTTTCTTCTAATATTTCCATACATACATGTATATGTATTTATCCTGAGGAGGACTTCTGAATTCTATGAGTTAATGAATAATCACTATTTAAGAATTTCCTTCGACCTAAAATTTTCTCTGTTGATGCTTACAAACAACAAAGTGGACTATAAGTTGAAACTGACCTTCTTTCAGACTGAGGAAAATTAAGGAATTTTCATTAAATCCCTAATTCACCCTAGAAACCTATGATTTGGAAAGGAATACCTTGTAACAGAGCAATGTTATGTTGGTACGGTAGAAAGGTGTTGCCTCTCAGAAGTCTGCTGGCATTGACCGATCGCAAGGAGAAACCCAAGGAACAAGAAGAGTCAGAGCCAAATCAGCTTCCCACAGCATGTGCCCAGTCTCAACATTTCATAAGGGAAACCTGCCTAAAACTCAGCTGCTACAGCTTATCACATTTTAAGTGAACTGAGTTCAAAAGTACTGGCTTGCTGCTGGGAACAAGACAATCTGGCAGATAAGTCAATTCAAATTTTTCCTTTAAAATTCAAAGACAGTATTTATTTTTCCATATATTTAAATTTTCAGGAGCAGCCAAGTGACTGCCATTCTTACTTTACATTTTCTTGGGTATGGAATCTCCTTTCCACAACATGAGACATAAAAATTTGCACTGACTTTGAAGTTGTTTGCTTGATCTCAAAGTATAAGTGCTAAAAAAATTCATCTTCTTACATATCCCAAATTTCTCTTCAGGGAACCTTTTTCTTACATCTTCTCGTGCTCTCTGCTCATGCTGGAATCCTCACGTCTTTGATACAAGTGCAATATGAATGACTGCTTCCCTCTTTCAGCAGAGGGACACCACGTACCTGATACATGGACATCATGATTAATATGAGAAGTTAAGATGTGGTGTGCATTAGATCCGGGGTGTCCCCTTGAAGCCTCATGACGCTGATGGGATCCTGGGGTGCTACGCTGAATGTGCTAAATGTGCTGTGAGGACGTGGAGCCTCTCAGAAAAGCTGAGTCACTGGTTGCTAACCTGGAAGAGTGTGTCTCCCCCACAGGCTCCTCACTTCCTTCTCTGTTTCTTGGTTGCATGAGATGCACAGCTGGCCTCTACCCACACCCGTTCACCATGCTGTTTCAACTTAGATCTTGCCAGCCACAGACCAACACTTGTGAAACTCTGAGTGAAAAACTTCTCCTTTATTGTAGGTGCCAGGTACTGGGTCTTAGTACAAGGAAAGTAACTAAGACAGATCCTTATTTGAGCATGATGTTGCATGCCAACAATCCCAGAACTCTGGGAGCTTGAGTCAGGAGGATTATAAATTGGAGCCCAGCCAGGGAAAATAACTTAGTGACACTATATCTCAAAACAAAAGACTTCTTTAAAGGGCTGGAAATGTAGGTTAGTACAAAGGCCTTGGGTTTCAAGCCCCAGCACTGCCAAAATAATAATAATAATAATAATAATAATAATAATACCCTAAGTTGTAGTTTTGTTCTGCAATAGGTATGAAGACATTTAAATACATTTCATAGACAGTTTGAGGGTTTTTTAAGTAGTGGAAGCTCTGCTGTTTGGTCAGGAACCAACAGTATATATTGGTAATAGAGTTTCTCTTCATTGCTGGTGGAAATTGGTTTGGTTGTTATCTTGAAATGTTTGAACCAGGAGAATCAAGAGGAGAAGCAACTATCATCCCTAAGTGTGGATTACACTGTCATCCATAAGCTCCCTCCAGCCTCAGTCGAGTAACAAGAGCAACTGAGAAATTTCTTGTGTTAATTTTTCAAGATTCCAGGGATCTGAAGATTGCAGAGTGATTGATACGCCTTCCTTGACCACAGCTCCTTTACAACGTATATTCGCATCTCACTTGCTTAAGCTTATGCCTCCGAAGCCTGGCATCTCCACAGGTGACCTGCACACCAGTGTCAACTACAGTTCATGTGTATCCCATTGTGCTTTCCCACGAGTATCCCTGCAGTGCTGAAGAAAGAGCTCTCTGTACAGTATTATCTCCCTCCATTACTTTCTTTGACTCTAAGAGCCTTTAACTAACAGGTGAGAATAACAGAAAAAGACTGGTAAAATGAATCAGCCCGGAGAGAGCTTTGCCTACGATCTCCATGTGAGCATGGAGATGTATGAGCGTGAGCAGCTGTGAGGACAATGAGGTTAGAGAGACCACTTTGGTCCTCCTCAGAAATTAAAAATAGCCCTGCTGCTGTGGGCCCCAAGAGCACAAGAAGTCAATTATTCAGTAAAACATGCTATTACAAGCATTACCTGGATTCTATCCATGCAGATATATATGAGATAATAAATGTCATATACTATTCATATATGTTATACACTATATATAATATATGTAATATATTATTTAATATATGTTATACATATATAATATACTATACATATATGGTATATATCAAATGCATAAAACATGCTCTTCTAAGATACAAATCTCATCTCATTTTCCTTAACAGTTCCAGGAAGGATATTTTATACTTTATATTATAGGAATATAATATCCATTTTTAAATGCACTTGTCAGCATGAATAGAACCACAGGAGCAATAAACCTGGCCAGATTTTTATACTCTAGTGAAATCTCAGCCCCATTACTTATGAATAATTTGAGCTCTTACAAGATGCCAAAATTCAGGGTAATCAATTGCCTTGCAGGGTTGAAAGGGTTCAAGACACTGTCTGTAAAATATCTGAGTCATAACCAGTCACACGGTGGCTATTTAGCATGAATAGACACAGTTGTTATTTACCAGGTCTTTACTGACCAACCTGATGTCTAGTAAAGAATTCATGCCTGTAATTGATTGCCAGTTTTCCATAATAAGAGCTATAGACAAGATTGGACTTGTACTTGCAGAAGCCTATCATGTGGCTGAAGAGACAAATGAATATGGAACAAAGTACAAGCCTGGGAACTTAGCTAATAATAAAAGCACTACCAGAACATTTAAATCTCTGAAGTAGGTATGTTTAACTCTGCCTCAAGGAATTAGAAAAGTTTCATTATAGGAAAGGAAGATTTTGAGCTGAACAAAAAAGTAAGAATCATGCCTAATATGTCAGGGGAAAAGGGAACAAAATTTCAAGGAGAGGAAAAAAGGACATGAAATGAAATGAAATATTCTTGGGACAGTGAGCAAACTCCTGGGCTCAAGGAACTGGGAATGAAGAGGCAGTAGGCTCAACTTCTACAGCAGCAGTGTTCAGTGGCAATACACAATGAGCCACACACACAGTTTTCTATTTTCTAGTAGCCACATTAAAAAGGTAAAAAAGAAAGAAGTATAACTAGTAACGTATGTTTACTTGATACATTCAAAATACAATCACCTGAACATGTAATCAATATTTTAAAAGTACTAATGATCATAAATTTTCTCTCTTCTTCATACCAAGTCCTTGGAAACCAGGATATATCTTATACTTAAAGCCATCTCAATTTGGGTGAGCTACACATCCTGCACTCAATAGGGACACGTGGAGACTATTTTATAGCTCAGGTTCTCATTAGTCTGGAGCTGTAGGTCAGAACCATGGACAGTGCCAATATTTAAATAGAGTGAGAATGGAGCCAACAAGACAAGAAGCTGGGGGAAGAAAATCTCAAAAGAAACTAGTTATTTCTAAGCACAGCTCCTGATCTTTCCCTCCCACACCAGGTCATCTCTCCCCACTCCTTTCACCATACGCAATATATCCCAACACCTACCCAGGTGTCTCTCCATCTGCCTCGTTTCTACACACCTACGTGTATGCCACACTAACATAATTTTTTGTTCAAATTAAAACGAAGTCCTAAGCTCAAAGGCCTGAGTTCAATCTCTGGTTCTGCAAAAACGAATAAGTAAATAAATAAATAATAAAAGTCCTTCTTACTCTACCTGCTTATTCATACTCCGACTTGTTCCCTGCATTGCTACCAGAAAAAAAACTCTTACATTTAACATTAGTTTTAATTTTTTGAATGAAAACTTCTGAAGCCTTTTCTTTTGCTCACAAAATGAATACAGCACCCCTTCCAAAGCCTCCTGTAATGTGGGTCTGAGCTCACCCTGGTCTTACACATCACCAGTCACCTCTTCACTCTCTGCTCTAATAGCACCAGGCCTTGTGCAGCTCCTACTCCATCCAGCTCCAGGAGCTTTGTACATGGTATTTTCCTTTGTCTGGGATGCTCTCACCTTCTTCTTTCTTTATTCTGGCTCATTCTTGAGATATGTCTTTAAAACAGCATGACTTAATGGAGGTTTTCCCAGATGAGAAGAAACCTTACAGCAGACACTACAGTACTGATAGCACCAATTTTCTCTTTTTTTTCTGAGCATTCACAACATTTGAAACTTTGCATTTCTAATTGTGCTAAAGCATTCATTTATAAATCACGTAAGGATACTAAATGTCCATTACACAAAATCTTCTATAAGCTCTTCCAAGACACAATTAATCTTTGTTTTAGGGAAAGAGTAACTGACTCACACTGAATAGCCCAGGGTTACATGTAAGAAAAGTTCAACTAAAGGAAACCCTGCACTCCCTATCTAAGGTGCTGGTTCTAGCCAAAACCAAAAGTGATCTTTCCTTTTGCTAATAATAAATATTTTTTCTATCCACTGAAACTCTGAATTATTTAAGAATAGAACTTTAACTTTTGCTTGTATAAAATGATTGTGAGCAATTTATTCAGCTGTTGGGCTCTTCTTAAAAATAGAAAGCTATTTTAGCAACTTCCACTCATTTCTCAAATAAAGATATCTCAGACAGGATATTAACCAGTGTTACTATGTTCAGTCTTGTGGTAAATATTTTTGTGCTTACAAATGAAGAGCTTGATGAATGAGGGCTTTGGAGTGGCACAGCGGTTCACAAGTGCCCAGCTTACGTTTTTATCTATCCTCAGTTAAGTGATAAGTATATAAAGACAAAGGAGATCCCTTTTTGGAAGGCAGGAAGGGAGAACAAAACAAAATGTTAATATTTACCAAATACTTGTTCAAGCACACTCCATATTTGCCTGTAATTTGTCTTGTTCCAGAGGAAATATTGTGCAATGAAAGACGTGTGTTTAGAAAACATATCAGGATAGACTTGGTCTGAATTAGTGTAAAGAGAGTTGTCAAAATACTTAAGTACTTAATAAAAATAACCAACATATGTGCCACTCACTATGGACAGATGCTCACAATTATAAGGGGTGGATGTTGCTAACCCTCTACATGAAGGGGAAAACTGACTCATAGGGACGTAAAACAACTTTCCAGGATCACACAGCTAATCAAGGTGATGGCTGGTTCCAACCACAGCTGTCTAACTTCACAACTGGTGCTCTCAATACCATGCTGAACTACATCTTGAGAATTTTCAATTCTTTTCTTAATGAGTTTCAAAACTCATTTGACTGAAGACCAAATTTATGCCTTTGGAAGAAGATGAAAATATAAAAATCAGATCATTTCAGTCTAGCCATAATGGAAGATCCATCATGAGAAGAGAATAATTCTCTGAAATAAAATATAAACCAACAGAAAATAAAATTTATACAAATTGACTTGCGGGCAATTTCAGAATCATAAAGTCTACCTAAATCAGTGGTAAAGTTAATGTAAATTACAACTTGCAATACTGCCATGAAACAAGGTTACTTTACATATAAACTAGTAGTTAAGAAACTACACTGAGTATGGAACCACCATCACTGCAAATCTCCAATTAAAATTTTTTTTGAAATCCTATCTAATTGCCCACAGTCCACATACTCTACCTACTTGTGCTTGCTGAAGCAAAGCACAGAAACAAAAGAGTGATGAGGAATATAAATGAAATTGTAGTATTATACTAGATTTTAGTAATTGAACTTCCTTTCAAGGTAGCTATTAGGTTAAGCCACATAAAAATTATATTTGATCATGTTTGACCTATAGAATGACAATTCACATAATCCAATCTAATAAGGAAGTTATACAGCACAGTAGGTAACAAAAGCCAAGGAACTGTGTGTCATTTTCCCTAAAAGGAAGGGCCAGTCAGCAGCCTAAACAGAGAGCTTTTGAGAACCCTGATTCTGGTGGACACTGCTCAGACTCCTCCAGTCCAAAATGAGTGGCTAGAAAATACTCACATTGGACACTATCTACTAATCTGACAGCAAAAACATTAATTTACAAGAGGAGGTGGATCTTTAGACAGAGTGACATGTTTCTTAAACCCTTAACCAGGCTAGATGGAGGAAGAAATGAAGGGACATTGCCTAGTGCATAAAGAATTTCAGTTGAGATAATGGCAAAGTTTTGGGGGTAGATAATGGTGACAGGTATAGTATGATGTGAATATTTTAATACCAATGAGTTGTACCTTTACACAAATAGTTCAAATGACTAAAAATGTACAAATTTTCAAAATGCCTAAGTTACTTTCTTGTTGCTAAAACAAAATACTTGATAGCCAAAGTTAAAGAAGGAAAGGTTTATTTCATTCACAGTTAGTAGAGGTTTCAGTCCATAGTCAGCTGGCTCTAAGGCAGGGTGGCAGGCACACATTGCAGATGAGAAACACTTCATGGCGGCCAGAAGGCAGCTAAACAAGCAACGAGTGGCCACAGCACTTTACATCCCTTAATGTTATATCCAGACTGCTTAGGGTGGGTAGCACTCACACCCTCAGTCCTAACATCCTTCATGCTAGCATTGAGCTATGAGTCACTCGCTTCATCACACACTCTAGATCCAGCCACCTCTGAAGAGGCCCCACCTATGATTAAATGAGGCTTTGCATAGACATCTACACACAAGCCATAATAAGGCCTTACATTTGCAATAAATTTTTCACATTGCACGGGTACTATGGTTACTTTCCTGAAATAGCTAACAACATAGGTATGCTTCATTTTTTTAAATGGCATCCCTCTGAAGACAGTGAAGTAGCTGATTCTATTCCACATCAGTGCCTTTTTCAACTAGTATGTGGTGAGACTGGGCAACTCTGTGGGAAATATCAGCAGCATATTGGCTCCTTGATGCATCAGAATTTTTACCTCAGCATTGTCTACATGGGTACGTGTATGGTACACCCCAGCCACTAAGAACCATATGGGTCAGAGACTTGCGATCAAAATCATCTAACTAGAAGCCACTGGCTGACATTCCACATGTTCTGGCAGCCTCATCAAGTTGTCACTATCAGTTGTCTTGTGTCATATGAGTTAATAAGCTCATTTCCAGTCCTGCGGGACAGATGTGCATGTAGGTCAAAGCCCTTTCCACTGAGAATTTCTGGACTGTTAATGATTTTTCCCTTTAATTAGGGCCAGGAAGAGAGAGAATTTAGACTGACATGTTTGAAGGAAAAATTTCACATGGTTTGGCTATGAGTCATTACTTAATAGATATTCATAATTAATATCACACAGAGATTCTTCCTATGTACTGTGCACTCATAACCCTGTTCAAAGCTGTTAGCCTGCTAAGAGAACCAAAAACCAAATTACTGTTTCTTCACAACTAGAAAGTCCATTCAAGTTTCCTGGTTTTTTAAATTCTTTCTATAAACTAAAAAATATAATCAGGGCTGGTAAGACAGCTCAGGGTGGGCTGCTTAGGCAAGTTCAGGCAAAGCACAGGGACCACTGTTTGAGTTCCCTGGCACCACATGCCACACCAGCTCTGCCTGCAGGGTGGGCTGAGCCAGCCACTATATATATATATATATATATATATATATATATATATATATATAAAATCATTCTGCTTAGAGTTATAAATTTTAGAACTTTTTGTTTGATTAATTGTTCTTTATGAAAAATTACAGATAATATGTTCCTCCTGACTTACTCTACATAAAAGTTATAACAAATTATATGTCTTTAGTATAAATACACATCATGATCTTTTTAAATGGTTGAAAGAACCATCATGATTTTAACAGACTCAAGTATTTGAGCTGCATGAGAGCCTAAATAAATCTATGAAGAGAAAGCTTTAAATTCTTCATAGTTATTCATATTTGAAAGTTGTTTTGAACTATTTTCAAGCCACAATTGGAAATACCAAGTTTGTTTAATAGGTTAATTTAAACCACTAAGCTAACTTTAACCAAATCAAGTATTTAAATAATGATGAAAAACTAGTAAAATTTTAGTCATGATTCTTCTGTTGTAGTGAAAATATTAACATTATTCTTCTTTTTTTTTCCCCGCGGAACCAGGGATTGAACCCAGGTCCTTGCACTTGCCAGGGAAGCCCTTATTCCACTGAGCCATCTTCCCTGCCCAGCATTATTCTTTAAAATGACACTTGAGGCTGTATATATGAAACTAAGCAAAGTTCCAAGTGTCATTTTTAGAAGAAAGAGCAAGTATAAATAAGATACCAAATTATTTAGTGCACAAGAAACCTCTAATATCAGCATTGTCTTTTCACTCTTTATTGCCCAAATATGTTACAAGGGTCAATATTCCTGACTACTACACACTTCCCTCTAATTCCTGCATAACCCAGTGCCACCCATTAACTTTTCTATGAGTTCTATTAATATCTCAATAGGTAAACTGGACATGAAGTAAGACCCAATCTCGTGTCTAAGAGGACTTTGAGTTTTCAGTACTTCAACAAAGAAGAAGAAAACACTTAAAGGGAAGAGCTCCAGGGAACGTTATGCACATCCTTGAATGGAATAATGAAAGGTCGAGGTAGGAGGGCAGTTCATCTATGAAGCTGGATTAGCATGTATTGTGATGTCACAGTATTTCTGTAATTGCTTAAGGATGGACAAAAGAGACTTCACTTTGAGAAAAGACCTCAGGGATGTCTCCTTGTGGTCTGTTGGCCCTACCTCTAAGCTATAACATGAGGACACTAAAGTGTCACAAAGTGCTCCTGAACATGTCACAGGTCAGCCTCTCCTCTCAGGAACAGAAAGACTGGCTTCAAGAAAACAGCTCTGCATAACACTGGAGAAGAAAATGTCCTTGGAAATAATGTCACAAAGACATAAACAAATGGCAAAGATGACTTAATATGGCTTCGGCCCACCCTGTGTTCCGCTGCTGACTTGTTCGGAATAATTTTAGCAACTTGTTCTCTGTGATTTACTGATATTGAGTCATTCTTTCTAGTTATGAGAAGCTGTTTTCACAGTCACGTGTAACTGCAGTTTGCTGCATCACACAGCCTCATGGAGGCGGCAGCGTTGAGTCAGAGGGGCTCAAATCTACACGCTGAGCCCGGGGAGCGCCCGCTCCTGAGTTACCTTTTCAGTTTGAAGCTAGGGACAAGGTTTCTCAGGAACATATTAATGGCAGTCCTAACTGATTTCCAAGACTGGCGAGAAGTTCTTACAAGTGTCACTCACTCGAGGAAGAAGCTAGGGTGACTTCTCAGCCAAGAACTCATTCTGAGAAACATTTATGTTTTGTTGCTAAGATGACAAAGACTCTCAAGGCAGAAGAGCTACTTTACATGTGGAAAGTGTTCATGACTAATGATTGGGAAAATGGGCCAGAAGCACTTTTTCCCTTTATTAAACACATGCTATTTTTTCCTTTTGTTCTTCCTTCCAACACCTTCTCTGAAAAACCCTGAGATGAAGAAAATCCAGCCCCTTGAACTATGGAAAGTGATTGTAGCTCATAAGAGAGAACATTCATAAATTCAAAAATATAAGCAAGCCCAATCTAGAAACTTTCATGGAAACGTTGTAAATGTTACCAGTCTAAGATTTCTATTTTAAGGTCTCCTGAGAAACACAGCACTTGAACTGCACCGTTAGCATCACTGCTTTCTTATTCCCAAGTGGCTTTCTTCCTTCTTTCCTTGAACTTTCAGATGAATGCCATAATCAAGTAGAAAATGCACCCTTCGACAGACTGTTGTTTGCAGACAGAAGACACTAAAGGACCGTGGATACCGTTTCCATACTGCGCTAAAAAAATGTTTTTACCTAAAGTCCTATGTTCAGGAAATTTTGTAGCTTTTCTTTTTTTTTTTTTTTCCATAATTTTATTGAGAAACAAATAGCAATGAGACAGTTTCAAACCAAATTGGTAGGGCAGTTTCAATAATTAACACATTGCATGCATTCTTCCTAGTGGTTAATTGCTGTACAAGATGCGGACATAGGAATCAATAACACATGGTTTTCAGAGCAGATGTCTGGATCTGAGTCCTTATTCTGTCCCTTATGAGCTCTATATGTTCAGACCCATTATTTGAGCTCTTTGTGCCTCAGTAGCCTGGTTGGTACAAAAGGGCAGTAAGCTTAGATCATGCCTCTAAGGGAGGTGCTGGCATGAAATGAGTGTTTAGAACTGTATGGAACATGGGAAATATATAGTAAATGTTAAGTATTATTTTAGAAGTTTCAAAATAAATGATCCTCTTTATGCCCACTAGAAAATGTAGAATAACCAGATTTTAGGATGTTTTGCATAATTTATAATAGTAGTTCCTTTAAAACATTTTTTAATAAAATGATAGTGGGTGAAAAGAAATAGGCCACTATCCCCTATAACATTATTCCAGGCTAAGGAAGGAAGCAGTTGACATCTTCAGATTGTAGAAGTACATTGCCTGAAGCCTGGCTTTTAAAACAATGCACTCATAAATACACAAATTGAAAAATAACTAATGATCAATCAATGTGTCCTGCATCTCTTGCTAATAATAAAAAACAATAAAAATAACATAGAAAACAGTAATAGTCTCTAAAAAAAGACTCAAGATATCACTTAACTGAATTTTTAAAATTCAAAATGAACTGTATATATTCACTTAATGATAATTTTTTTATTAAAACCTAAATGGTAATCTTACATCATGTGTACTTTATCATTGTCAAATTTTTAACTTAAATTTTTTTCGTTAAAAAATTGAGAAACTGATAAAATATTCAGACATTTTTCAAAAAATGACTTCTTTATGATTATATTGTGAAAGTCACAAGGCAGAGCAGTTATGTCAGAAAAATTATTACTAACTCCCCAAAGTCACTTGACTCATAATTTACTAATAACTAATACATTGCAGGACTTAAAGTCTAAATTTTATGAAATAAATTTGATTTTTCATCTAATATAAGTCTGTCAGACATAAAAAGAAGTGATTACATGATGGCAGCTCTTCATGGACCTGTCTCCAGGTAGCCCGGATGCTCCAGCCAGATTAGAAGGCCGTCCACACTACACCTAGCCCAGCACCTCCACCCTTCTCTGGAGCTCTGGGGATCGGCCTCGGCCTCTGACTCAGGCAAGCCACAATGCCAGGCTTTAGCTGTCATCTCCAAAAAGTTAGGCCAGTATGATTTTTAACATACTGTTCTTTTATTTTTTTTTTATAATTTTAATGAGAAACAAATAACAATGAAACAGTTTCAAAACTGATTAGTAGGACAGTTTCAATAATTAATGCATTGCATATTGTTGTCTTCTTAGTGGTTATTCATAGTACAAGATGCAGACATGATATCCTGTCCACAAACACCATTAGTACAAATCTTTCTATTCAATTGAATTAAGAGAAAGTAGCTGTATATCTATCCTAACTATTTTGAATATACAGATACAAAATGGTCCTTTATTTGTATCCCCTTTTTTTGTTTAGTTTTGTCAGAGAAGAGTATTCCATTGTCATTTAAATATCGTAGGTGTGTGCATTCAGCAAAGTATTCCAATATAATCTAGTAGTCCATAACAGTAGTGGGTTGTCCATAGGACTGGCAAGGTCAGAAGTTGTTGACTTTATGACTCAAACATTCTATAATTTTATCACTGAGACCATCTGCTCTGATCCCTAATTTTAAGCCTAAAAGTATCATCTTAGTAAGAAAAGAATTCAGGAAGTGTGCATATACTGTGCAAATAACTTTTTTCTTGCTTCAGGGTTTTACCTCTATGTGGTACAATTTTATTAAAACCTCTACTCAGTATTCAGCAGGGCCATTTCTTTCTCCCAGAGAGAATTAATCATAGGCAAAGGCAAGAAAAGACAGTTTCTTCAGATGAAGTTCAAGCACGCTCCCACTGAGAAGCCCATTCTATTTTAATTTGCCAATTAAAAGTAGCCTGGGAAATCTCAAACTGTCATTATCTCATTAAAAATACATACGTGTCACTCCCTTTCCTCCATCTGGAAAATTAACATTCAAGTAACCCAGTTGCTCCCTACAATTTAAATTTAATACCACCCTTAAAAGACTGGCTTTCTGCAGGATCCGTGGAGGACAGCAGCTACTGCAGTTAATAACTGCCACACGTCGTTCGCAATAGCCACCTCTGAGTCCACTATTTCTAGGATATGTACTATGTCCGTAAAATTTACTAAGCAATGAGAAGAGTTTAAAGGATTTCTTCTAGAAAATGAATGGCCCTTCTCTTGGGAAAGGAATTCTTATAAACAGGTCTTTTTAAATCAAATTTTTGTTTGTATTTGTACATGTTTGCAGTTCGTTCTATTTAACTTTCTATTCCACCCTCCCTATCTGGTTTGCCCAAGGGGCCAGGGAGACGGCCAGTGGAATAGCTCAGTTTACCTGGCAAGTGTAAGGTCCTGAGTTTGATCCCTGGTACCACCAAAAAGAACTTAGTCCTATCTGGTTGGCCTGATGATCTGTGGCATGATTTTACTGCTTGATTTCTATTAGCGCAACAGTTATAAATTTCATTCCCCTATAAACTGCCTATTTAAATGACATTACCTGTGAGACATGAAGAGACTCGAATTGTTACTTGATACAATTTTCAGTTTCTAATAAACCATAAAATAATGAAAATTCATAAAGAAGAAACAGTTGCAATTCTAGATAATGGCTTATCTTTAATAATGCCCTCTTGATAATAAAAGATAAAGCTAAGTCAGTGACTTCTTGCATACACTTGAACTGGCTTCTATGTATTCACCTGCAGGTTATTCAGTATTTCCAAAGTTACTTCCTCAACATCCATTGATTTCAGCCTAATAAAAACACACGTTAGTATAATGCACAAGGGGAAAAGCCATGCTTATCTTTAACCACTGGATAAGTTTACCTTATTGCCTTGAAATCCCTTTGGGCCTGGATCCCCTGGAGGTCCACTAATGCCCTGTTCCAAGACAAAGACAAAAAATTAGTTCTGTGCACAAAAGGCCAACCAATCACGAATTGTTCTTTAGGGTTCCTCAGATCCTGGAGTTAGAAATCAGGCTGATGGCTCAGTGCTCTTTTACAATGGCATTCAAAGGAGAAACCTAATGACGTAATATCTTGAGTTAAACAAACAACATCTAAAAATAATAATTATCTACACTTTATGTCTCTAAGAGTTCTACCAATTCTATCTTCCAGCAGATTTAGTGTTTCTCTCTTAATCTTTAAGTCTTTGATCCATTTCAATTTTAGCTCAGTGTAGGGTGACAGCTATGGGTCTAATTTTAGTCTTTGGCTTATAGAAAGTCAGTTTTTCCAACACTGTTTATAAAAGAGGCTATCATTCCTCCCCTCAAGGTGTTTGGCCCCTTTGTCAAGGTCAAGGCACCCTGAATGTGTTTGGAATTGTTTCTGCGTTTTGTAGTCTGTTCCGTGGAACCTTGGGGTTCCGTTTTTTTATCAGCAGTGTGCTATTTTTATCATTATGTTTTTGTACTGTCATTTCAAATCAAAATTGTGATGCTCCCTGCCTTCCCTTCATCACCCAGAGTTGTTGTTGCTATTATAGGTCTCTTCTGGTTCCAAGTAAAATTTAGGATTGTTTTCTCTAATTCTATGAGGTATATTATTGGTATTTTGATCAAGATTGCATTAAATTTTGAAAGTATGGCCACTTTCCCTACATTGGGTCTTCTTACCCACGAACAAGGAGTGCTTTCTATTCTTTGAGCATTCTTTGATCTCCTTTTTCAGAATACTATAGTTTTCAATGTATAGGTCTTTTACTTCCTTTGTTAGCTTGATTCCTAAGTACTGGGTGGGCTGTGGGGTAAAAGGAATCTACTCCACTATTAGTAGGAGTGTAGACTGGTACAACCACTATGAAAATCAGTGTAGAGATTCTTCAAAAACCCAAAACTAGAGATTCCATTTGACTCAGCTATTCACATTCTTCCTGAAAGAATTAAAATCATTGTACCACAGTGACATATGTGCACCCATGTTTATAGCAGCACAGTTTGTAATAGCTAAATCTTGGAAACAACCCAAATGACCATCAGTGGATAATGGATAAAGGAAATGTGGTTTATTTATATGGTGGAGTACTATTCGGCCATAAAAATGGATAAACTTGAGACATTTCTAGGTAATGGATGCACTTGAGACCACACTCTCAAGGGAAGTAAATCAGGCACACATGTTCAAATGTTGCATGGTTTGTCTGGTGTGAGAAATCAAAGTGTACATATGGACCAAAATATAGAATAGATATTGTGACATAGAAAGAAACTGTTCAAATGGGAAAAGAAACTGGGGAGAGGGAGAGAAAAGGAAAAAAAAAACAGGATAGAAGGAAAAATGGAAACAAGCTTTTATAAATGAGGAGAAGAAGAGGGGTTGAAGGAGAGGAGGGAAATGGGAGAAAAAAGAAGAACCAAGATGTATCATGTACAGGTACAAAGGCCTTCTGATGAATGCTAGTATCATTGGAAAAATGCAGCAATAAAATTAATTTTAAGAATAAATAAACTAGAAATTATGCTAACAGCAAACATTTTATTAATGAAGTGTTTGTGTTTGTTTTTGTTTTTGTTTTGGCGGAACCGCGGATTGGACTCAGGCCCTGTGGGCTTGCCATGGAAGCGTTTATTCTATTGAGCTATCTCCCCAGCCCCAAAGTATTCAGTGAGCCTGTCGCAACCAGAGTTAAGGCCTCACTCTGAAAATTCCAAGCCAAAGCCTAAAGGTGTCAGTTAACTGACTACTGTCTAGGAAAAGTGTGGGTAAAATTTTCAGCAGGTTGTGGAAATGCAAGGGTTTTTATCAGAACCAGGGATTGAACTCAGGCCCTTGTGCTTGCCAGGCAAGTGCTTATTCTACAGAGCCATCTCTCTGGCCCAGGTTGTAGAAATACAAAAGTCACTCTTTCCACATATATTCATCCACTGTAACTTTTGTAAATGAGGAGAAGAGGGGTCGAAGGAGGAGGAGGGAAATGGGGGGAAAAAAGAAGAATCAAGATGTATCATGTACAGGTACAAAGGCCCTCTGATGAATGCTATTATCATTGGAAAAATGTAGCAACAAAATTAATTTTAAGAATAAATAAATTAGCAATTATGCTAACAGCCAACATTTTATTAATGAAATATTTTTTAAAAAGTATTAAAAAAAATAAGGCCCTAGCCTGGGAAAAAGTGACCAAAATCTTTTTCTGAATCTTGTGCTCTCTTTGGCAGCACGTACTGAAATCTGTAGCCTACATTCAAGTTAAGTAAGTGCCTTAAAGAATTGCCCCATATTACAGAGCATTAACTATGTTTAGTGGTAGAATCTAAATAGTCTACCTTAGATAAGATGCAGAAGTCTTCCAACTGTATTACAGGCAGCAATGCAAACTAATTACATCCTGCTTTTAGCTATTTTGCCGTTCTTCATCTACCTAGACTAATCTTTATCCCTTTAGCTACTTTCTAAGTTGGTTTGCCTGCTGGTAACCATCTTTGGGGAGCATAAGGTCATCAAAACTATATGTGAACAACTTCCAACCCATACTGAACACTGGAAATCTCTGAGAGCCTTACACAATATTGGTACCTGGCTCTAGTTCCCAGATATCCTGCTCTAATTGGTAGAGGATATAAGTAGGGAAAGGGACTTTCAAAAAGTTTTCCAAGTTATATTAATCCACACTTTGGTTTGGTTTTAGCCTCCTTACCTGAAGTCCTCTGGGTCCCTTGGGTCCATCTGGGCCTGAAGCTCCCTAAAAAATAAAATGAGTGGTGAGTCTCCTTTAGTAGCTGTCTCCCAGCTACAAGGAGTTTAGGTGGGAGGAAAGGAATGTGTCTTGGGTAACGACCAGTCTTTCCTGTTATCCAAACACCAATGCCAACAAACTAAAATTATGCTAATGAAGAAGAGATTTCGAAGTCAAACTTTGCTTTTTTTTTTTTTTTTTTTTTTTTTTTTTTTTTAGGGACAGGTCTACAGGGTGTTCAGGGTCTCACAACAGATCAGACTCATAGTGATCCACCTATTTACAGCCTCCCAAGAGTTGGGACTACAGGCATGCACCGCCACGCCCAGTCTCAATTGCTGTCTCAGCGCACCCCGGGGGCAGGGCCGATGGCAGGCCCGGGGATCAACCCCCCAGCCCCTGAGCCTGTGAACTTTGTTTTGATAAACTTGATGAACATAGAGTTTTACATATCACTTGGGACCTTTACAATAACACTGTAACCAGAGTAAAGAAATTACTTCATAAAATTCCTTAGAAGACTGTAAATTTAGCAAAATATTATTTGTTTCCATAAAGCAACATCACTAAATTAGCAATTTAATGAGTTTCCCATATATATATATATATATCATCCTAAAGACACAAAACTTGGCAAAACACTATTTAAACTCAACACTCTTCTAAAATAAAATATTTCACTATGTCCCATAATTCAGAAACCCTTCATTTTATGGAGCTATCATGTAGCCCATTTCTCTTTGCTTCAAACCTCCACTTTTTTCAAGAAAATTAATAATCCAGAATAGGTACTTATCATAATTTATTCACTTCCCTAGTTTTTAATATTACAGTATTTCCAGTTATATCTATTTTCATTAATACTGTAATGAATATACTTTGTGTATAAGTCTTTGTCCAACTCCTGCTTCATTTCTGAAGACAGCATCCTAGACGACTGAAGCAGACTACAAGCATGTTCACAGCTCCCTATTTGTCTGCTTTACTGCTCAAGGCATACCTGGAAGGAGAGGAACTTCCTTAGCAAAAGTCTGTTATCAGTCTTCTGAGTGTGTCCCGCCTGAACAAGAAAGCCTGCATCTTCAGCTTAAGGAGTCCCCAATAAGACTGTGGATCAAAGACTACCTTAGTGGCTACTGATCTGATACACAAGTAGTATTATTCAGCCTTCTGATTGCTAGTGTGTTTGGAATTTCTTCTAATTAATTAGTCACTTATATTTCTTCTGCCATGTCTCTTCATACTCTGCATGTATGTATTTTTCTTCTTCTCCTTCTCCTTCTCCCTCTCCTTCTTCTTCTTTTTAGTACTAGGAACCAAAGAGCTTCGCACTTGCCAGGCAGGTTCTGTGCCACTGAACTATATCCCCAGCCCTATAGTTTTCTTGCGAATTTGTGTGAACTCTTCACATCAAGAACATGAACCGGGGAGATGGCTCAGTAGAATAAGCGCTTCCCTGGCAAGTGCAAGGGCTTGAGTTCAATCCCTGGTTCCACCAAAAAAAAAAAAAATCTATTTGGGGCCGGGGAGATGGCTCAGTGGAATAAGCACTTCCCTGGCAAGTGCAAGGGCTTGAGTTCAATCCCTGGTTCCACCAAAAAAAAAAAAAATCTATTTGGGGCCGGGGAGATGGCTCAGTGGAATAAGCACTTCCCTGGCAAGTACAAGGGCCTGAGTTTAAGCCCCAGTTCGGGGAAAAAAAAAAAAAATCCATATGTTGCACTGGCCCCACTCCTGGGCACACTAAGCCAGCCACTGAGACCAGACCTGGTGGCACAGGACTGTAATCGCAGCATTGGGGAGGCGGAAACAGGAATATCATTATGAGTCTGAGCTGCGTAGTGAGAACCTGTACCAAATACATGAAATAAAAAGAAAAGCTTTGGATGGTCTATAAGAAAGGCATCTGGGGCTCCACTAACTTCATGATTTACAGGTGTGAAAAATGAGCCCTTCGTGGGGGAACTCCTATGATAAGAGCTACATAATTCATCTGAGGAATTTCCTTTTAAGGAAACTCAGCCCAAAAGAAGCACTCCTTTTATCATTTAAAAATCATATTCATTGCTTACTTTGTCACCTTTTATTCCTGGTTTACCACATTCTCCTCGTTCACCCTGAAAAAAAAGAAAAGAAATAAGAGGGCATTTCCACTCATCCCCCACTAGGATTTTGTTTAAAGATCCCCAGCAGAACCATATGGCACAGGCTTGTCGTATGATTTCACAGTTTTGCAGTCAGTACCATAGTTGAGTGCGCACTGAAAGCTGGAAAGTTTTGCTCATGACTCATCCTTCACTTGACCGAATCAAGTCCGTGAAGCCGCCTAACGAGGTTTGACATTTTCAAGAGATGGGTAAAATTAGAAGGAAAAGTGAGCATCTGCCACACGTTAAAAGGTCCTTCTGCATATGTGCTCTAAGTGGATCCACGTTATGACCCAAAGAAGTCAGTGCTACAGTCCTTATAGCTGGGAACATCAGAGCTCACTGCAATAACTCCCCGCAGTCACACAGCTAATAAGTAGCAGGATCAAGATCTACACTCAGCTCTCGTGTAGCGCAGCACCATGCTCCAGCCTACGTACCAGTCCTAATCAGTTAGGGGAGCTTCTTGGAGAACCATGGGAGAACGCTTCTGAGACCAGGCTGTCACAGCTTGGGGAGGGTGCCACACGGGTCAGCCAGGTCTGCATGAGTGGTAAGCATGGCACACACAACCCAATCTACAGTGCTGCCTTCTCTCAATGATCACTACAAATTCACATTACAAGGGTTGGGGAGATAGTTCAGTGGAATAAGTGCTTGCCTGGCAAGCGTAAGGTCCTGAGTTCGATCCCTGTTACCACCAAAAAAAAAAAAAATCACATTAGAACTACACTTCATGGGGCTTGAGGTTTAGCTCAATGGCACAGCACCCACCTGGCAAGTGTGAGGTCCTGAGTTTAATTCCTGGTACCTCCTCCGCCGAAAGAAAGAACTATGTTTCAGAGCTTATGAACACTATTTTACAGACATTGTTTGGCATTAACTATCTGCAATAGATACTATCAACTCAACTTTACACAATGAAAATTGTGATTCAAGAAAGCCAATGTAGGGGCTCAGGAGATGGCTCAGTAGAATAAGTGCTTCCCTGGCAAGCACAAGGGCCTGAGTTCAATCCTTAGTTCCAGGGGGGAAAAAAAAAAAAAAGAAAGAAAAGAAAGCCGATGTATACATTATGGAATATTAGTCTGTAAAAAGAAAATTTTATCATTGTGACAATCCAGACAAACTTGGCAAATATGTTAAGGGAAATAAGCCAAATGTAGAAAGAAATGCATGAAACAGATTCAAACAATGTAGATTCACTTTTACATGGAATCTAACAAAGTTGTGCTCATTAATACAGAGTGCAATGGTGGTTACTATAAGTAACAGAGTTTTGGGGAGCTGTAGTTTAAGGATACAAAATTTAAGTTGGGAGCAGTAGACTCAAGAGTCCTGTAGTAGACTGTGGGCCTTGGTCTCTTCCTTTTCCTCTTTCAGATCCCTAGTTGTGAAACAAGTGTTTTGGAATGGCCTGCGGGACGCCGGAGGGCTGTAATGTGTGGTCCCAGCAAGCACAGGTGCAGGGCTTAATGGTACCACTTCAGCACTCTGGTGACCTCGCAGCAGCACGTGAGACTGGTAAATTCTGACCTCCATTAGCTCCCAGCACACAGGTGTGGAGCTTCTGCTGGTACCTCTCCAAACCTTTAAGCACTTAGAAGGACTCTGAGTGCCCTTCAGGACACAGGAGAGCTACAGTATGCTAGCCCAGCTCCCGCAGGTACTCTCCTGGAGTCATTTAAGAACTTTGGCCAACTCTGGGCAACCTGCAGGACTCTGTCTGGGTGATTACTGGGAGCTTCAAAAATGCCAAAACACAGGAGTGAAAAGGCAATCGCAGTCCTCTAGCCCACCCAGAGCAAATCCAGGAGACAAAGACATTCAAGAACTTGGAAATCACACACCTGAAATCTCTGAAATGATGGCAACTAAAATAAAGAAACAAATCCATCAGTCTATAGAAGAAAAAAGAATAGAAATAATCTCTCAGATCCAAAAGGAAAGGACAATACTCATAAAAGAATTGCTCAGCACAGCTAAAGAAAACATAGATAGAAAAATAGAAGAGTATATAAAGATAATGGAAACACTACATGAACAATACAGGAAAGAATCAGAATGCACGAAACAGATTCAAACAGGATGTTAAAAATTTCACTGAAAGCTGCCAAAACTGCTTGAATGAAACTGAAGGTAGACTTTCAGACCTCAAAGACAGTGGTACAGCTAACGAACATGAAACAAAAGATCTCTTAAAACTAATGAGGAACCAGGAAATAATAATTCAACAGCTATACGACAATGCAAAGAAAAATAACATAAGAATAATGGGTGTCAGTGAAGAAGCAGGAGACAGCACATATAACACAAAATGACTATTTTCAGAAGCACTACGGGAAAATTTTCCATACATGAGAAAAGAACTAACATGTGGATTAGTGAGGCATATGGAACTTCATATAACCATAATTACAATAAATCTATGCATAGGAACATAATAATAAAGATCTCAGAAATTCAGCAAAAGAATAAAATATTAAAAACTCTAGAGAAAAGAAACAGATTGCCTACCATGGAAAGCCCATCAGAATCTTGGCAGATTTTTCAACACAAACCATCAGATCAAGAAGAGCTTGGAGTGAAGTATTTCAGGTTCTGAAAGAAAATAGCTTCCAACCCAGATTGATGTACCCTGCAAAGCTATCTATCAACTTCAATGGGAAATAAAATCCTTGCATGACAAAGAACAATTGAAGAAATTCATGACTACTAAACCAACTCTACAAAGAGTACTGATAGACATTTTAGAAAGAGACAGAACTGATCACAACTTCAAGAATATCAGAAAGGAACCACCAAATAGAGCAAGTAATTAAAAAGAGAGAAAAATTATGGAGCCTATAACAGGAAAATAACATGACAAAAATAATCCGATACACATCAGTTATAACCATCAATGTAAACAGACTCAATTCACCAATCAAAAGAAGCAGACTAGCACAGTGGATTACAAAACAAAATCTAACAATATATTGTGTACAAGAAACACATTTAACTCAAAAGGAAATTCACAGACTAAAAGTCAAAGGATGGAAGACAATCCTCCATGCCACAGGAAATCAGAAAAAAGCAGGGGTAGCTATGCTGGTTGCTGACAATATCAACTTCAAACCAAAAATCATGCAAGTAGATAAAGGTCACTACATACTTGCTAAGGGAAAACTGCAAGAGGAAAGGATTTTCCTATGTCAGACAAATTTTAACAGACAAATTTAGGAGCACCTTCCTATGTCAGACAAATTTTAACAGACATGAAAATCAAATGGGCAATAACACAATAGTAATGGAGCACTTTAACACACCACTATCACAAAGAGATAGATCAACTAGGCAAAAAGTCAGGAAATAAATAACAGAACTAAACCAAACTTGTGAAGAAATTGATTTGGTGAACTTTTATAGAATGTTTCACCCAGCAACAACAGAATACACACTCTTCTCAGCTGCATACAGGATATTCTCCAAAATAGACCATACAGTAGCACACAGAGCACTCTTAAGTGAATGCAAAGCAATCGAAATTATCCCATGTCTACTATCTGATCACAGTGCAATAAAACTGGAAATCATTGACAAAAGAAACTACAAAAACACCGTAAATACATGGAGATTAAATAACAACCTCCTAATCAGAGTGTCATAGATGAAATTAAAGAAGAAATTAAAAAATGTTTACACTCAAACTAAAATGCAGACACTACTTACCAAAACCTGTGGGATGCAATGAAAGCTGTCTTAAGAGGAAAACTTATAGTGATCATTCGCACTTAGGAAAACAGAGCAATCCCAAATAAATGATCTTACGCTTTACCACAAGCACCTAGAAAAAGAAGACCAGGTCAAGTCCAAAGCCCAAAGAAAGCAAGAAATTACAAAAATTAGAGCAGAAATTAATGCAATGGAGATGAAGAAAACAATACAAAGAATAAATGAATCAAATAGTTGGTTCTTTGAAAGAATAAATAAAATCAATAAACCTCTAGCCAACCTAATCAAAAAACAAAAGAAAAAACACAAATTCATGCAATAAAGAATGAAAAGGGCTAAATCACTACAGATGTTAGAGAAATTAAAATGATCAGCAATACTTGTTTCCAAAATCTTTACTCTTGTGTGCCTGGGGAGAGTCACATGGAGAGAAAAACATTTTCTCAGGCTTTCACAGAGAGCAAATTGGTCAAGCAATGGTTGTGACTCATCCTCATGTCTGACACTGAAAAAAGGATGAAAAAAAAATCTTTACTCTCACAGGATGGAAAACACAGAGGAAATGGACAGTTTCCTAGATTTGAGTCAAGAAGATATATGAACTCAGAATAACACAATAATAAGAAACAAAATTGAAAATGTGATAAAAATCCTACCAACAAAGAAAAGTCCACATGCCAATGGATTCACAGCTGAATTCTACAAATTTAAAGATTTAATTGACAACTTTTCTCAAACTCTTCAATAAAATTGAAAGGGAAGCAATTCTCCCAAACTCATTCCTGGAGGCAAGAATTACTCTGATTCCAAAACCAGAGGAAGATTCAACTAAAAAAGACAACTACAGGCCAATGTCTCTAATGAACATAGATGCAAAAATCCTCAATAAAATACTAGCAAGCAGAGTGGAGCAAATCATCAAGAAGATTATACATCATGACCAAGTGAGTTTCATCCAAGGAATGCATGGATGGTTCAAAGGACCCAAAATCCATAAATGTAATACACCACATCAATAGAAAGAAGAAAAAAAAACACATGAACATCTCAATAGATGCAGAAAATGCTTTGAACAAAGTCCAACACTCATTCATGATAAATACCAACAGAGAACTGGAATAGACGATCTGTATCTCAAACTGAGAAAAGCCATCTATGAGAAACCAATTGCCAACATCATACTAAATGTGCAAAAATGAATGCCTTCACTTTAAAATCAGGAACAAGACAGGATGTCCACTCTCCCCAGTCCTATTAAATATAGTTCTGGAAACATTAGCCCCAGCAATTAGACAAGAGAGAGAAATAAAAGGAACAAATAAAATTAGCATTATTTGCAGATGGCATGATACTCTACATAGAGGACCCCAGAAGCTACACCAAGAGTCTTGCAGATTTAATCACCAAATTCAGCAATGTAGCAGGATACAAAGTCAATACCCAAGAATCAGTAGTATCTTTTGTACACAAACAATAAACATATTGAGAGAGAAATTAGGGAAACCATGCCTTTCACAATAACATACAAAAATGAAATACTTAGCAATCAATTTCACAAAGGATGTAGAAGATTTATAAAGTGAAAATTATGGTACTCTGAGAAAAGAGGCTTAAGAGGATTTAAGAAAATGTAAACACATCCCATGCCCCTGGATAGGAACTACCAACATTGTAAAAATGGCCATCCTCCAAAAATTGTTATACAGATTCAATGCAATCCTGATTAAAATACCATTAGTACACCTAACAGAGCTAGAGAAAACTTTCCTTAAATTCATTTGGAACCAGAAAAGAAATAGAACGTCAAAAGCAATCCTGGGAAACAAAGGAAAGGCAGGAGGTATCACAATTCCTGACCTGAAATTATACTATAAAGCTACTGTGATAAAATCAGCATGATACTGGCATAGAGACAGACCTGAGGATCAGTGGAACAGATTAGAAGATACAGACACAACTGCAAACACACTGAACCAACTTATCTTTAATAAAGGGGCCAAATAGGCTCACTGGAAGAAAGATAGCCTCTTTAATAAGTAGTGCTGGAAAAACCAGCTTTCCACATGCCAAAGGCTAAAACTAGACCCATGCCTATCACCATGCACAAAACTACAGTCAAAATGGATCAGAGATTTAAATATTAAAACAGAAATATTAAGTCTTCTAAAGGAAAATGTAGGTAGAAATCTTAAAGACATCAGGAGAGTCAGAGAGCTTATGAACAAAAACCAAACCTCACAAGAAATACTTCAAACAATCAACAACTAGCATCTCATCTATTTGAAAATTTTCTGCATTTCAAAGCAAATCTTCAACAGAGTAAAAAGAAAACCAACAAACTGAGGAAAATTTATAACTGACTGTGCCTCCAACAAAGGCCTTCTATCTAGAACAAACAAAGAGTTACAAAAATTCAAGCCCCTCTAAATTCAAAGATCCAATCCAAAAATAGGTATCTGGGGCCGGGGAGATGGCTCAGTGGAATAAGCGTTTCCCTGGCAAGCGCAAGGGCCTGAGTTCAATCCCTGGTTCCGCAAAAAAAAATAATAATAATAATAATTTGAGCCAGGGAGATGGCTTAGTGGAATAAGCTCTTCCCCAGCAAGATCAAGGGCCTGAGTTCAATCCCTGGTTCCGAAAAAAA
>NW_004524810.1:1069674-1070939 GCF_000260255.1 Octodon degus
TAGGCAGGCATCTGAGAGAAAATACACTTCTCAGAGGAAGAAATACAAATGCTAAGTAAATATATGAAAAATGTTCATCATTATTGGTCATTTGAGAAATGCAAATTAAGACAACACTGAGATTCCATCTTACCCTAGAAAAGAATGGCTAACATAAAGAAGTCAGCCTATAGTAAATGCTGGAGAGGCTGTGGAGAAAAAGGAACCCTTCTCCACTGTTGGTGGGAGTGCAGACTGCTACAGTCACCATGAAAATCAGTGTGGAGATTCCTTCAAAAGCTAAGGTTGGAGATCCCATTCAGGCCAGCTCTTTGCATTCTGGGTATTTTTCAAGAACAACTGAAAACCTTACACCACAGAGATATATGTGCACCCATGTTTATAGCAGCATAATTTGTTATAGCTAAATTCTGGAGAAAATCCAGATGCCCATCAACTGAAGAATGGAGAAGGAAGATGTGGTAATCTTTACACAATGGAGTATTATTCAGCTATAAAACAGGATACATTTGAGTCTTTTGTCAGTAAGTTGATGTCACTAGATAACATACTCTTAAGTGAAATAAATCAGACCCACATGTGCAAACATTATATTGTCTCCTTAGTGTGAGAACCTGAAAGAGAAAAATGGAATCTGAAGGGTACAATAGACACTGGTAAAAGGGAATGAACTTATTCAAAAGGAAAAAGTTACCGAGTTGAGTAAAAGGACAGGAGAGGGGAGTAGGGGAAAAAGATTTATCTATTTATGTAAGCAGGATGCTTTGGACAACTGTACTGTGCATTTCAGCTGGTCTATGGAAAGAAGCAGTTGATGCTTTAATTTGTTTCATCCCCTTTTTTCAATTGTTTCTCCTTTTTGCTCTTAATTTCTTATACATTTCTTTTTTCCTTTCTTATTCCAATTGTACATGTGTATATCTGGTAATATGAATAACTGGTTAGAAGATAATCTTATGTATTACAACAAATACTGTGAAATTCATATTACTTTGTTAAGTGAAAATCTGCATCACTTGTGAATTTTTGTTTCAATTCTAATTTGTACTTTCTTTAAAAAATATAAAAGCAGGGCTGGGGAGATGGCTCAGTAGAATAAGCACTTCCCTGGCAGGCGCAAGGGCCTGAGTTCAATCCCTGGCTCCACAAAAAAAATTAAAAATAAAAATAAAAGCCCTGGGGACCACCTGCTCAGGGCCCCCCTCCTGTCCCTCTCTTAGACAGGAGCTTTCTTTCCCCCAATAAATATATCCTGCATATATATA
>NW_004524810.1:1071039-1072614 GCF_000260255.1 Octodon degus
CAACATAGACACCACACTTAATGGCAACATCTTCCTTTTTTTTTCTTTTTTTTGTACCAGGAATCGAACTCAGGACCTTGCGCTTTCCAGGCAAGCACTTATTCCACTGAGCTAGCTTCCCAGCCTACTTCTTCCATTCTTGAAAATCATTAAAAAAGATTTTAATATTCTCACCTCAAAAGTTGTTAACTATGTGAGACACCGCATGTTAATTTAACTATTTCACAATGTATAAACATTTTAAAATTTCGTATTGGACAGGATAAATTATGTAAATTTGTCCTTTGAATTTTTTGAATAAATAAATATTTTCTAATTTAAAAAGTTCACTCAAGCAGAATGAATATTGGGACTTCTGAATACTCATCCTTTATATTTGGCTTTTGAGACTTTTAGTAGTCAGAACAAAAAGGTAATAGCCAAGTACAAAAATGACTAAAGTTTTATAATCATATTATCTCTCATTTCTAAAACACTATAGCATTTTCAAAACACTTCCATATATATGATTTTACTCTGAACCTTAAATCATTCTTATGGTTAATAAAGTGAACTGCCCTGGAGACATTAAATGATTTACTTGCACGTACACTGTAGCCAATAGCTCCTACTCCAGGGCCTTGAGCATCTGCTTCTGATGCTGTTTTATTACCTATGTGCTGCCCTAAGACATACAAGGAAACTACACTGCAATGTAATTCATTGCGCTGCTTCCTTCATTGAGGAAGTTATGCTGTGAAAAATAAATGTTAGCTGAGTCCACCAGTACATTTAGTAAGAAGGTAGACTTTTATTCCGGCGCAAGCTTTATCTCATTGAAAAATAACAACCAGGGGCTGGCCAGATAGCACAGCAGAGTAAAGCATTTGCTTAGGCAGGTGCAGAGACCAAGGTTCAGTCCCCAGCATGCCATGCCGGACCCACCCTCGGGGTGTGCTGAGAAGGCAAACGAGACGAGGTGTGGTGGCACATGCCTGTAATCCTAACACTTGGGAGGCTGAAAACAGAAGAATCACTAAGAGTCCAAGCTACATAGTGAGACCCTATAGACCCTGTACTAAATGCATAAAAAATGAAAGCAATGAAAAAGAAAAAGAACAATCAGTAATAGACTGACAGCAAGCATAGAGATTACACTTTGAATAGCACTGTTCTAAGGAAAAAAATAATTGTAATCACCAAGTATGAGTGTACAGTATGTACCAGAGCTTTAACATGATTATGATTACTAATCTCAACAACAACCATGCAAGATATACATATATATTACCTATATATTATATATGTCTTATATACACCTTACAAATATATCTTTCATATATTTTATATATAGAATAAACTCAGAGAGATTACAGTGTTTGCCCATGATCATGAAATTGAGCCTGTTAGACTTCCGAGTTCACATGATCAGTCACCCACAACTCAACCAGGCACCCTGTCCCAAGCTGTAATTTACATTACTTTGTGTTGATCTGACACTTCTCCCTAGAGTAGGCCAAAGCTCTTGCTCACATCAGGAGCAAGAAAGAGTGTTTCAATTCTTAGAGCTGGCTATGTCTCTGCTCGCATGCGCAC
>NW_004524810.1:1072714-1078322 GCF_000260255.1 Octodon degus
CATACCATTCTGTAAGTCAAACTGACCCAGGAAAAACTGAGTTTTTACTTAGAACAAGTTGAACTTTTATTTCTGAATGCAAATGAAAACCACTTTTGAAGCCTCAATTACAAAACAATTTACTAATGTTGGATGGGAACAAAATGAGTCAACCACCAAAATATAAAACAGAAAAGTTCCATAAATACACCAAAATTCTTTTGGCCAGAATTTCCATTCCATTTGTCCAGACAGATTTGTTAGCTATAGGGTCCTGAGGAACAGCGTTTGCTTTGGGGGCAGATTCCTATCAATGAAAATATTGTATTCATGTTGTTTGTCTCAGTAAAGGCATTTTCTTTTTTGGTGGCTTATTAATCCTTGTGAAATGGCACAGTTGCATAGTTCTAGAAGGCAAGTGCTTCACAAAGTTATGAACAGATTAGCTCTGTTCCCAGCCTCAGGCCTTGGGAGCTGCTCCTCCTGGTGACATTCTAGTTTCAATGTGGAACATTTGGGGTCACGTTACTCTGAAAGCTTGTATTTTCCAAAGGGCAATTCTTCCAGTAAATCTACAATTTTTCAAAAGGTTAAACGAAACTTTTCAAATAAATATATATTCTATTTTTAATAATTAGCTCAATTTTTAAGTCAGGATGAAAAACATCTATAATGTCCTCAACTGTATAAAGGGTAATTTTATAATTGTAAAACTTTCTAATTTTTCCCTATTAGTGTTTGGTCCTTATGTCCTAATAAGAGAACCTTACATTTATGACAAGCAATCAGGTTGCAATACATTATTTTACTTTTTATTCTGCTTGATTTTCCAACTGCCTCATAAATTAGACTATCCCATATTAATCCAGTTCCACATGAATGAAAAGAGTGACGCTGAGCTCTTGAGTCCAGGCCTGATCGGTGGGACACAGCGAAGCCTGTGATTCTGTCCACTCCTCCTGTTAGGAGCCTGACACTTCCTGCGCATGAGATACATTTATTGGCCTATGTGTGGGTTCACTCCTGTCATTTGCAGGCTGCACGTGCAAAGACTACAAAGGGAGCCCTCCTATCACTCATCTAGTTAAAATTCATAAAAGCAATTTAATAAATTAATGAAATTCTAACTTCCTTTCTTGATAAATATGCCTTCAAAAGGAACAAAGAGATAAAGAATCTGGGGGTTCCTCAGAAGTCCATGCAGCCCATGTCCACACTGCAGTTTTTCACTTCCAATGCCTGCTTTTTCGGAGGCAGGAGTAGCTCGGAATAGGAAGCTGCCTAAGCAGCACACACACGTGCACAACCACTGGGGCCTCTGAGGCCTTGGAAGGAGGTGGACGTGGAACAGAGGCGGACGTGTGCCCTCCAGCCTGGCTCAGGCCACCCTGCATGACTTCTGGGGTCTCTATTGCTCAGCTCAAAGTACGATCCAGAAAAAGGGCACAATCTTGTCACCTGGATGGCTCCTGGCTTTGGGGGTGGGGGGGGGAGGCCAGATGAGAAGAGGGCAAGAACGTCTAAAACTGCAGGGGCCTTGTCCGGGTCTGAGGGTTAAGCCAGCGTATAATAGGATAGAAACCAGGCCCACTGCTGACATCAAATCTGACAGTGCAACTCCGAGATAGATGTGTCAGGGAACCACTGAGCATTCAAGGGGTTCTTGAGCCCCCATCCAGTTGGTTCATTGCCTTGTTTTCTTTCTTTCTTTCTTGTGCAGAAGATCGAGCTCAGGACCTTGTGCTTGCCAGGCAGGTGCTTAAGCTGCTGAGCTATCTCCCCAGCCCATTCATTTCTTTTTAAGTGGATTGATTTCCTAACTTTTTTTATTTTCATGGCAGGTGTTTTTTGGTTTTTGGCTTTTTGTTTTTGCTTTTTGCTGTTGCTTGGTTTCGGGCTTTTGTTTTTGTTTTTGAGATAGGGTCTTGGTAAGTCATTCAGATTGGCCTTGAACTCACTAGAGTGTCACAGAACTCACTAGCCCCAGACTAGCCTTAAACTTACGGCAATCTTCCCAAATGCTGGGATTAAAAGTGTACACCACCTCATCCAGGAGATTTCCTGGTTTGTAATTTGTAAATAATTACAAAGTCAGCTACAAATCCACACCTTCTGTTTCTTCCCTCTGCAAGCTCTTCCCACACTGGCTCATTGAGGTCAAATGCTTACTGCTCAACCAGGAGAAATCCTTGCTTTCCTTGAGGAAAGGCTTTGGTATTTCAGCTTTCAGAGAAAGCCAAACACCTACACAGGAACCTACCTACAGCTTTGCAACATTGGCTACATACAAAAAGTTCTCATCTGGATATTGTCCTACATGGTGGGGTTCTCTATTGAAAGAATTCACTTTTGCAGAACTGAATGAGGTTGGTCTCTAATCTCAGAAATCTTAGGGCACCCTCTACTCTAGATAATACATGCCTATATCTCTAATTCCATTATATACTATTTTACATTAACAGAATTAAAAGTATACTTAAGAATGAGTGAATCTGGACTTGCAAATGAAAGGAAAGAACGGTATTTATTAGATGCATTAGCATGCTGTGTCTGCTTTTTTTCTGAAATTCTGGTCTATTTGTTGAAAACAACTTACCTTGTCACCCTTATATCCAGGAATTCCCTGATTAAGAAAAAAAATGACAAATTAAAATATATTCTATAGCAGAATTAAAGGGAGTAGTAGATGCTTTTCACAGATAAGGTATAATAAAAAATATCCACACAAAGACCAGATGAAGGTAATAATTTTACTATTCATCGTGTGTGGGGAGTGTGCATTTACTAAGAAGTAAAGAACCCCTCTCTCTCTTATATTCTGTTCTCAGCCAAATTATTTTTCTCAGTTTCTTACCTGTTTAGTCACAAACTGAAGAAAATGTACCCTGAATGTCATTGCAGAAGTGACCATTCATAACAGTCATTTCAAAATTGTTGTACTGTATTGATTTTTAAACTATAAACCCCAGCAGTTGCAAATGTGTTGCAGAAATTGTTAGAGAAATTGGCTCTGAAAACGAACTGAGCTTAGTGTCCTCGAGAAAATACAGAAGTGTCTCCACCCTTTGTCATCCTCCTTTCAAATCCGATCTAGAATACACAGGGTCCAGGAAATGAATGGTTCCTCCACCCACCCTAAGGACGCTGACCTCTAAGGTACTGTCTTCTATCTCAAGCTAAATAAGGAGCCTTGCAGCAAGGCTGGTGTCTTCTAAGCCAGTCCTGGGAATCCTGCCCTGCCTTCCCACTGTGGCGATCAACTCTTGACTAATACATACTGAATAGCAAATGCACTGGGAAATTACCAATTCTGAACCACATCACATTTTTCCAAATGAGATTTCATGGCTTTTCCCTACAACTATGTTCTTAAGAAATGAAAATAGAATTATAGGTCATATTTAAAGTAAGCTGGTAGGGCCAGCGAAATAACTCAGTGGACTAAATGTCTGCGTAGGCAAGTGCAGGAACCGGGGTTCAATCCCTGGCACCTCATGCCATGCCGGCCCTGACCCTGGCCCCAGGTATGCTGAGCCAGCCACCAAGTCTGAGCATGGTGGTACAGGCCTGTAATCCCAACACTGGGAAGGCTGAAAACAGGAGGATTGCTACAAGTTGGAGCTGCATAGTGAGACCCTGGACCAAAAAAAAAAAAAAAAAAAGTAAAGCAAGCTGGTAACAAGCTATTATTACAGCTATATACAATTCAGAAGTTTTGCCCAGTGACTTTCTTTTTTTTTTTTTTTTTTTTTTTACAAAAAGGAACCTTCATAAAGGAAATAATAACTCTTCAAAGAAGTGATCATTGAGGAACATAAAAATACAATTAGTCAAAGCTATGATTACACTACAGTTTAACCCAGTTTTAAAATGTATATTCAAATGAACTGATTAACTTTTAGAATTGGGCTTAAAATGAAAAGCTACATTATTAACAGTTAAGTTAGAATTCTCTATTAAAATTATTCCTGTCTAAAGAGATGAAAACCACCAAGACACATTACATCTATGTATCAGTTTCCCAATGTGAATGTAACTGTTATGAGTCAGAAATGTACACTAATAAAAAATGTTTAAGATCCTTCATGTCTATAGTTCCAAAAGAGCCTGAGTTTCTGATTTCAGGAATCTTTAGGCCCTCATCCCTACTATAACACAACCATACATAACATTCTGTCTTTACTTTATGTTACAAGGTGGAGACTGTATTTTGAAAACAGACAATACGACTCTAAAGAACTAAAGGAATGTTACTTTTTAATAGAATGTTTCTCTCTGAAATCCCTATAATCTTATTGCTTGATTGCCAAACCAGCTTTTCCCATTTCCTTTTTTTTTTTTTCTTCATGTAGTACAGGGTCTACAGGGTCTCACTACACATCAGACTCATAGTGGTCCCCCTGTTTTTCACCCTCCCAAGCGCTGGGATTACAGGTGTGTGCCACCACACCCAGCCTCAGTCACCATTTCAGCGCACCCCAGGGGCAGAGCTGGCGTGGCACACTTCAGATCGAACCCCAGCCTCTGTGTTCTGCCTAGGCAGGTGCTTTAATCTGCTGAGCTATCTGGCCGGCCCTTCTCTTCTTATATCTTTTTTTCAAGGCATACTAGTTACTAGTTTTAAAATAGCCAAAAGTACACTCATTAGTTTCTGTCCAGTTTGCTTCTGACTTTCCTATTTCTAGTAATGATACTATCTCATTTCAAATCCCAGCGTTAAATTTTATAATCATCCTAGTTTTCTCTTTCCTTTACTTACTGTTATACCCCTTTAATCTCATCTATTCAAAATTCTCCAGCATAAAATTCTCCACCAGCTTCCCACTGTACCTGGCTTGAAATTTGCTCTTCTGACTCTAGCCCAGCAGGCCCTATCTGTCTGGCCCCCCCATCTCTCTGGCCTCAGCCCCCATCACCCTTCAGTAACAGATTCTAGCAAGCTTGCCTTTCTTTTCCACAGACAGGCCCTTGCTCTTCTTGAATACAAGCAATTCTCCTTCTGTTGTAGGCAAGCAAATAGGTAGAAATAGTATAGGCAGTCAGTTCTAGGCCCTCAAAAGAGCCAGTATGGAAGACAAGATACCTTGCAACTGTGGAAAAGACAGGCACCTCTGCTGTGGGCCAGACCTCAGGACAAAAGATGAAACAAATGTACCCACATACCTCCATAAGGCTAGCCAACAGGGTATTCTAAATAGCTATGTATCACCTTGAGAAATCTAGGAAGATTTACTAACCCAATCCCCTACAGGAAAAGCCCCTGTATTCATGCCCACTTGCTACATGATTGGCTTCCCCATTTGATCCCAATTTAATCAATTTTACCTGAGCAGTTATACTCATAATCTTATTGGTTGACCACAATCTTGTTCCACCTTATGTCTACCTTCAGAATTCTCGTGTTTCCCACCTCGCACCCGCCTCACCTTGTGATTTTGTTCTATAAAAATCCCTGGAGAAGGCAGGTTCTTCAACAACCCCCTCCGGTCTCCTCTGTCTCTCTGTCAGACAGAAGCTCTCTTTCTCCCCATAAACATTCTGGGCTTATCCTCTATGGTTCTTAAAATTCATTCTTTGATTTGGACAAGAACACAAACTTGTCCCAGGTATCTTTCCGGTTGGGAGTATC
>NW_004524810.1:1078422-1101251 GCF_000260255.1 Octodon degus
CCTCAAGGATGATTGCTAGAGTTCAGCAAGACTTAGGAAAATAAATCATGGGGCCCAAAATTACAAACCCAATAAATGACATGTGCACATTGACTAATAAAAAGGTACTTAACGCAGCAAAAAGAAGAATGATGGCATCACTTTAGAGCTACCTAAGAGGAGTGAACACAGGGCTGCATGTGTGCTCTATGTGTGTGTGGTAGAGTGACTCAAGAAGACTAGACCCCTCCTTAGCAAGCAGGCAATTCCAAAAAACAAAAAGCATTCATGCATATAACATATTTTCCATTACCTTCCCCAAAGTATTTGCAGAAGTACAAGATTGGGTAAAAGTCTTAAGTATTTGAATGCCTGTGCTGTATTGCCTAGTTGCTTTCAATGTTTTTTTAAATTATACTTGCCAGAAAGAGCAAATTAGTTTCACTACCACATCGCTATACCAGCTATTACTGTTTTAAATTCTTGTGTTAATTGCTATAAGAAAAAAAGTTTTTTAAATATTTGAAAGTCCTCAGAATGAACTATTTAAACTAGAAAGCTACTTCTTTTAAATAAAAATCCACCAGATTCCAAAGGTATTAGAATGTCAATACATAGTATTAAAGGGTATCTTATTGTATCCATTCAAATTTAAATTTATTTCATTACCTAAAGAAATTAAGTGTCTTTCTATTTCTCTACTTGTTTCTTTTCCTCTGTAGAAAATAATTTGTGTCCTTTGCCCATTTAATAATTAATAGCTTGATATTTTCTCATCAGTTTTGTATAGCTTTTATCCACTACAGAAATTAATACAATCACCATTATATTTGATACAAACAGCTCCATGTGATTTTTACATTTTAGTTATTTTTATTATACAGAATTCTGTGCTCAATTTTCACATAATTGCATCTACTAATCTCATTATTCTATCAATCTTAAATTTAAATACTATTATCCCAACAATAGTCTGAATAGGTAACATTTTTAAATCTGTGATTTTTTTTTTACAGATATGCCAACAAAATAATTAGGGAAGATAGTCTAAGACTGGAAAATCATTTGGTGTTTTTTCCATTATTATAGTAGGTCAATTATCTATAAGGAGGATCCATTAAAAAACGCAAGTACTAATAGCGATGTGATGTGTCACATGAGTTAGTGGTTTGTGAAAAACTGTCCTAACTTGATTTGGGCCACTATTATTTAAGTGATCATTTTCACTTATTTATTGACTCCTCGATTTTCTACATTTCCTGACTAAAAGATTCAACTTACTTAGAATTTGTGAAGGCACGTGAATACAAACAAGGTAGATAATGCAGGAAGTGAACATTCCGTGTTCGGCACAAAAATCTTCTGATTCTTCCACACATCACAATATTTTACTTTCTTAGTCTTTTTTATTTAAATAAATCTAAAAGATTTATGATTTAAAGCAAAGCTGTTTATTCATTTACCGGGTTTCCTTTTGGTCCGCGGTCACCTTTAACACCGGGGTTTCCATGGGTACCCTGAAGGCAAAGGGCAAAACATATTATCTTGAGCAACTATTCTATTAATTTTCTATATTTTATTATAGTAATTTTTGATTGTCAACATCCCATAAATTGAAAGAATATTATAAAACCTTCACCCACCAAGCAGATATCAAACTCTTTTCAATCTTTTACAATTTACTGAGAAAATTCTACGATCTTGAATAGATAGATTTGTTAGATTTGCTAAAAGAGGATGTCTCTTCCTAACAGTATTTCTTCCCTCCAAACAGCTACTGTTCACTCATTTTGCTAACAACATCAAATTCATACCAAAAGTCAAAAGAATCACCAAACAGGTAGGAAAACAGGAGTCCCTCCAAACCTGACTTCAATTTGGACACTTACTCTGGCTTCTCCTACACACTTCCTCACTTTTAAAAGGACCAAGCCAGTTTGCCTACGTTTAGCCTAAGAGATTCTGATTTTCCAAGAACACTCTCTAAAGATGGAAGAAGGGACCCCTCCAATCCTGTTCCAGAAAAAAACAAAACATTTTGTTCATCTATTCACAAGTTACCAAAATGCTTTCTTTTCTAAGAACTGTTTGGTTTTTTGTTTTGTTTTGTTTTTTATGTGTTTGGTAAAGGGTCTCACTACGCAGCTCAGACTCATAGTGATCCTCCTGTTTTCAGTCTTCCCAACGCTGGGATTATAGGCGTGGCTACCACACCCGGACTCTGGCTACTTAGAGCACCAAGGGGAGGGCCAGTGCAGTACCTGTATTTGCCTAAGCAGGACTTAGTCCCTTGAGCTATCTTGCAGGCTCTCTAAGAACGGTTTTTAGGGGCATTCGATTTTAGGGGCATTCAATACATATTAAGCACCAGCTCTCTGGGCTATGTAATCATGACAATATTGACTGATTGAAAACATCAATTAGCTCAGCAATTGTAATATTTCTTACTGTCACTATTTATTTTAAAAAATAATTGGCTATCTCTTGGCCTGACAATCTCTTGGTGTATTAAGTACAAACTAAAACACAACAGCAAGGGAAGGTTAGATCTTTGCTTTAGCCAATGTCAACTCTACTGGATGCCACAATATCATAGGATGTACCTAATATTTTTTATTTTGAGTGCAAAAAGAGGACAATCTTCCCCTACTCTTCAGTGCCTTGCTTAGTAGAGTGATTTGAAGAAACAGACTTTGGTCTGAAGTCTTGAGGTAAGATGTGTTGTATTGGAAAACATTCATAATGTGCATTCCCCTTCCTGTCTCTAATACAAGCATTAGTTCAAAACTTCTAACTACTAATTCTATGGATAAGGTTTTGTGAAACATCATACTCAGGTTTCTGAATTCTATGGATAAAGTTTAGAATCACACCAATAAATGAAATACTGAATGAGTAGCCAGGATGCTTTCTGATTATATCTGTCAGAGAAATGTTCAGAATCTCCAATAATCCTGATGTCATTTCAGATGTTTTCTAACTATGAACATGGAAACTACCAGATACTACGCCAAAAATGCCAAAGAAGAGCTCCTATGGGGATGATCTTTCCAATGAATGAATCATCATAGAAAATTCTGTCACTGTCTTGGGTTACCAGATGAGTACTTCCCGTTCACAGATTTCACCTTACCCTCACAGTGTCCTCACCAGGCCCCCCTTGTGCAGCCACATGGTGTTGCCACTGTAAGACAGAACTGTGGCTCTTGTTTTCAGTGGGATAGAGCTTTGATGACTTTGCTTTCTGTTTTGGTTTGGGGAAATTCTGGCCCCAATTATCAAATAAGGAATGACCACTGAGAAGTCCTTCCTGAAGACAACTCCATCATTGTTTTCTCACTGCCTCCTTGGCTGTAAGTTCTGAATAATGATGTACTCACAGGAGGCCCTGGGTCACCTGGATCCCCCTTCTCACAGTCACAAATCTTGCGTTCACACTGGATCCAAAAGGAAACATGATGTTAACACACAGTGACATATAGTATAAAGGAACATTTCAAATTTTATCCAGCATATACCTAATTGGACCACTTGGAGAAAGATCATCTTATAAGTATATGGAGATTTTACTGTCTCTATGAAATTATTCTAGACAAACTCAGCCTAGTGGCAGCCAGCTGCTGAGGTATTATTAAATTTTTCCGTGGTAAAATGAAATATATTTATACCAAAGCAATTGTATATATGTATGTATATGTATACATGTACACACACACATATATATGTCTATAGAGAGATGTTAAAATAGAAAAATGAAGAATAAATATTTTCAGTGGACTTTTGAATTTCTACTTTCTTTTCTAACATCAAAGCTCAACAATATAACAATATTGAATTCCTCTTTACTTAGCAAAATAAAACATCTGACTTATGCCATATTTTATCCGTAGTAAGATGAATATTTCTAATCCTAACATCACTGAAATCAGAATGAGTCTTCTAATAGCTGTCTAGGGCCAAGGAGATGGCTCAGCAGAATAAGCGCTGCCCTGAAAGCGCAAGGGTCTGAGTTCAATCCCCGGTTCCGCAAAAAAAAAAAACTAATAGCTGTCAAGCAACCCCAAACATGTCAAATTCATTGGTTTCTGTACACATACTTCTAAACATAATAAAACAGAAGACAATGCCTAAGAACTCTTAACAAATGCTGCCTCCTATGTTTTTAATGGTGCAGGGGCAGTATATTGCACGTAAAAACATGGTTATCACCAACTCACAAAAATGTGATACTAAAGGTTTAGGTGTTGATGGGAAGTTTTAGAAATAACCACTTTTTTCTGCTTGTATTTGTACTTAGGTGTATGTACTAAAGGAATTCATAAACAAAAACTCTATACCTAAATAAATATACAGGAACTTTTTTCATGTGTAAAATAAAAATTGTAATGAATCAGAACGTATTTATATCATAGTTTAATTGGCAAGGATTTTTCCTTTCTTGATGATACATAAAATAGTGGTCCAACTGACCATGTACAACTCAGTTAAAGCTGATGATTGACAAGGTTGAATTGATTTCTATTATTTTATAAAATAATGCTTGTAAATGTCCTGATGTTTAAAAAGCAGCTTACTGAATGAAGTTGAGAGATTTGAAATTCTTTGCTTTAAGAAATGTCCATCTAGCTCAGAAATTCTTGCCAAATTCATGATCATCCATTCCACTGTCTTATCCGACTGATTACTGATGACTACCTTCCTTTGCCATGAGCTCGGGTTGCCACTCTTAGGCTTCCTTTTCTTCAAAAGAATGAGCTTAAAGTGATCATCAATATGCTCAGCAAGGGGTGGTTTTAAGTTTTGTCTTAACACCACAAAGGTTTCTTAAAGTAGAAGCCTTCCATAAGAAGCTAATGTTGGAGTTATGGTTAGAATAAAGGAAGCCATATCAAAGTAAGCAAAAGCCACACCATTTAGTTATCATTGATTTCTAAAATCATATTCTGAATCATTAAATAGTCTCTACATTTTCTCAATTTTCCAACCAGCAGTAGGTATGGTGGCATTAAAGAAAATTAGATGTCTACCTCAAAATAGAGTACCTGACATTAAAAGGAATTAAGCATTTTGATTTAGTCACACCTTATCTTCTAATGTGAATTATAATGCTGATTTGATAATGTACACTTTTAGAGTGATTCTCTGCAGTCAACACAGGTGGTGCTTGCTTACCTTCTTTTCAAACAAGATATCCTACAAGAGAAAAAAGAATGAAACATTAACTCAATTAATGGTTCCACTTCGAGTTTCTTATTAGTCTTAATTGTTCCCTATGGGACATACAATTTCTAAGAAGAATAGCAATTCAGTCTTTTAACCTTGTAAAAGCAATAAAGCCTACCAGTCAACCCCACAAGGAACGCTTCAACTGTGTAATAACAGGAGACCTGAAGGGCACTGTCTCAGTTACTCTTCTCTCATTGCTGAGACTAATTCCTGACACCCAAAATGAAGGAAGGAAAGGTTTGTTTAGCTCATAGGTAGTGGAGGTTTCAATCCACACTCAGCTGGCTCCAAGGCAGGATGCAAATGGCACAGAGCAGCCATCCATGGGAGCAGCCAAGAGCAAGAATAAAGGGAGAAGCAGCAGCTGTGGCAGCTAGCTGGTCTCTTTGCCCTGCTTACACTGTAATGCAAATTATCCACCCCACGGCCAGGGTGTGGAACTCAGATCTGCAACCCCAGCAATGGATCAAGAATCAATCATCAAACTCCAAAAGCCACCCCATGACCACATGAGGCTTTGGAGGGGACAACTAGAGACAAACCATGACAGGCACTAACATTAAGAATCACTGATTTCTAGGAATCTTAAACATTCTGTTTTATCTTTGGTTGTTTTGGGGTTTTTAGCAGCTCTATAATCTCCATAATTTAGCTACAAACTTACCCAGTCATAATGAGCAGTTCTCACTCATGCAAAGACTGAGGCAGAATACCTCATTGTGTATTTTCTTTTCCTCTATTTTTTTCCTTCATTTTTAGCTTTAAAACATTAATTCTAGAGTTATAATTTCACTTAATAATTGTATTAAATATCCGAAAGTGAAACAGCCTGATGGCACATTTCAGATTATCTAGGTTATGGAATGACAAAGATTTCCATTACAAGATTCACTAGGAGGAAGAGTTTTCTACTTAAAATTTTAAAAGCCTCAAATATGACACTGTATTTACAAAAGTTTCACAGAAAACTAAGCTTTTAAATTTTAACAATATTGCTGGGATTTAGGTCAGTGACAGTGTATCTGCCTGGCAAGTACAAGGCCCTGAGTTCAATACCAGTACCAAAAACAAATTTATTTACTTATTTATTTATTTGTTTTAACAATATTTTTTTCTGTATTTTAGGGAAAGAGCTGCAGGGTGTTCAGGTCTCACTGCTAGATTAGACTCATACTGATTCTCCTGTTTACAGCCTCCCAAGAACTGGGATTACCAGCACGTGCCACCACGCCCAGTCTCAATTACCATCTATCTCAGCACGCTCCGGGTATTTTGACAATATTAAGAATAATATTTTATAGAAAATTTGAACTGTGTATAGCAATTTGCATTGCATCAGAGAAAACAAATCTATAACTTAACTACTTCAGGGGAAATTTTATTTTATTTCTTCCTTTATTTTTTTTTTTTTTACATATGTAGTTTTATTATAAAAAAGCAACTTGTACACTTTGAACATTTAAAATTGTGCATCACCTTTCCATTTCCATTGAAAACAAAATAAGAATTTAAAAATAAGCCAACAAAATTACAATAGAGAATGTCAATTCCAAATAAGACCCTACAGGTTCTGTTAATTCTCCCATTGAGTGGCAGGGCTCATGTCATCATTAGGAGAGAGTTTTATTTTTAAAATGTCATTTTAAACTGCAAGGATGTCTGTTAACATCACAATTAAACATGCCAAAGGAGAAGCCATGTTGTCAAATGCCCACTTAACCCACTCAAACATCTCAACCCCACCCTTTGCTCACCTTCTATACACCATTTTTTAAAAAAATTTTAAATCTTTTTTTAAACAACAGAAAGTAGATACATGGTGGTAAATGCTAACTGTCCATATTCACATAGAGACACAGTGTAATCTCTGAGTCCAATATACAGAGAGAGGAGGAAGAAAGCTAGAATTCCACACACTACTACGCAGGGGCCGAGCACCCTCCAGCTTCCAGCAGAGCCAAGAGCGCGGGGCGGAAAGTTTTCTTTGTTTTTCCCCCACAGAGCACAGTGGTGTTGATTCCAGAAAGTTTGTGGAGACAGGAGGGGATCGGAATGAACTGAGAACAGAAGGCTGTGGAGATCCTTGTCCCACTGCATTCTGCAGGGTTTCTCTCCATAAAGTAAATTGAGAACCATGGTGTTTGAGAAGAGAGAGCTCAAGAACGGGGTGACTGAGCTCAAGTGGGGAAAAAAGACAGCAACTTGCTCCCAGGGACTGCAGAAAATGAAAAATAAAAATTTAAAAAAGGAAAAACAAGAAAGTTGGAATCCGTCAGTATTCAGTTAGTCATCTTCTCCTTCGTCCTCCTCACCCTCTTCGTCATCCTCGTCCCCCTCACCCTTGTCCTCATCTCCCTCCTCATCAATGTCCTCCAGCCCCTCCTCCTCCTCCTGGTCATTGTCCTCCTCTTCCCCCTTGGCCTCCTCGTCATCCATGTCGGGAACCAAGTAGTGCTGCAGCGGGTTGGGTCAGATGTCGTCCTTGATGACCTCTCCCAGCTCATCTGCACCCACATCCCAGTGATCAGTGAACCAGGTAAAGAAGCTCTCGGGCTCTTTGTGCCACCTCTTCCTACTGGCTCTATTCTGAATTTGACTTGAACGTTTCGTCAAATCGTTTCCAGATTTCCATTTGATTTCATTGGACTTTGAAGACGGATCACCACTCTCACTGAGATGAAATTCTTTGGAGAGAACTTAATTTTCAAAGTAAGGATTTTCATCAAAATAAAAATCTATTCTGTAACTTGATTTGATACCTTCAAATTCTGTCACTTCAACTCTGGTCAAATAATACAAAGCTTCCTCGTCTTGTTCCCCAAGCAGCATGGACACTTGTGGATGGTTAACAAATGTTGTTACCCCAAAACTTGGGATTTTGGCGATCAATTCTGACCTCTTCTGAAAAAATCGTTTGTGGAGTTTGTTATATTTCTGTTCTACTTTCAATATTTCTTCACTGGCTTGTTCATTAAGTCTATTTCATTTTGTACTTTATTAGTGTGCTCAATTGCTTCTTGTTGCTCTCTTTCTCCCTTCGACAGGCCTGGCGAGGCCGTTGCTGCCTCGGGTTTGGGGCCCGGAGAGAGTCGGGCCTTCTTGGTTGGAGGAGTGAGCGAAGACTGGCGCTTGGGAGCCATGACCCAGGGAAGGCCCTGCTCCAGGAGAAGGGTCCTCTCCTGCCGCAAGAAGCTGCTCAGGAGCCGGAAATTTTAAATGATGGAAAAATAAAACACCTTTCATAGTAAAAAATGACCATTATGAAATATATGCATATATATCATACCCGCAGTAAATATATCATATTGTATGTATGGTCTAGAAGTTGGTTAGGTCCAACCTCTCAGTGTATAAGAAGGCAATAGAATTGGAGCATAGCGATGACTTTGTTGAGGTCACACGTCTGGGGACAGTCTCCCGACAATTTACAGGGCCATGTCATCCTCATGTACCCAGGAATGAATTAACCAAAGCATTTTTCAAAATTCTTTTAAATTCACAATTTTACAGAAATATCATGGTCTGGCTTTTTCTGGTACATAGGCCTCCCCAGGCCCTGCAGCTCAGTGGCCTTACTGCCTGACAAATGTGCTGCACACCGTGTGGGGAGACAGCGTGAGACAGAAACTAACCAATGCTAGCAGATGGGATTGGCCTTTCCTGAAATAAGAATTATGTGCTAATTCAGTAATTAAACTCAGAGGTAGCTTACGTATGATAAAATAGAAATCTAAAGAAAAAACCCACGAGAATATTTGCTATAAGACATTAAAAATTATAAAGAAATCAAAGATAAGTCTGAATGTGCAATCTGGATGGAAAGGATTCAAAAGTTTTTTGCTTTGTGTTTATTTACATGCAAATTAATAAGTCATGTGGATTTGGTCAAGTCCAAGTAATTTTTCCCATATACTGCATAAAAAGGGGAAATTTTGACCACATGTTCTTAGGAGCTACAAAACTCTGGACATCGGCGCTTTTTATAAAAACTTAAGTCTGACCTATTACCTCTCCAACGTGATTTTAAATTCCTTGCCATATAAGGCCAGGCTGGAAACAGATGAGATACTTGACTCTTTAAAAGCTAGTAAGTTACCTTGGTCTTAACCATCCAGCAGAAAAGTATGAAGACGAAATAGAGGAAGTAGAGCCATGCTGTTATGTTGAGCTGTGGGGGACTCAGGTCAACAATTTCTGACATTGCCAGTTAAACAGAAGACCCAATGCTATGATGGGCTACTGGACTCTTTTAGAATATTTTGCTGAATTTACACCCCTATAATATTCAATAACGGGAACTTAACAAAAAAAGTGGATGCAGATGTATGTCCATTTTGTATCTGTGTATCCAAAGTGGTTGGGATAGATATATAGTTGCATTCTCTTAATGAATAGAATGATTTGTTCTAATGGTGTTTGTAAATAGGATCTCAAGTCTGCATCTTGTACAGCAATTAACCACTAAGAAGAATATATGCAGTGTGTTATTTGTTGAAACTGTACTTACGATTTGATTTGAAACTGTCTCATTGCTGTTTGTCAATAAAATTTTGAAAAAAAAAAAGCTAGTAGGGCATATGGAGAAATGGGAACTCAGACACACGGAGGTCCCAGTACAAGGTGGTACCGCCCCCTTCACAGTGTTTGGTGCTGCCTGCGATGCGCGCAACGTGCTTGCAAGCTTATCTCTAGACTGCCAGGACAATTCTTGTTTTCACGGTGTGTTCATCTATTCCTTCCAGATAAGCCCTAGAGATATTCTTACCCTTGCACGTTTAAACAGTCATTGTTTTACCCCCTGCAAATAAGTTTATTTCAGTGTGAACTTATGTGGTTTTTTAGGAAAAAATAAAACAAAATTTCATAACCAAATGCTAAGAGAATAACAGCAGTTAGTATACTGTGTATCACTGTCTTTAAAATAGTTACTCAGAGTACAAGACCTATTAACAGTAAAAAGTTCAAAATAAAACATCCATCAATAGTGGAATGGATCAATAAATGAAATGCTGTTGAGCTGCTAAGGTAGATGCATGGATTTCTATAATGCAACATAACAAATTTTTAAAACATTGAGTGAAAAAGCAAGTTGCAGGTGGATACGTACAATATAATTGGAATTCTGAAAATACTTAAAACAGACATCAGAAGCTTTTTTTTTTTACCATGGGGAAGGAGAACTTAAAAAGAAACTCCAAAGGAGCTCATGAAGGCAATTTTTAGAACTTTGATAAATCAAGTAAAATTATTAATATTTGAAAAGAACTACTCAAAATTTTTAAATTCCAAGTTCGTCATTTTTATAACATTTTTACAATAAACAATATATTTACCAGTTTTTAAATTCATTAATTTACGTTTTGTCTTTTATATAATTTTATACTCTTTCAACTTTTCCCTTAAAGATTAGATTTTTGTTTTGCTTCATTTGCTCCTTAAAAATATGTGTCATAAGGTTTAAAACAATAACACAAGTAACTATTTTTGAAACTCATTTGATTTTGTGTTTGTTATTTCTATGGAAACAAAAATGGAACTAAAACTACACAATGGATAAGGCTGTTTCACACAAAGAACAAAGTCCCATCCCTAAGGGCACTTACATTCTATAAGCCCCATGGACAGAGGACAACACATAGCAGTGTAGGAAGGAGGCTCTGGGCCAGAGATGGGGCATTGAGTAACGAGCTGGTTTCTTGGAATAGGTGGCATTTCTGAATGACTTGCAAAGGACCAACTCACTGATGGTATGCTTCTCTATATGTCAAAGTTTATGAGGAAAAGAGTCCTAAAGACTAGTGTGGGCAACAAGACAAAGGAAGCAGTGAGGAGGGACATTTAACAGGAGTGGACAGAAGGCTGAATGCCTTGGGAAGTAGTGAGGGCCTCCGTGTAGGCAGAATCAGGCTGTCAGGACAGCAGCTGGGAGCCCAGGGTCCAAGACAGAGGGAAAATCTCATTTAGTTATGGTCTAGTTGGATCATGGAGTTTCAACGAAGAGCACAAATAGAGAAAGACCACCATTAGAGTGAAAGGTACAGTTCATCACAAGTCACATTTTTATGATATTGCATACGTCAGTGGAGAAGGATAGAGTGGAACTGTCAGATTTGTGGAAGAGTATAAGGTCAATGCCAGGAACAGGTTGAAGAAAATGTAAGAAAGGGACAAGGCGGTGGGAACCATAGTAAATAGGACGAGAGTAAAGCACTTAGTGGGCCATGGTAACAAATTCCGTGACCATGAAACAAAGCCCTTACAGCTTAATCTAGTATAGTAGCAGAACTGCTAAAATACAATTGAGAAAGAAAACCTACCTAAGGCTTGAAAGAAAGCTTTGAGAAATGAGAAGGGCTGCATAATTAGTAAATAAAACATATGACTCTAAAGATGATAAAGAAATTACCAAATTAATTCCTGACATACTAAGGGCCATACCATAAACTTTGCATTTTTATTGAAAATCTTCAGAAAATGAAGCTAATTTGTCACAACTTTTAGTCCAAAAAATTACATTAAAGGTAATAGAAGAATTTTTTTCAATTTTCACAAATTTTCTCTTACTTTTCTAAAGGCCCAAGTAATACATCTTAGACATTGGGTGGAATTTGCTTCAAATGTTTAAATACAACTACGTAAATCATAGTAAATGAATAATAAAAATATTTTTGCACATTCCCTTCATCTAGAATTTTTCTTTCTCTTGTGTACTTTAGAACGGAAGTGTGTCCATGAAGTTCTTACGTGATACTTCCTACTATAGCTGTCAAAGGGATATAGAATTATGAAGGACAGTGATTATATGATTTATCTTGGCACCTGTGCAACCTATTATTTTGAACAATCGTGTCTCTTAAAATCAACTAGATTCTCCCCTACAATAAAAAGTAATGCACACATTACTGATTTATAAAACAAATCAGATTAATTTTAAAACCCTTACATTGGGTAAAAGAAGTCTAACACACACTCTTTAAATTTACTTCTATAAAATTCTGTATAGTGAATACTAATCTAGAGTGACAAAAGTCATATCAGTAGCTCAGGAGCAAGGTAGTTATGTATTAACAAGAGACCTGAGATGACATTTGGGGATGATGGGAATGTTTTGCTTTCTAATTGTGTTGACACTATCTGGTATCATGAATATTCACATCTGTCAAAACTCATAAAATTGTGTACTTTAAGTAGATCCAGTTTTCTACTCAAATTATACCTCAATAACATTTTTGAAAATGGATTACATCATATCTTCAAATCAAAAGGTTAAAAAATCAGCTAAAGGTATAATAGAAACAAGTGATGAATTTTTCCAATAATCTGATCAGGAATCCAGGTCTGTTTCATGGATGATTGCCATTTAAAACACTGAATTTTGAAAAGCCCAATGAACAATGTGGTCCTGGAAAGGGTTTTGAAAGCAGAACTTCCTTCTAAGAAGAGGATTATTCACTAAATTCCCATCTGAACAGACACAAGATGCTAAGGAAAAAGCACTGTTGCTGGTCACTTTCTGGTTTCCCCAGAGACAAACAGCTCTGGCCTCAGTTTTCTGCCGAGGGCCTGTGTCCTCCACTGGGCAGGAGCTCCAGTGAGGGTAAGTCTAGGAGGAGTAGGAACATTCTGAGCCTGCACATCTGGCCAAACAAGGAGCAGGCTGCCCTTCATCTGTTACAGTAAGCTCTTCTCATATGCAGGGTCACCAGGCCACTCATGTTCAGACCCTCAAAGTTCTCCTCTGTGCATGCTGGAACCTTTCATTTTAAGTTGAGTAGTGAAAACCCCCTGAACTATGGGCACAGACAGTGCTGAGTATGTGTTTCTCTTTGATACAAAAGACCTACTCAGGATGACCACAGGGCTAGGCTCATCATCTCTGTCTAAGGAAAGGCACAACTCCCCCATATACCCTCAATCACTGAGGAAAGAAGGACAGAAACAATAGGAACACTGAAAGTGAGATGTTTTTAGCTGTTTGGGGCATTTCTGATTGAGGAAATCTTAGAAAATGTTAGCTCTTCCTCTGAATCTATTTTCACAGGGCTAAACACATACAGTCTAGGGTCTTAGCCCACCTTAAATGATTATCTATAAAATGGAATGATAATAGTTGCTGCATTATAAGATTGTGGCAAATACTCATGAAATAAAAACTGTAAGGTGCTCACTCGGAGTGATAACCAATATGTGGAAAGCACTCAATGCATAATATTACTTAGGTAGGAACAATTTGGGTTTCATGGTAAAGACAACTAACAATAAAAAGGTAAGAGTTCAAAAAAGGATTTGGGAAGGGACAAAGAATCAAAACAATATTTGAAACAGGACCTATTTTTTTTTTTTTTTGCAGCGTATGGAAATATCCGTATGAAACACTCAGTACCTACAAGATACCTTTATCTTGCCTTCTCAGGAAATCAAAAAAAATCAATTATTAACACTTCACAAGTCAACCAGTTTATCTCCAGTTTTCTCCTTGAGAAATATAGTGAGGAGGATTTTTTTAAAATTGCTTTCCTTTGTGTTTTCCGAGGCAGTAAGGATAGGCTTTCACATATAGCTGAGCAACAAATACAGAAAAGCACAAAGCTAATGAGACCAATCAATGGGATTTGTTCATCTGATGGGAGAAATTGCTGGGTGACTGAAGTTCACAGGTGATTTTAAATTGGATAGGCTTGTTATCCTCTGAGAAACAAGGAGGTAACTTAAAAATAGCAGTCTGTAGATTTTGCTTAAGAGGTGCAATGCAGCAATATATGAGACAAGAAAATACAGAACATTTCTGTGTATGTGGCACGGGAAGAGCCAAACTTAGTTACCAAACTAGCAGACCATAAGTTGACCAGAGTCAGCAGTGTTCATCGTCTTTATGTGTCTAAGCAGAAGCATGAAGTATCATTAGAGAGAAATCCTTCCCAAACCCTCAACACTGCCAACAATAAACTTCAGAATGTTATGTCAAGAAATGATCTGCAGGGCTGGGGGGATAGCTCGGCAGCTTAAGTATTTGCCTAGCAAGGGCAAGGTCCCGAGTTAAAACCCCAGTACTGCATGCTGTGGCTGGCTCCAGAACCCTGGGCACGCTATGCCAGCCCAAAACCAGGTACAATAGTACATGTCTGCAATCCCAGCTCTGGGAAGACAGAGACAAGAAGATCACTAGGAGTCCCAGCTGCATAGCAAGACCCTGTATCTAAAATTTTTTTAAAAAAATAAATAATAAAAATAGAAATGAGCCCCATATTTTCCCAGTTTATTTGGTATAAACTGTCAAGGAAGTAGAGAGAGACTTCAGAAAGGTTTGGGGTAAAGATGCAAATGAACACACACACACACAAGAAAAGTTTAGGGGGTTATTTGTTTGTTTGTTTATTTTCGTTTTTTCCTATTTCCAAAGAGAATCCTTCCAGGGATATAGCTCAGTGGCATAAATGCCTACCTGGCCAGCACAAGGTCTCAACTTTGATTCCTGGTGCCAAGGGAAGAGAGAGAGAGAGAGAGAGAGAGAGAGAGAGAGAGAGAGAGAGAGAGAGAGAAAGACCTATTTTGTTCATCTTTTAAGGCAATATCTACCCTTCTAGAATTTATTAAAAAATATGAGAAACACAAAACCACCACAATTAGGTACCTACCAGGCGATCTTGAATTTTATCTACAAGGGTTGGATCACTCAGTAGTAGGACAGGTTCGCTGGATGAATCTCCAGATATCAAACGAAGTTTAGCTTCGTTGACTACAGTGGAAAGTCCAATCGTGATGAATGATATTCCTGAAATTCTAGCGTCTTCAGATATAGTTTGAACATCTGGACTCTTGGGATGATCAATGCCATCTGTCATCAGCAAAGCCACTTTCACACCATCTTTGCGCCCTTCCCTCTTAAGTAGCCTTGTGGCATTGGAAATGGCATAATAGGAGAAGGTACCTTGTCCAATTAGATGCATAGACTTGGTCCTCTGCTTAAAAGTCTGCAGGTCTTTCCAAGAAGAAAAAGGTGGATCAATCTGGACAGAGCTGCTAAACTGAAGGGCTGCCAATTTGATGTCATATTTCAAGGAGCGACCTGGGATCAACTGGAAAATTTTGTCGCTCAAATGAGCCACAAAGTCTTTCTGCTTATCATACAGAAGAATTTTAGAGCTTTCGGAACTGTCCACAATGAAGACAACATCTATGAAGCAAGTGGAATCTGAAATGAAACAAAAAGGTTAGACAACACAATGGTCTCTGTCATGGGTCCACATTGCATAAAGTGGGTCCTGGCTTGGTGTGTTGTGTGCTGTTTGTTACTGGGAGGTCAGTGTGTTGTGTATTCCAGACACCCTGAGTGAAGAGAGATCATCTTGGAGACAAGGCTTACCTTAAATCTCTTTCCAAATCTAAGACATCTTTACCATTTTCACAATCAAGCAAATCAAGCAAGCAAATCAACAAAATATCATTTCTCAGCATTTCCTCAATTTTAAAACCACTTAAAATGAGAGGAAAAGAAAACCTGTCACATTTTAAGAATTCAGCAAACATGAGGCAAAGTTGTCTAGAGTTAAACAAACAACACTCTGATTCTTATATTGTATTCATATTAGTGGGTCCCCACTTTGTCCAATTGCTGTTGTTGTTTTTAACTTTATTAAAATCAAGGTTAAAATGACCATACAGCATTAGACCCCCAAAAGGAAAAGAAACTTCTGAAAACAGAGAAATTAAGTTTGAAGCATAGCTCTGTTTCTTTTTAATTTGCTTATGGCCTTAAATGTGCCACTTAACCTTTCTAAGCTTTATTTTCTGTATCTGTGAGAGTTGGCAGTATCAGGCCTGCCTGCTTTACACGTGAGGCTCAAACACTACAATAAATTCATGAGTGCTCTAACATCACTGATGTGTCTCTAAAATGCAAGGTGTATCAGGGTAGCACGTTGCAGGTAGGCGTGTACACAGCTTGTCATTTGCATCAAACAATAGTACTTCACAGCCTTTTGGCTAGTGTGAAGGTCATTGAGAAATGACAAAACATACCAATATTTTAATAGGATGAATACTAATAAATAAAAACTATAACAAACCCTTTTTTTTACCCTGGAAGTCACTTTTTCTTGCAAGAGAATTTGGCTTTGGCCCTTTCCTTCTCTGTCCATCTACCGCAGGGCTCAGGAAAGACAGCCAGAGCAGGAGGCAGGGGGCAACACGTCTGCTCCACATTACAGCAGGCAGTGAAAAACCATCTGCCTGGGGCACCTGGAAACAGAAAACTCAGTCATAAATATTTCAATAAATGTGCTCTTTTTAAATGTCCATCTTATAGAATCAAATACTAGCAGAAAGAAGTTTTCATATAGATTTCTAAAGAACCATTCACATGGATACTTTATTTTTAATTTGTTTTTACTAGTACCTGTTTGTAATGCATAATGATTCTACTCACTGTGGGCTGTCGGTCCATGGACATAACACATCTTAATTCTTTTCACACCCTCCTCCTATCTCCCCTCCACTTCTCCCTGCATCTCCTGGTTCCCTGTCCATTTTCAGAAGACCTATCTCACTGTTTCCTTGTATTTATTATGGAGAACCCATCCTAGTCCTACTGATCCTTTTGTGGCCCAACAAGTTTATATTTGTAATCCATGAGGAAGTTATTGGAATTATAGTGAGTTGATTCCAGTCTACGATGTCCAGGGTAACTCGTGGCAAGAATAAAGGCACTAAGGCACATCTGTCGTTCTGGAGAGCCATGGAAGCCTAAATCCAGCTATCATGAGGGCTGTCCAGAACCAGGGCCTTGCTCAATGCAAGGCTGAGTGCAGGTTTTACTAATCTGTGAAGAAGGGGGCAGCTTGTGGATGAGTGACTATGGGAAGCCCATTAGTGCTGAGAGCTGGGCTAGGCAGGACGCATGAAATCACCTCTGCAATGCACATAGAGAAGAGGATGCAGGAAGCGAAATCGAAATCGCATGACACAACAAGGTAGTAGGTGACGCCTGGGGTGCCCCAGCTCTGCTCTAGACTCTTTCATTTCCTGGGAAGGCCTAGCCTCCTACTCCAGGTCCAATCTCAGCTGACAGGGAGGAGCACAGCTCTCGTCCCACCTCAGCTCAGACATGTCTTACCTGAGGCCCACAGGGGATGGAAAAACACTGCCCAGCTGTCTTTGCTTCAAAGACTGCGCCCCAGCACCTCCACCTTGCTTCACAGATTTGCACTGCTTATCCCAACTGAAGAGATAACAAAAGCCCTAGCCAGCTCTGTACATTTTAATACTTGGTCCTAGGGTCATGTTTAGATAAAATGCAGATAATCACTCTTCTTTCCTGGAGAGTTGTCCAGGTGGTCCTCCACAAGCTAGTTTTTATTTTGGTCTTCATTTATACTTTAGGTTTCTCATACCAGAGAAACCATATGGTATTTAAACATGTGTGTCTGCTTTATTTCACTTAACACTGTGGTCTCAAGTTGTAGCCATCTGTCTACAAATAACAAATGTATCCTTCTTTATAGCAACATAGTACTTCATTTTATATAAATAGCACATTTTCTTTATCCATTCATCTGTTGATAGACGTACAAGGCCACCTCCAAGTTTTATCTATTCTGAAGTGTGCTACAATGAACATGAATATGCACGTACCAGCGTAATGTGGGGTCGTCTTTATCGCTTTCTGAAAGAAGCCAAGAAGAGGAAGACAGCTAGCTCAAATAGGATTTCTAGTTCTAGTGTTTTGAGAAACCTCCGTACTGATTTCTCTAGTACTTGGGTTTGTTTGTATTCCCACCAACAATGTAGAAGGGTTGCTTTCTCTCCACAGCCTCACTAGCATTTGTTATTGTTTGATTTCTTGAGGAGACACATTCTCTCCAAAGTAAAATGGAATTTCAAAATGTTATTTTTGTTTGTTTTTATTTTGATTTCATCAGTGTTATTTGAATTTGCATATCTCTAATGGTTAGAGCTGTGCAATGTGTTTTCATGTATCCAGTGGGCATTTGTACTTCTGAGAAGTGTCTCATTTCAATTGCCCATCTTTTGACTGGGCCAGATTGAGACTGCAAGTTTCTTATTCAAGTAAATCATAGCACTGTGACCAAACACTTATTAGTAAACATATCTATATATTCAAATAGCTACAGTCAAGTAATCTTAATTTCTCATTACATTATAAGAAGCAAGGAGTGAGGAGAGCCATTTAAGAACATTTCAGTCCCACTCTGTATGGAAAATGTGAAATCCCAGCATCTGTTTTGACATCTCCAGGGTGAACTCTCTACACAGTGATTCTCCAAAGGGAAGGAGGACTGTAACATGGTTGTTTTACTCATTTGTGTTATAAATCACTCCTGAAAAACTCAACATGTTGCAGTATTGTAGAGAGAGGTCAAACTAAAAATTAAATTATCCTTCTGTCTCCATATACTTCATTTTTTTTTCTACTCTGTCTTTGGAAAGTTTGCCCCCAGCAGAGCACCAAGCTAGCAACTGCATATCCAAAGGATGTGAGACTAGAAATAATACTGTTCTTCCAGTGTTTGCCACAAGGCTTGACAGAAAAAGATCGGCAGGCAGAAAGTACCCCCATTCACAGTCATAAGAAACTTTTTCTGGGTAAATTATTGATGAAAGTTCTAAATCTGCGTTAAAATCTTCAATCATCTTCATCAGTCAATATGCCCAGCTCTACACCAAACCAGTTTTATTTTTTTATTTATTTTTTTGTTTTCCTTTTTATTTATTATTTATTTTTTAATTTTTTGCCATAATTTTATTGATAAACAAATAGCAATGACCAAACCAGTTTTAGACCTCAGAACTTTCCTAACAAAAGAAGACTGGTATGTTGGAAGCTCAGTATGTCCAAGACAATGGAAAGGAGCAAAATTTATTTGAACCAATATTCAGCATGGTTTTGAAATGTTTTCATGCTTAAACCATATTGAATTTAGGAGCTCTGGAAAAGGAATCACATTTCCTTCTTTGGCATCTTGCCTTCAGAGAATATGAAGGGGAAACTCATGAGCATGATTTTTCCAGGCTCTAAATAGAAGGTGGAAATACATGCAAAGGCAGTGAGGAGTAAAATGCGAGACTGACCTCTTTCATAGTTGCCAGATGGATAAACCCCAAAAAGAAGCAAAGCTGTGGGGCTGGGGACAGAGCAATGGATGGGTTTAGGTCATAGTCTACTCCTCAAATAACACTGTTGAACAGAGTTTTTTAGGAGAACTTCGCTGCTATATAACGAAGCATTTCTGCTGGCAAATGTATCAAGTGTAATTGGTTAAATGCCAGTTGACCTTCAGACCAGGTATGCTAAATGCTAAAGACAGCTGGCTATTTATAAGACAAAGAAAAATCTGTGCTAGTGACATAGAATACATGAAGGACATCCTTCCTCAGGTAGTCCTGTTGCTTACCAAAGAGAAGAAGACAAAGGACAACAAATTTAATTCTGAAGATCAGTGTAAAGATAAGGCTATTAACAACGTCAGGTGCTATTACACTTTCAAAGGGAAAAAAATTCAGTGATACCATGTCCCTGGTGTTACACAAGATTTTTATCTTTGGTTAAGTTCATATCGTCACGAGCATTTCTGAAGTTCCAGGAATAAAAGCCAGCAAACTAAATTTCATTAAGAACCAGAGAAATTTTATAAGCTACATGATGGAGCAACTCTTCGAAAACCTAAAGAATGTGATTTCCGTGTAGTATCCCGAGAAGAAAATCACTGTCTGCTCCTTTGTGGGTCTCTTTTGGGTCTTTGGAATTTTGAGCTTCAAGTAGACATTGTTTCCTTTAAACTAAGCACTTGATCATGCAGGCTTGTTGGCATGTAATCAGGAACTCATACCTGAACCTCATATATGATACTTACTAATGTAATTTATCTAACAGCAATCATCCTAGTATCTTATATTGTATCACTGTCTTTCTGACCATTTTTGCATAGCTCTCCCAACCCAAAATCTTGCTGTTCCTTTCAACTTCCCTACTGTATTAGAAAGTCATTCTTGCACAGTTTTTCTCTAATGTTTTAGTTCCTCTGCCTTCCTGAATTCTTTCTCCTTGTTTAGCTTGGCATCACGGAAGCCTACTCCTTTCTAACTAGGTTTTTGCTGGGTTTCATTCCTTCTGTTTTTAATAATTCTCACCTTCCTTTTAGATTTTATGTGCAAACAAAATGGGCTCTGGGGTGAAAATACCATCAGTTAAATAAAAATAAATGTAAACCCCTATGTTTATCATGGGTTGGTTTTTATCAATGCACAAGCAGTGGTGACCTTTAGCCAAACACTATATTTTTATTTCAATTGTATTTTAGGTAAATATTGGGATTATATAAACCCAAGCATACTTTGCAATGTTTCAAACATAAAATTATCCCTCTTTACCAATTTTATTGAATATTGACTAAGAGTTTACCAATTTTAGTCAGTGTTTGCATCTTATTTGTTTCTATACGAGGTTAAAATGACTGACTAAAATCTTTGTTCAAAGTACCAAGTTCCCCAAATTATATTCTCTAATTAACCCTGAATAACAAAAACTTAATTCTAATTTCTTAAATGCCCCAAAAGATATTAACATTACTACCAGGCAATTAATCATATTTATCTAATAATTGATTTAAAGTAATAGCAAAGATAAAAAATGTTGACAAGCTTTGTGTGCGGGATAAGCTCATATATCGTTTAATATTTCCCAGACCCTAGATGATCCTTGTTTATTTACATAATTAAAATAAAGCAGTTTATCATCTTACCTTATAAAGTTTGTCGAACAGGAAGTAAAGACTGGCTGAGCAAATGCCCACAGCAAGGACTATTGTTAAGGATGGAGTTAATTACTGGACATTGGTCTGTTCCTCGGGAAATAAAAGTTGTCTTTCCTTTGCATCCTTTGCACTCTTTGATTCGTGTTGATTAGACAAAGTTAGAGCAAGAGTGTGAGGCATCTGGCCAGGGTGCAAGATCTGGGTGGTATCCATAGGCAACTTAAAGGCCCAGCGCCCCGCAGAGTAAGTCTGTGTTTTCCTGACAATCGTAATAACCTGAGAAAACTGTCTACGAGCTCAGCATCCACTGACGCTGTTTTTGTTTCTCGTGGCATGTCATCCTCCTTTGATTCCTATTTTCTCTTTGCCAAACATATGCTCTGTGAAGGAATAAAGTGACACCAAACTCAGAATAAACACTGACTTTTCCAGAGAGGCACTAGCTTGGGAATTAGGAAAGCTAGATGAAAAGTAAATAGAGGCTCATTATTCCAGCCTTTCTACTTCTGTGGTGTCTGAAATCTTTTTTCACAGCAAAAAGCTGATGCAATACACAGTAAAAGGGTGGTTTGCGGTTAGTGTTGGTTCACCACTAGGTTCTATGGAAGTCTTTGCCATTTAGGAAGGGTAAATGAGACGTAGTTTTCAACACTCTGAGATTTTTGTGCAAAAAGGAAGTTGTCATGGGTACAGGTGTTCCACTGCCTTTTCCCCCTATATTCTGCCTTCTGGTGGAAGTCCTGAGCAAGTTAGTGGGTTTTTTGTTTTGTTTTTGTTTTGGCGGAATCAGGGATTGAACTCAGGCCCTTGTGCTTTCCAGGCAAGCACTTATTCTACTGAGCTATCTCCTCAGCCCTGCAAGTTAGTGTTATGGTTGTAAAATATCCTGCAAAAAACCCACATGGCCTCTCAACAACTGACCAGTAGATCTAGGGGGCTGCCTCCCAGCCAGAGGCCACATTATTAGCTTTCTTGGGAAAACATTTTAAAATTTCTAGACTTTTCTCCTTCTAACAATAATAGCCTTCATTTCATGATCATATACCAAGGATCAGGCACTGTGCTGAGCACTTTACATGTGTTGTTTCTTCTGGTCCTCTAAATGAACATATTTTTAAATCACAGAAATGAAGAAAAACTGAGTCCTTAAGAGGAGTTTGGAAGGAGTAGGGAAAGAGTAGAAGGGAAACAGTGGTGTGTTTATTAAAGGGCCACATGAGGATTCTGTAGTGACAGAAGGGATCTGTGTCTTGACTATCAATGTCCACACCTTGGTCCTGATATTATAGTAGAGTCCTACCTGATCTATCACTGTGCAAGGTCAAGTTAAGGACACAGAGAATGCTCTATTATTTCTTTCAACTGCCTGCCAATCTATAGTTACCTCAAAAAAAAAATTAAGGAAATTTCTTAAATGAACAGAAAATAAAATATCTGAGTGAAAAAAAGAATTCACCTTTTGTAGACATAGAGACAGTCACTTTTCCTGGGTCATACTAAAGCTACAAATGCTAGGATGAGGCTTAACTGGTTTATCTGACCCTTGAGCCTTACTGACAACTATTGCATCATGAAACTAAGTACAGTGCCTATACGAATGCTCATTTTTTCATTGAGTCCTTGTCACAGAACAGCTTTTGAGAGACTTAGGCAGTTTTGTCGGGAGTTAAGAATAGTGGAAATTCCCTGGGAATAACCATATATATATATATATATATATACCAGGGATGTTAGTCATGCTTTTCACTTTCATGAGACATGGAGCAAAGCACAGGAAGTGAGTTTTTTTCCAGGTCAACTTTCTTTTTCCTGAAGCAAACTAACATCATGCAGACTAATAATGTCTCTAAGAAG
>NW_004524810.1:1101351-1115813 GCF_000260255.1 Octodon degus
ATATACCAGGGATGTTAGTCATGCTTTTCACTTTCATGAGACATGGAGCAAAGCACAGGAAGTGAGTTTTTTTCCAGGTCAACTTTCTTTTTCCTGAAGCAAACTAACATCATGCAGACTAATAATGTCTCTAAGAAGTAAATTGGTGATTCTGATTCCTAGAGGGAGAACTGGACTAACGCCCTCCTGTTTTGGAGCTGTTCTTAGTGAAGTAAAGGGTAAAGTCCTACCTATTGTTCTCATCCAGCCCACAGTGTGCAAAGAGGGTAAATTAAACACAAGCTTGGCAACCTCTCATTCCCAAGTGTGCTAACCAACATAATTTTGGATGTGACTCCAGAGAAACTCTTAAATTCTACCTACTGATATAAAGCTATTGACATTATATTGACAGAAAAGCAATATGCCATGGCTGAAGCCTATAATCTTCCCCCTAACTGATGATCTTGAATTAGTGCCGATCTGCAACTCCACCAGACAAAGTGCAATAATCCCGATGACTAGGAAAGGGCAGTGTGGAGCCCATGTTCTTCAGAGAGTTGCTCTGTAGAAGTCTTTATCGAAAAAAGATCCCACACTATTTTTCATTGTTACTACCGTGGATGGCCCAGCATAACAACTCAGTAAACATTCTCAAATGATTATTAGAAGTAATTTTTTACTATCCATCAATTACTTGAGGACCATGATATAATAGATTACTTTTCTCCAGAGCACTGCTAGTTAGAGAATCTTTAGCCCTATTTTTAATGATACTACACCATAGGAGAATCTCTATTGATTTTGATATCAAAGTCAAAACCTGCATTTTGGTAGTAGTAGTACTTTGAGGTCCTAAGACCATTCACAAGAAGTCAAAAATCTGGATATCAGGTCAGCATCTTGTACAATGAATAACCACTAAGACAACAATATGCAATGTATTAATTATTGAAAATGTGCTAGTAATCAGTTGTGAAACTGTCTCATTGCTATTTGTTTCTCAATAAAAATATTTTTTTAAAATGTTGTAACTGAAAAAAAGCTAAAATGTGTTATGATTTACATATTCAGCAAACTACCTTTATGAACTCAGAAATATATTTGGGTTGAGACTAAGGCATGGTGTTACATTTTACCTCTTTCAATTTCATCCACTCCCATGCTGGTGCAAAGAACATTACCAACAAAGACAGGAGTTACCATTACCACCATACGCTGACCAAACTTGAAAATTTCACTGTTAGAAGTCACTGTTTTGTTTTCATTCTAAAAGCTTGACAGAGTAGAAATTATACCACTTGCTCTAAAGTTTCTGGAATTCATCATTTCTCTGGGCCCCAAGACTGTATCTTGGAAATTCTATCATATCTTTTATCAGTAAATTGGAGAAACATAAAAATAATATTCATTCTATTTATCAACAAAGAAAAATATTCAGAGACAATAAGAAAATGAAGAAATCGTTGGTACTAGCATTTAGGAAATGTGGCATTGCTTAAATTTAGAGCAATGAGAATCCAGTCCTCCCTCCTTCCTCAAATTCCAGTTGAGTCAGCCCTTCTACATGCCCTCTATTCCTTTCTATTGTTTCTCTTATTTCTTCAACTATTTTTGAATACCTTTAGGTTGATAGTAAGTGTCTCAGTCATTTTTATGTTGTTTACTCTGTAATATACTTCGTTTTGTCATTTGGCCCCAAGCTTAAGTAATTTTCGTTTATGCCGCACATATTGTCTTCTAGACCACAATAACAGCATGTTTTCATTGTACTAAACTGAAAACTACTAAAACATTCCTCTAATACTGAAATTTCCTGCCTCTATGTTGTTTATTCTTTACTAGAAACAATTACTTCATACCAAAATAGCTAAGGTACTATTTGGAAAAATTCACAATTTTCTTTCTAGTGAACACCAAAAGGTATATTGGCCTATGTCTTAGGTAGGGATGTTCAGTTTTTATTTAGATTATCCATTCACTTAGTGGATAGAGCATTCTTAATTTTTCATGCTACACACACCAAAAAGGAAAGATTAGGTTTAAACCATGATTAAACTTGCTCTTAATGGAGAAAATGCTTGCTATTCTTTACTTAGCTAATTCTGCTTTCTGATATTAGAAAGTGTCATACCATATCTTGTGAATTCTTCAGAATTTTGCACTGGGGATGAATAATAGCATTGACTCTCAGAGATTCAATTTCTACTCAGTGCAGAGATAATTTTTATTTACTTCTTATATTTCATAATAACATAGAGGACAGATTTTGAAACCCATCAAAATATCACATTGTGATGTAGTATAGGAGTAAGTTTAGTTTTTTTGCAGCAGTTGAACTCTTCCGTTATTCCTATGAGCCCCAGGAGTTTGTTGGGGTTTGTGCCATCCAGTCTTATCCTAGAGCAATAGAAAAAGAAGAGTGTAAGGGCCAGCCAGATAGCTCAGCGGACTAAAGTGCCTGCTTAGGCAGGTGCAGGGACCAGGGTTCAATCACAACTTGTGCTGCAGGGGCCAGCCTCTCCCCAGCCCCCTGGACACACTGAGTCTCTGATAGAGACTGAGCGTGGTGGTGCACACCTGTAATCTCAGTTCTCGGGAGGCTGAACACAGGACGATCACTACAAGTTGGATCTGTGTAGTGAGACCCTGTACTAAATACATTTAAAAAAGAAAAGAAAAAGAAGAGTGTAGTGTCAACAATTAATGTTTGTAAAATATGGGCTTAATGTGGCCCTTCAAGAGCCTCAGATCTCACTGTATAAATAGTAATTCCTGGGGCAATGAGCACTCATGCTCAGAACTAAATTAGTGGGAGAACTTTTTCCTCCACTACAGGAAGTCTTGCCTGAGCACCTGGGGGTTGTTACTCTGCTTACAGTACCGGAGGTCTGTATTATTGACAGCTGACTTAAACATAGCCAATAATGTAGGTAGTTTCATTATTTGCATGAATTTGGAGAAATTCCACTGCCGTTTGACTTTTCTGGTCAGGGTATTTGAGATTTCATAAAAATGAAGGTTTTAAAACAATTAACACATTCCTAGAAAAAAATATTTAAAGAATATTAAATAACTTATTATTCCAGAGTCTATTATAACACTAGTTTAAATCACACTGTCCCGGATTGAGATTTGAGTTAGATCTAAATTATCTATTAATTAGATCTAACTCAATAGATTACTTAGATCAAATTCCTATTCAGTAGTTTCCTTCTTTTGTCCTTTTAAACTGCATGGTAAAAGCAAATCATTCAAAAGTTTACAGTGAAAGAAATGCAAGGTAAATTATTCTTATCTTTTCTCTATATGTATATTTAATAAAAGCTTTAGAAACTCTATGCAAGTAAAAGTTACTGATTATAGTCATTATTCATTGTTCATGTCCAGAACTCTAAATTCTAAAGTTACACATGTAAAATTTTATTTGCTATAGGTAACATTTTCTTAACTATATAATTTCCATTATGCTAACTGCCCAGATTCAGAAAGACCAAATATTACCATAAATTAAGATTGACCTGGAGTCTTTAGGGACTACTGGTCTCCCGAGATATTTGGACACCACCTTGTGGAGTTTTGCAGAACCACAGTCTGAGAGTCAGCATGGTTACTATCATTAATTAAAATTATTGATTATCTATGACCTTGAACAGGTAGAATGAAAGTTGCTTTCTGCAAATTTCCTAGACAAGTGAAATTACTGTATTTTATAGATGAATAAATAAGCTGATGAAATGCATTTAGCTTAGTTTAACAAGTCAACCAATTAACTTGGTTTCTACTAGGTACTTCTAGAAAAATCAATAACGCACAATCACTTCATACAGTGGACACAATAAGAAAGGAAAAAAGGGAATGGCAGATTTTCCCAAAATAATGTGTAATTGTTTATATTTCTGGGATTGAGTGTGATAATTCAATACATGTATGCAATGTGCAATTATCAAATAATAAAATCCTATCTCCTTCAAAGTCATCTTTTTTTTTTTCAAAAGAAAAGATTTTAAGCAATTGAACTTAAATTCTAGATACTGATACCAGCTGAAGTTCTGAGAGCGATGTGTACTGGGGTCTACAAATTACACTGAAGGACATAATTAGAACAAATGGATGGAGTGGCGAGCAAGTGGATAGACACAGTAGCTGTAGTGTGACAGTCAGTGGCACAACTTAGGTGAGGGGAGTGGGTCTTCTGTATGACTCTAGCAACTTTTCTGTATGTTTGAATTTTCCATAACAAAATGATAGACCAAAACAGAGACCTTCAAAGAGAGTACATCACCCAGTCTTGGATGAAAAGTTGGAAGTATAGTACAGGAACAAAGAACAAGTAGGGGATTCCCGAACCACAACTGCCCATACCAGTTTTCACACAAATGAGCTCTGTCCAGATTTCTCCTTTGCTCTCTGCTCTCTGGCCTCTTTTTATATTTCTGCTTCTTAACCTTCCCCCCACCAAAAAAAATGTATTTTCACTTCAAACCTTTGTTCTTACAGTCTTCTCTCCAGGAGGCTTTTTATCATTCACAACTTGTATGCTCAAAGAGACCTTCCTGTCTACTGACATCTCATCCCTATTAATTATTTCTTCATAATCATAGTTCTTTATAGCTTCAAGGAAATAGGGATTTCATCAATCTAGTACAAAGGTCAGTTAAAGGGTCAATGAACATTGCAGGATTTGCAGAACAGATGTCCCCTGTCACATGTATTCCACTCTTTTACCATAGCTCAAAGATCAGCTTTAGACAATATATGAACAAGTAGGCAGCAGGAGAGATTTGGTCAATGAATCATAGTTTTCTAACCTCGACCCTAGACCCCTAACAGAATAGGGAACAGCTTACAAATGCTCAGAATAACTAACAAATATTTATAGAATAAGTGAATGAAAGTGCTAGATCAATGAAACCAACTCATTAGATAGCCCGAAGACAAAGAAAACTCACCAGATGTCACAGTTTAGGCTCTAGACTCCAGTGGGACTTCATACTTCTTAATTGAATTTCTTGTGCTGTCTTCCTTCATGCCAACCCCTCTGCAATCTACCTTGGACGCCAAAGCCATCTGAAAAAATACCCCACAATTTTAATCAGTTCACTTTCCAAACTTATAATTTGAAGACATTATGCTGTAGCCAGGATACTCTCCAGAATCTTGACTCAAGTTAGGTTAAGCAAAAACAAAATCCCAGGATCTTGTTAAAGTGCAGATTCTGATTGGTAATGGATAGATGTGGCCTGGGATGCTACTTATTTAACAGTCATGTCAGGGCTGTTTATCTGAAGAGAAACAAAGCTCTGGGTAACTGAATGTAAATGTTAACCAATTATGTTAGTGCTTTTTTCATAAACATCTCTCAGTTCTTTTTTTTGTGTTGGCTTTGTTTTTGTCTAACTGCAAAAATGCTTCCTTCAAGTGGGGAGTGACTTACACACTGGCCGGGTTCACATGACTCCAATTTTAGGACCTCCCCGCCAAATGTAAGAGATTATCTTTCTTGAGGCCTATAGCACACAGTCCCAGGATCATGGGTGCGTCTGTAATCTAATCATTCTGGCCAGATGAATAACATTCTCTGATTAGCCAATGTGGACCATTATCCATGTGTGTTAGCGGTAGTGTGGCTGAGAACCTCATCAAAAGTACACAGACCAGGACAGTTCCAAAGAGAAAAAGACCCTTTTGCAGACAAAAGTGAACTTATCTACAGAGGAGACCAACAGTGTAGATGTCCTTGTTATCTACAACATACAAGAGCAAACTTCTCTGCAGGCCAAATCTGCCTCCTGACCATTTTCCAATAAGGATTTCCTAGGACTTAGCTAGGCCCTGTCATTCTTGGTAGCTGTTTCCTAGCAGAATTTAATATCTGTGACAGCCTCCCAGTGGCCTTCTAAGTCTAAGGCTCCCCGTCCCTTTGCAGAAAAGGTTGCCAGTTCTTTTTTAGGGGGAAGGGCTGAGGCTAGGGCTGCCCATCCTGGGGGCAGGGCTGGCATGGTATGTGGACCACATGTATTTGGACCACACAAGAGCCCAACTTCACCCACACTGTTCTTTCTTCCACTGTGCCTCACTCCTAGCCCCCGTTGTTTCTTCCTCCCTACATCTTAGCCATCCATGTGTCCCATACATTTCTCGTGTTCATAAGCTTTCCCAACTCTTCTAGCTGAAGTGAACATTGCCATTGTCTTCCTACAATCATTTGCTTTGACCAAGTTTCTTAGATAAATGTAGTACATCCAGTTGATTGTGAATTTCAGACAAACAATAGTTCTTTAGAGTAAGTATGTCACACATAATACTTGGGACATCCATAATTTTTTAAAAATACTCATTACATTTTCAAAATTCAAATTTAACTTGAGCAGCTATAATTTGAATCTAGGAACTCTCACACTAAGCCACCTGTTGATTTCTCCCTAGATTATGTGTTCAGGTATGAATGCACATCCCAGTCATGCAAGTCAGACTAATCATTGTGGGGGGCGATGGAACACTCCACTTACACTTTCCCTTATTTGGGCAAGAAATACTGCAGCACCAATCCCTGCTTGCCTCGGCATCTTCCTGTGGTCCCGGACCTTTGCTACCAATCTGAAACTAGTCCCACCCAACTTCTTCCACTACAGGGCTATTTAAACCCTGCTCACTTCCTCAATAAATGAGACTTGATCAAAAAGCCTGTCTTGTCTCCATCTCTTGTGTCTCTTGCCCTGTCTTGTTCATCCCCGTTCCTCCTCCAGGTAATCACCCCACGACTCGTGGGACGAGTGATGTGGCACCCAACGTGGGGCCTGGCACAGAGGACTCAAGGAGGGAGCCATTCCAGAGCGCCAGCTATGAAATAGAAAGTGAAAGCAAATTCCAAGGCCAACGCCGCGTGAGTGCCTGCCGTCTCTAGAGCCATGGTGAGTGAACGGCAACCCCCTTCCCCTTTTCCAGTATGGGTCAAGAATTAAGCGAGCATGAGCTCTTTGTAGAAAGCCTTAGCAAGTCACTTAAGACACGAGGGATTAAGGTAAAGGAAAATGATTTATTAAAATATTTTAAGTTTATTCATAAGGTTTGCACATGGTTCCCATTGGAGGGCACGATCAATTCTAAAAGATGGAAACGCGTGGGCGATGCATTACAGGACTTTTGTAGAGTTTTTGACCCTGAGAAGGTCCCAGTCACAGCCTTCTCATACTGGAATCTGATTGATGAGATACTTACACAGCGACATGGGGACCCCTTAGTCAGGGAGATGATTACCCAGGGGGAGGCCATTCTGCGTAACTCAAATAGGCCCACTCCGGCCCCTTCCCAAGCTGATGCAGATGTCTCCTCTCTCCAATGAGGAGGCAAATGAAATGTTAGCTAAACCCCAAAATGGCGATCAGCCGCCACTTCCTCCTTTTGAGTCCTTGCCACCTCCCCCTCCTCCACCCGAGGCCCCTCTCCAAGCCCATCATAAGCCCTTGTACCCCGACCTTTCTACCTTACAAGAGGTCGGCTGGGGAGAATTAGCCGAGGAAGCCTCCAGGCATCATTCTGATCCTGTTATGGCCCCAGTCGCCATAAAGCCACCCCCAGATAATACTGAGATACCCAAATTTACTCCTAAACCCTCCAATGTGCTTTTCTACCTGGAAAACCCAGTGCTTGAGTTACAGAAACAGATACAGTTAGAACAAGAGCGCCAGAGGCTTACGCTACAGTTGCAATCTTTGCAGACCGATCAGACACGTGGAATCCCTAAAATGGGGCCCAGGTCTAGTAGGCCTCCGCCCGAAATGGTGTTTCCAGTTACAGAAATAATGGCCCCGGGCCAGAATGGCGCCGAGCCTCGGGCTGTTGGAGCCCATGCCCCTTTTGCTGTAACTGCACTGAAAGAATTAAAGACCGCAGTTGCCCCATATGGCCCTCCCGCAGCTTATACCTTCGCTGTCCTTGACTCTATGACTCAGGGCTGGATCACTCCCAAGGACTGGCAAGACCTAACTAAGGCAGCTCTCTCGGGGGCAATTACCTCTTATGGAAATCTGAGTTTTTTGACCAATGTGAAATCATGGCAAAGGACAATGCCGATAATGGCAATCCTTGGGCCTTTTCCATGCTTACCGGTACAGGTGATCATTCCACCAAGGAGGCTGACATGCGCTATGACGCAGGTCTCTGTGCACAAATCAATTTGGCCGCGACCAGAGCATAGAAAAAACTCCCTTTAGAGGGGGAGCCAATTTCCTCACTTACAAAGATCCAGCAAAGACCGGAAGAGCCCTTTTCAGATTTTGTGGATCGCCTTTGACAGGCCGCTGAGCATCTTTTCGGAGCTGCCATGCAAGCTCTGACATTGTTAGACAACTTGCTTTTGAAAATGCCAACTCAGCCTGCCAAGCGGCGATCAGGCCTCACAGAAAAAAGACCAATTTGTCCGGTTATATACGTTTATGTACAGATATTAGGCCTTCCTACCATCAAGGCTTGGCTATGGCCACGGCCCAACAGGGCTGCACAGTTAAACAACTCCTTTCCCGCCAAAGGCAAAATAACAACTTCTTTACTTGTGGTCAGCCTGGTCATATAGCCAAAAATTGTAAAGGAGAAAATAACAAGGCCCAAGCTCAAATAAAAAAGCCCGGGTTATGTCCCCGATGTAAACAAGGGGAACATTGGGCCAGAGAATGCAAATCTAAAAGAGACATACATGGAAATCCCCTGCCGTTGCAGCAGCAGGGAAACAGGACACGGGGCGAGTCCCAGGCCCCCAAGCCCAAGAAATTCGTTGGGGCGACAGGATTTGTTCCAGCACAAAACAATCCATTTCACACCTTGTCAGGGCAACCCCAGGAAGCGCAGGACTGGACCTCAGTTCCACCTCCGACGCAATATTAACCCCTGACATGGGGACCCAGCCCATTCCCACTAGAGTTTTTGGCCCTCCACCCAAGGATATGTTCGGCCTCATCATGGGGCGTAGTAGTTCTACCCTTGAGGGACTTCATGTCTCCCCTGGAGTTGTGAACAATGATTATAATGGTGAAATTAGAGTTATGGTTTCTTCACCCAACAATGTCACGCCCATCAAGGCAGGTCAACGTTTTGCTCAGTTGTTGTCGCTGCCACTGGTGTCTGCCACCAACCAGTCAGTTTCTACCCATAGAGGTAATAAGGGGTCTGGGTCCTCAGATGTCTTCTGGGCACAATATGTCTCTAGTCAGAAGCCACTTATGACCCTATGGCTAAATGGCAGGAGCTTTTCAGGACTCATTGATACAGGCGCCGATGTCACTATTATTAGGAAAGAGGATTGTCCTACCAATTGGCCCTTGACCGCCATCCTGACACACTTGCAGGGCATTGGTCAATCAAAAAATCCAGAGAGGAGTTCAAAGATGTTGACCTGGAAAGATCAAGAAGGCAACCAAGGTAGCATCCAACCCTATATGATAGCAAATCTACTGCTTAATTTGTGGGGCAGAGACCTTCTGTCACAATTGTGATTAATCATGAGCAGCCCCAATACTATAGTCACGGCCCAGATGCTTAATAGTGGTTTCTCCCCGGGACAAGGCCTTGGAAGATTGGGCACAGGCATCAAAACCCCTATTGATCCTGTCCCTAATTTAACCAGAGCAGGATTAGGCTATTTTCCACAGGGGTCATTGATTCTCCTGCAATTCATGCAGAAAAAAATCACCTGGCTTTCTGACCAACCTGTGTGGGTTGATCAATGGCCCCTTCCAACCTCAAAGCTGATAGTGGTCTAACAGCTGGTGCAGGAACAACTCTCCGCTGGTCATACTGTCCCCAGCAATTCTCCATGGAATACACCTATTTTTGTCATAAAGAAGAAATCAGGCAAATGGCTCCTGTTACAAGATCTTAGAGCCACTAATAAGACCATGGCCCCTATGGGGGCTCTTCAACCGGGTCTCCCGTCCCCAGTTGCTATACATTACATTATTTTAAGATTATTGTTGATTTGAAAGACTGTTTCTTCATAATTCTTTTGCATTCAGAAGATCAAAATTTTAAATTTTAAAGTGCCCATGCAGAGGTTTCAATGGCGCATCTTGCCACAAGGGATGGCGAATAGCCCTACTTTGTGCCAGTCTTTTGTAGCCTCCGCCTTACAAGCAGTCAGAGATCATTGGCTGCACATGTGCATTGTCCATTATATGGACGACATTTTAGTCTCGGGGAGCAAAGCAGATGAAACCTTGTAATGCTACCAAGAACTCCAGGCAGCCTTGAGTGAAAAAGGACACCAAATCGCCCCAGGTAAAGTACAGTTGACAGAGCCTTATACCTTTTTGGGTTTTCAGATGAGAAGTACCCAGGTCTTTTCCCAAAAACCTCAGCTGAGGCTTGACAATCTTAAAACTCTGAACGATTTTCAAAAACTGTTGGGAGATATCAATTGGCTTACCCTGTAACTAAAGATAAGCAAACATGATTTGAAGCCCCTTTATGATATATTACAGGGGGATTCTGATCCCGTTTCCCCACAGAAGATCACTCCAGAGGGCAGACAGGCTCTTTCCTTGGTAGAACAGGCCATTTCTGACCAAATCATTTCCTTTATAGATTATGATAGACCCTTGCAATTTCTTATATGCAATACAAAGCATTCCCCAACTGCGGTTTTTTGGCATACCGCATCCTTGATGTGAATACACTTACCTATTTCTCCAAAGAGGACTATTGAGCCATACTATCAGGCTGTCTCCAACCTTATCATTCTGGGTAGGAAACAAGGGAGATGTTATTTTGGTAGGGAACCAGATGTTATTATTCAACCATATACCAAAGAACAAGTAGATTGGCTACTTCAGACCACCGAGGCCTGGTCTATTGCCTTGGCTTCTTTTATGGGACTTATTGATAATCATTACCCCCCTAATAAGCTTATTGACTTTGCCAATCGTCATGCACTTGTTTTCCCAAGAGTCACCATTTTCAAAGCGATCCCCAAAGCCCTATTGGTATTTACCGATGGCTCATCTTCAGGTACAGCAGCTTATACATTTCAGGATAGTGTTGTCACCTTTCAAACAGATTCTTCCTCAGCACAACTGACAGAACTACAGGCTGTCATGGCTGTTTTTAATGCCTTTCCAACTCAGCCTCTCAACATATATACAGACAGCGCTTATCTCGCACATTCCGTACCTCTCCTAGAGACGGTTGGCGCTATCTGTAAGACTTCTCCCGCTGCTGATCTGTTTAGACAACTGCAAGTGTTAATCCATCTTCGGAAACACCCGTTATTCATGGGACATTTGAGAGCTCATACTAACCTGCCCGGACCCTTCGCAGAAGGGAACCAAAAAGCTGATTTGGCTACTCGAGTTCAGGCCTTCACCACCATCCTAAATGATGCCCAAGCTGATCGCTGTAGCAACAGCGTGCTTGCTGCTCAACATAGCCATCAATTGCATCACCTAAATGCCCAAACCCTTTGGCTTATGCACAAAATAACTCGTGATCAGGCCAGACAGATTGTAAAAAATTGCCCATCTTGTGCCGCAAATCTCCCAGTGCCCCATCTAGGCGTAAACACTAGGGGGTTGATACCCAATGCATTGTGGCAGATGGACGTTACTCACATGACAGAATTTGGTAAGTTAAAATATGTTCATGTAATTGTTGATACTTATAGTGGATTTATTTATGCTTCCCTCCAAATGGGTGAAGCTACCAAGCACGTCATTGTTCATATGCTGACTGCTTTCTCATTTTGGGGTGACCCCAACAATTGAAGACTCTTAATGGGCCAGGTTACACCAGTGTCACTTTTACTCGGTTTTGCAAGGCACTCAACATCCTTCACACTACAGGTATACCATATAACCCCCAAGGACAAGGTATTGTTGAATAAGCGCACCTCTCATTAAAGCTCACCATTAATAAATGAAAGGGGGAGACTGGTAACCTAGTCAAGGGTCTCCCAGAAATATAGTATCCCATGCACTCTTCACTCTTAATTTTTTGATCTTGGATGCCAATGGTCGCTCAACAGCATCCCGCTTTTGGCACACTCAAACACAGACTCAGTTCGCCTTGGTTATGTGGCGAGACCCCCTGATAGGCACTTGGAATGGTCCTGACCCAGTTCTCATATGGGGATGGGGCTCAGTGTGCATCTACTCTCAACATGCAAAATCTGCAAGATGGCTGCCAGAACGTTCGGTCAAACAAATTGACCAGACCCAATGCATAACAGATAACCTCACAGATGATTCCAGGGACGAAAGCATACCCTGAGAAAATTCTCCCATTTTTACTTTCAGATTATGAAATTGAAGGTCCAGGTCCTGTTATTGGGAATACTGCAAACCTGGCCATGGGTCCATGAAGGTGGCTTCCAGGAGGTAAACCCTCAAGAATTATTAAGAACATTATACGGCCCTCCATGTGAATGCAGAGGAGGTACTCTCAAGATTAAACCCACCACCTTTACTCAAGGCACTGATTGTGGCAAAAAATGGCCTTTCTTACATATATACCCCGGGCAGGAGGAGACTACTCCCAGGGTTGGGAATGCTACAATAAACCTCATATAATACCAAACATTAATGGCAGACCAGGGCCTTGCCCTAAAAAATGCACCTCCTTCCAAGCTGAGATACACTCCTCCTGCTATGACTCATTACAAGAATGCACGGCCTCTAATGGACAGACTTATTTTATGGCCATCCTTCGGAGGACTTACCTTGGTACCACTGGAGGCGACTGGACCAACATTCCTACGGTGCTTGGCCCTAAGTATGCCCAGGCTTCATGCTCCGGTACCCCTGGAGAGCCGATCTGCTGGAACAAGTTTCCCCCAATACGTTTCAGATGGCGGTGGGCTTCAAGATACTGTTAGAGAGTTACAAATCCAAAAACTCCTGGAGCAAATTATGGAGCAGATGCTCCCTAAGATAAACTATCATCCCCTAGCACTCCCCAAGTCACAAGGGGTGGATTTGGATGCTCAGACTTCAGATATTCTAGAGGCCACACACAAGGCCCTTAATGGTTCCAGCCCAAGCTTAGCCCAGGATTGTTGGCTGTGCATGACTCTAGACACTCCTATGCCCTTCGCTCTCCCTTCTAATCTTACCTCACAAGACATCATAAGCTCCAAAAGCACAAATTGTAGTGCTAGCCTCCCTTTTAGGGTCCAACCTGTAACCTTCAAAAATTCTTCCTGTATACAAGGACGCTTCCACAATGATATCTTCACTGTTGATGTTGGGTTTGATACCTTCACTAGCTGTAATCAAATACTTAACCACAGTAGCTTTATTTGCCCCAAAGAGGGACATGTGTTTGTATGTGGGGGAAGCATAGCTTTCACATACCTACCTACCAAATGGACAAGACTGTGTGTCATGGCAATTATATTGCCTGATATAGACGTCATCTCTGGTAATGATCCTGTACCCCTTCCCAGTTTAGATTATGTTGTAGGCCACACAAAAAGGGCAGTCCAGTTCATCCCTTTATTAGTGGGGCTGGGAGTCATGGCGGCCATGGGGACGGGCACAGCAGAGTTGGGAGTAGCAGTACATTCTTATACCAAATTATCTAATCAGCTGATTGATGATGTTCAAACACTATCTGGTACTATCCAAGATATCCAAGACCAGATAGATTCATTAGCAAAAGTAGTCTTGCAAAATAGGAGGGGCTTAGACCTTCTGACAGCAGAGCAGAGAGGAATATGTCTTGCTTTGCAGGAAAGATGCTGTTTTTATGCCAATAAATCAGGCATAGTTCGAGACAAAATCCAGGAGCTTCAGGATCAACTACTCAAGCAGAGAAAACAGCTTGCAGATGACCCCTTCTCCTCGCTATGGGGAGGGATGTTCCCCTACCTTGTACCCCTATTGGGACCCCTCTTCTCACTCTTACTCTTGCTCATGGTAGGACCTTGCATTTTTCAAAAGCTTACATCCTTCATTAGCTCATGCATAGATGCCTTTGCTGCAAAGCCCATTCAGATACATTATCATCAGCTGGAAATGGCAGATCAACAAGAGTATCATGAAAGGATTCCCCTAAATGGACCCCATGATGATGTAGCCTAATCTGATATAGGCCCCACCCTGGTGAGATGGACAAGTAGTCAATGACGGGCAACTAGGACCCACATGCAGCACCGCCGACCACCTAAGACAGGAACAGAGCCTATTGCTGCCCTGCAATCCCAAGACGGGTAAGGTCTGGTCGATCTCATGTGAAGGAGTCCTTGACCCAAGCCAGGCATTGTCCCCTCAGGGCACTGTCAATTTCCCGCTTGATGTAATTAATAAGAAAGGGGGACATGTGGGGGGCGATGGAACGCTTCTCTTACATTTTCCCTTATTTGGACAAGAAATACTGCAGTACCAATCTCTGCTTGCCTCAGCATCTTCCTGTGGTCCCGGACCTTTGCTACCAATCTGCAACTAGTCCCGCCCAACTACTTCCGCTACACGGCTATTTAGACCCTGCTCACTTCC
>NW_004524810.1:1117433-1119853 GCF_000260255.1 Octodon degus
GAAATGAATAGATACTTTTCAGAAGAAGTACAAGTGGCCAACAAATAAATGAAAAATGTTCAGTATTTTTGGCCACTGGAGAAATGCAAATTAAAACAACACGAAGATTCCACTGTATTCCAAAAAGAATGTCTACTATCAAGAAATCAAATATTAACAACTGCTGGCAAGGCTGGGGAAGAATAAAGGAAATTCTACGTTGTTTGTAGGAATATAAACAAATATAACCATGCTGGAAATCAGTATGGAGATTCCACAAAAAACTACAATGAGAAATTGCATTAGACCCAGCTAGTCCCCTTCTGGGCACCTTCCCAAAAGAGCGAAAGACATCATGGTACGGTGATACAAGCATACCCATGTTTATAGCAGCACAACTCACGATAGCTAAATCTTGCAAGCAGCCTGTCTATTCATCAGCAGATGAATAAAGAAAGTGTAATATTTATATATAATAGAGTATATCTGGCAGCACAGAAAGATGAAATTGAGTCATTTGTAGGAAAGTGGACGCATCTGGAAATCACAATGTTAAGTGAAATTGGTCAGACACACAAGCTTAAGTAAATATCATATGTTTTTTGTTTTGTTTTGTTTTGTTTTTTCCAGTCTTTTTGAGACAGGGTATCACTATGCAGCTCAAGCTGACCTTAAGCTCACCTTGCAGCCCAGGCAGGCCTCAAACTCTCACTGGTCCTCCTGCCTCAGCCTCCCAAGTGCTGGGATTACATATGGTTTCTTTAAAGAACAAAATAAAAGATGGGTAATAGTGTTACGGCTTGTGTTTGTATGTCCCCCCAAAACATCCTGCAGTCATAGATGGGCTATTTCAGAGACGGCTGGACCTAGAGTGCAGGATGATCAAGGGTGCTAGGATTACAGGCGTGAGCGCTCCCTGACCTAAGGAGCCCGGATACAGCAGAAGGGACAGCGAGACATGTGCTCCTCCCTTGCTTGCTTTGCTACTTTCTGCCTGCCGTGAATTGTTTCTCTTGTATGAGCCTTGTCCCTTGGAGCCAGTTGGCGATGGACTGAGACTTCCACAAAGTGTGAGCCAGATAACCCTTGCCTCCTTTAATTTTGCATGTCGAGTATTTTGTTTTAGCAAGGAAAAACTAAGACAGATAATGGAGAGAAAATTTTTCAAACAAAAAAGGGATCAAGAGACAGATAGGGGTGAGAGAATGGGGATAGGGAGGGGACAGATAAAGAATTCCAATGTGTTGTGTGCATGTACCATCTCACGAGGAATGCGGTCATTATGTACTGCAACCACATACTAATAAAAAAGAAATTAAAAGATAAATGTTTCTCTTTCCAAAATTATGATAAAACTTGAAAAATTCCCCAACATATATCATGGGAATTATGTTGTAACCCTGCATAGATAGATAACATTTTTTTTTTTTTTGACTGGCTCAGGCTGCCTTAAAGACCGGTCTGGGGATTGAACTGTGGTCTCCTGCACCTGACTGGGTTTGCTGGAGCTAACCCACAAGCTCCTCTGTGTAGATAGATAGATAGGTCGATAGATAGATAGATAGATAGATAGATAGATAGATAGATAGATAGATAGAGACATATCAGCAGATGAACAGATAAAGTAGATAAATGGATATATACATATAGATTACACATGGATATATATAGCCATTATATATGGATTGTATATGGACATATATGTCCATTATATATGGATATATATTAAATATGGATTATATATGGATATATAAAAATTTTTTGATGGAAATCAAACTCAAGACCTTGTGTTTGCAAGCACTGTGCCACTGAACTATATCCCTGTCCCTACATTCATATTTATATGATGCTTCTGCTACTATACAATTTTTGGCATTTCTCCGGCCTTTATTACATTCCTTGTAGGAGGAGGAGTTATATTTATCCTAAGTAAAAGTGGTGAAAAATCTAACATTCATCGTCTCATTTTGCCTGAACTTGTGAAATGAATACGCTAAAAGTTGTTTGCACAAAAAAAGTTCAAGGCTCACTCCATGCATCTTCTCCCTTCTTACTACTCTGGAAGCAAGGATGGCAGGCAGTGTGTACCACCACTTGCAACAGCAGTGATCTAAATAAAGGCCAAACTGCTAGAGATCCACGTCATGCTCAGTATCATCAGTGATAGCAGGGACGTTTTGGTCCCCATGTCTCTGCCTGCCATGCATATTTTTCAACTGAAGCCAAACACACCAGAAGAATGTTGGAAATATTGATCCCTCTTAATACCAATCTCTCTGTATGTATAGATAGGCATATGTTAGTTCATTCTTTATGTACTCTATTCCCCAACAACTACCTTGTAAAATAAATGCAAATGAAAGAAAAAAATTAGGTTAAAGGGGGGCTGGAGAGATGGCTCAGTGGTCTAAAGCACCTACTTGGAACAAGCTTGGCAAAGC
>NW_004524810.1:1122353-1125656 GCF_000260255.1 Octodon degus
AGTTACATGTTGTTACAGTACAGGTTCTCCTATGTCCCAAGTCTTCACTGTCAAACTATTAAAAAATTACAGAGATGCCTTTTTCACATTAATGAAAGCTAATCTACTTTCAGGAGATAATTTTTGTACCTACTACATAAACACCCATCACATAATAACATTGTTAATAGGTTAAGCATTTGCCTAACTTAAATAATTGGGGTGAATATTCCTCATAAAATACTGACAGCATCATTCCCATTATTGCTCAATATTAGAAATGTGCCCTTTTCTCCATCTTCTGACAACTTTAAGAATAACCGTGATGACTGGGGGCACTGAGTCTGCAATCTGCAGACCTACAAGCTTTTTCTCTTTGTAACATCTTTCTGCAGTGAAAAACTATGTAGAAATGAAAAATAATGCTTTTTCTATGTATTACTATATTTTGTGATTTATACTTTCTATTAAAGTTAAATTTTTTAGGCTAGGCATGTGGAGGGGGTGTGGTGGATTGACTAATAGTTTGTAACACCCAGCGAAATGAATCATCGTGGCTCTGGGTGCAGAAGGCCCACCTGAAATGCTGCCCACAGTCTAAAAGGAGAACAGGAGAGGAAGACAGTGTGCTGTTGGTTCTCCTGGAGATGCTTATCCTGCTGATTTTCCTGATATGAATTTGTCTGTTCTCCCTGTTGGATGAGCTCAGGACCTTGTTGTTGTGGAGGATGGCTATGGTCCTTTTGGAGTGGCTGTGGTTATTGTAGAGGGGGCCCCAACCCTCACACTGAGTGTCGCTTGCTGGTTCTAGTGCAGATCCCTCAGCCCGCTAGCACAGATCCTGCATCTTGCTGATGCAGAATTTCTGACTTCCATCACTGAACATTGGGCTTTGCCAGTGCAGGTCCTTGATACAGACTTGTATGAGACATTGTCATGGGCTTGAGGCCTCCAGCTGTGCTCATGAAGGCCAGTGCTATGGGCTCTTGGACCTTCAGCTGGACCCGTGCAGGACATTGCTATGAGATCCAGGCCCTCAGCTGGATTCTTTGGTTCCCTGGTGTAAGGACAGATCTTCCAAATCCTTTTGCATTTGACTCTTTGGGTGAATATTATAAAATGACCCTATAAATTTTGTGCCCTATATTAAATCCTTTCCCCTGCAAACCCTGATGATAACAAGGTGTATGTGGTATAGCCCTTACCTGGCGTGAATAAGATCCTGGGTTTCTTTCCCAGCCCTGGAAGATTTAAATTTTTAATAAATTTAATAATTTTTAATAAAATTGTTCACCCTGCTAACAATTGGATGTTATCATCATTGAAAGAGCAGGACTCTGTAGGATGCATTACAAAATAAGTTTTTGGTTTGTAAATAGGATCTCAAGTCCACATCTTGTACAGCACTTAACCACTAAGAAGAATGTATGCAGTGTGTTAGTTATTGAAACTGTCCTAGCGATTTGATTTGAAACTGTCTCATTGCTATCTGTTTATCAATAAAACTATGAAAAAAATAAGTTTATGTCTTCCAATTTTTTTTGTCTTTTTTTGCATTTATTTTTTAGTTGAGGTTTGTTTTTTGGTTTTGATGCTGAGGCCCAAAGCCAGGTCTCCCAGCTTTTGGGGCAAGCATTCTATCTCTGAGCTAAATCCTCAGCCCCTCTTTCTATTTGTAAGGGACAGGATTTTCCTTCTCAGTTGGATAAAACCACAAGAATCACAATCTGAGTCAATCTTCATAATAAAAGCTGCATCTTTCACATTTCATCATAAAAATGACCTCATTCCCTTCATTAACATGTTGACCTAGTGTAATAGCCAAATGGAACAGGATGGTCCTCCCTTCCTCCGCTCTGTCTTGCTTCACACTGGCAGTCTTCGGTGAGACAGGAGGCAAGGTCAGCTTCCCCTTGTCACTATTTCACACCTTGCTGCCTCCTGAAGGCTCATAAACAATAGCAGTCTTAAGTCACTCCAGGCTGAGGAGAAGAAAAGATTTGATTAACCGATTTTTGCCTTGCTCTGATTTCGACTGGTCACGTGATCTTTTTTTTTCACTGCGGAGCTCTTGGGCCTTCTCTGGAGGTCACTTTGCTGTGGACCTCCCACTGGAAGTCCCCTTACTGCCAGGCTTAGTGCAAGGTCTCTTCCCCTCTGTGTCCAGTATAATCTCCAGTTCACACCCTTTTGTTCCCAAAGGAGCACCTCCAACATTTCTCTGCTTAGGATGCCTCATGCCTGCTAGAAAGTCCTACTGGTTCCTCCAGGATGATTCTCTTACCCTTGGGGCCCCACCTGGCCCAGACTGTGATTGTGCACCCTCTATCCTGACAAATGCTGGGAGTGCAGATTGCGGGGAACAGACACACCTCCCCCTCTTGGCCTTCAGAATGAGCCATCCTCAGTGAAGAACAATGAGAGGAACAGTGAGGGATGTTGTCATGGTTCGGGTGTTTGCAAGAGGAACAGCATAATACAGGACACATTTAACAATATTTTATAAGGAATCACCCAAAAAACATACACAAGAAGTACAGGAAATCTGTCCACACACTAAACACTAAGGAATCCAACTGAGGGCCTGGACCCTAATATCCTGCATGAGTCCATCTGCAAACCTAGAGCCCATAACGGTGCCTCCCACAAGTCCAGCTTGAGGTCTAGAGACCACAGCAAAGTCTCGTGCAGATCTGCTTCACAGATCTGTGCTGGAAAGGCCCAAAGATCAGTGGAGAAGGCTAGAAAGTCCGTGCCAGTGGGATCAAGGATCTGTGCCAGCAGGACAAGGGATCTGCACTGGAGTTAGGAGGCAAAGCTCAAGAGCTTCTCCAAAGGTACCACAGCCATCCTCAGCAACAGTGAGGCACTGAGCTTCTCCAGCAAAGAGGAAAGCTGAGCTCCCATCAGGGAAGCCGACATGACAAGCTTCCCCACAAGGCTGAGCAGTGCACCATCTTCCCCTCCAGAGCCAGGAAGCGATACTGAAGATGAGGACCAGAGCTCCCCACAAAAGAACTGTAGCCAATGTCGCAACAACGAGGTCCTGAGCTCCTCTCCAAAAAGAACAACCAAGTTCATGGGAAGCCATCAGGATGAGGTCACCCAGCAGAACAGCTCAGAAGAACCAATGGCTTCCAACAGCTCCAACAACTTCTCCAAACAGCATCCCTAGCAGCGTGCCAACAGCTTCTCTAGTTCTGCCTCTTAGTCTGCTGGCTACAACCCTCAAGTGGGCTTGCTACTCCCAGCACCTTACTAGTTCAGTTCAGCTGGATGTGATAAATTGACCACCAGTTAGAAATCCACTTCAGCTGTAATATG
>NW_004524810.1:1125806-1126925 GCF_000260255.1 Octodon degus
TCTCTCTCTCTCTCTCTCTCTCTCTCTCTCTCTCTCTCTCTCTCTCTCTCTCTGTTGGTTTGTATAAATAGACTAGGAGTCTGAGAGAAGCACAGAAAAATGAAAAGAAGTCCAGATGGGAAGCACTAATCCTAGCAACAGCTGATTTTTAAGGAGGGTCTGCAGGCATGAATCTTGAAGTATGGATAGAATGTTTCTAAATCTCAAAAAGGGACATTCCAGCCAAAAAAAAAAAAAGGGGGGGGGGACAAAGGCAGGTCAGGTCCTAGGCAAAGTGCCAGGGGAAAGTAACTGGGTATAAACCAATGACTTGGAGCTAGAATGGGTTAAGGGATCAAGTGGGGGAAAAATATAGGGAGAAGGGAAACATTTTCATACCGAAAACTTTTTTTCATAACGTGGAAGTTTTTTGTATGGGAAACTCAAAATACAAATAAGCAGTAAAATAAAAAGATAATAGGAAACAGATCTTGTGAAAAAGGAATAGGAACAATGAGATGGAGGGAGAGAAGGAAAAGGGATTAAAAAAAAAAAACCCTAAGAGATGTTATGTTCATGTCCCAAATCCCCCCAAAGTATAACCATTATATACTGCTAACGTATCCTAATAAAAAATAAAAATTGAAAAGAAAAAGATTCTAGCAGCATGCGTGTATGTCATGGGGGAGAAATATTTGCTATTATATGTGATTTCTTAAACCTTAAATCATCAATATATATACTTCATTTACACAACACATTAAAACCCTACTAATCTAATAAGTCATGCTCCTGAACCAAATTTTTTTTTCTGAACTAAATTGTTAAACATTGTTGCAAACTGAATCCCTCAAGATTAAAGTAGTAAATTCTTTCAAATGTTCTTTAAGAGAAGACAGATACACACAACAAAGCAATGATTATAAAACTACCTTGTACAAAAGTTACAAAACTTAGGAAGTGAATTTGTTTCTTCATCATTCTGCCTTGATTCTAACTGTGATTCTCATTATACTTCTGATTTTTTTCTGACAACAAATTTTTTTTTTTTTTTTTTGGTGGTACCAGGGATTGACCTCAGGACCTTGCACTTGCCAGGCAAGCACGTATTCCCCTGAGCTATCTCCCTGGGCTCTGCTT
>NW_004524810.1:1127768-1136687 GCF_000260255.1 Octodon degus
CAGGACAATAGTCATAGAAACAGGAAGACTGGCATAATTTAGCCATACAATCTGTTTTCAAGTTTAAATGAAATTTATTCAAATCTTGTCCAATGAACAATAGAGATCGGGCTGTAAAATGGCTTTAGTTTAACTAAGATTAACAGCATCAGTTTGCTAGTGTTTGGTTAGCTGCTCCTTAAATACTTTTGGGTACAATCAGAAAAGATGAGCTAAATCACCTTCCCATTAAACAGGGACCCTACAAGAAGAGCAGTGAACAATGTAGAGAAAGTTAACACCACCCACACTAGAGTGGCCATCTCAAAACTACCTCAGTTAATAAAGCACCTAATATGCTGCTGGAACTTTATTTTTTCTTAATTTTTAGTTTTTTGTTTGTTAGTTTTTATTTAGTTTTTTATTACACATTTGTAGTGCATGAAGTTTACAATCACCTTGGACACTGGGTACAGGTACATGCACAATTTGTTTCCTTTTTACAGTTCCTTTCTTTTCCCCTCTTCCCTCTCCTCCCACTTCCTCCAGTTTCCCTTCCTCTGTTTTTATTCTTGTTGATGCTATCAGTCTTACTTCGTGTTTATAGTTTATAATGTTTATATTCACTGATGTCATTGAGTTCCTGTACACAATCCATCTTTATTCCACTTTTTCCCCTTTCTCCTCCCTTTCCCTGGGCCCTTAGTCTCTTAGACCCCTTCCTTCCCATTTGCAAAAGATCCATCCCTGTCTCCTTCTATCCATCCTTCACTAATCTCTTTGGGCTTGCCTCACTCAAAAGAGAAATACCACATAGTATTTATTTATTTATTTTTTAATGTATTTGGTACAGAGTCTCACCACACACCTTGGACTCATAGTGATCCTCCTACAGTCAGCCTCCCCAGCACTGGGATTGCAACAGTGCGCCACCACACCCGGTCTCAGTGGTTGGCTCAGCACGCCCAGAGGTGTGCTGGTGGGGCTTGTGGTACAGGGGATAGAACCTCTGTCCCTGCACTTGCCTATGCAGATGCTTAGTCCACTGAACTATCTTGTCGGCTTTACCATATAGTATTTAATCTTGTGTGTCTATTTTACTCAACATGATGTTTTGCAGGTGCATTCATTTTTCTACAAATGTCTTCAATTTGTCCTTTATATCCAAGTAGCATTCTATTATGTATGTAGTTTTCTTTGTCCAGTTCCTTGCTGATGGGTATATAGGCTGCTTCCATGACTTAGCCATTATGTACTATGCTGCTATAAACATTATTATGTATGTAACACTGTAGTATAATGTCTTGATATCTTTGTGGAAGATATCTTTAGGAGGGGAATAGCTGGATCATATGGAATTTCTAATTTTAGTTGAGAAATTTCCACTGATTTTTATAATAGCTATACCAGTTTATATTTCACCCTCAATGTAGGACGGTTCTTTTTTTTTTCACCATAGCCTCTCTAATATTTGTTATATTTTCCCATCTCTTCATGATTGCCATTCTTTCTGGAGTAAAACGGAATCGTAGTGCTTTAATTTGGATAACTCTAATGGCCAGAGAGGTTGAACGTCTTTCATATATTTGCTTGCCTTTGATTTTTTTCCTCTGCAAAGTGTCTGTTCATTTCACTTGCCAATTTCTTGACTAGGTCATTTATTTTAGGTGGTCTCATTTTTAAAAATTCTTTATATATTCTATAGATATTAGTCCTCTGAGAAATACCATTTAACAAAGGCCAGCCTGGAACTTACAGTGATCCTCTTGCCTCAGTCTCCAGAGGGCCACAGTTGGGAGGAGGGTCCCAAGTAATTTCTTCAAGTTCTCTCTGAATTCTTTTACCACTAGTTGACACTGTGGCAGCTGTTTTGCTGGATAGCTTCCCCTCGTTTTTCTTGAGCTGAACTTGTGAACACTTTCATGCTGGTCTCTGTCAGAACTTCCTCCACTAGCGCTTGTATTGTCATCGACTCTTGGTGTCTCAGTGGATATTTTTGATCCCCTGGGAGCTGTAGCCACCTCTGGCTGCTCTAGCCCCAGCTCCTAGGCTGTTGCCACGGCAGGCATCCCTGGGCCAGAAAGTGAAGCCACAACCTCCCTGTGCCACTGCCACCCCAAACATCCACGAGCTTGTCCTTATTTTGGCCTACACTTTGCGGGTTTAGGATTATGACATATTTATTATTATAGAATTTAGCACCCTAATCTCTCTAACTATACACTTTAATGTAGCCATTGCATTCTTCACATTAAAACCGTCTTACTTTGATGGAAATTAAAATTACATTTTTATGTAGAAACACAAAAAAGTAAAAATGAAAACAATACTTTTTAAACTTACCACACAGACAAATCTGTTCAAATTTCACCTTCCTCTCTCCCTCTACCCCTTTCTTCTCCTCCACTTGTTCCTCTCCCTTTCCCAGCTGCCATGAGGTAAGCAGCTGTGCTCCGCAGTGCCCTTCCACCACGAGGCTCCACCTCTCACCTCTGCCCCACAGAAAGGGACCCAGCCAATTATGGCCTGGACTCTCTAAAGCTATACTTATTTTGCACAGTGATCAGTCATTGTAGTGAAAAATTAACGCCATGTGACAGAGACAGTACAGCCTACAAAGCTGAACATATTTACTGTCTGCTTCTTAAGCAAAAAGTTTGCCAAATTCTACTTCAAATGGTTATTTAATGGCTTTGTAAAATTATCTCAAATAGCTATTCCAGGTTATAGCACAATGGTTAGAAGCGTTGTGGTGGCTCCAGATTGTCTAGATTTCTATTCCAGCTCCACCACTTAAGAAATATCGATGTTGCATAACTCAGCTAACTTCTATGTACCTCGATTTTACAATCTGTAAAATAGGAAGAGCAACAGTTTCATCAGCATAAAGCTTTGATGCTGATGTGGCAGGGTCTGTGTGGCACTTTTAGAGTCTCCTTCTATAAAGAATGACTTATTCCTTCAGCTGCTTGGAGTCCGACCAGCACACAGCCTTCAACTGCTGGCCTCCTTTGGGAACTGCTTTGCCCAGGGAAACTGCCTCCGTCGAAATCACTCTACTTTCACTGGGCAGCTCAGGTCCAATGACACGCCATATTAATGAGTTAATGTAAAGACTTGTCCCCAGCTCAGGACTGAAAGACCAGTCCGTCCAGTTCTAGAGTTTTCCCTGGATAGGCTGAGGTCTTTGTTGGTATTACTCCGCAGCTGAATTTATCTCTCTGGCCAATCCTGCTTCTTCTTCATACTATCCACTTATATTGATCCCAAGAATACTCCTTAATGGATGTTCTACATCCCAATCTCTGTCTTGTCATAAGTTCCCAGGATGCCCAATTTGAGACACTATGTTAAGGCAGTCTACATAATAAAATATCTGGTACACTGTAAATGGTATATAACTATTTGTTCAACAAATAAATAATAATCAGTGAAACTAGATTGGAAATACCAGTTCAAGGAAAAAAAGTAGAATAATGTAAAATTTCCTACAATTACAATATAGTTTGTTTATTCACAAATTTTTAAATGAATGATAGAATCTCTCACTGAGGTATTTAAATTACTTTGAGTACATTTAAATTGTGGCATGACACTGTTATTTACAATATAAATATTAGAAATGTATTAGAACTCATGTCCTTGGCAAATATCTAGGTTTATTATGAAAGTATTAGATTTAATGGCAAAAATGTTGAAGTGCATTGATTTAGAGAATTTATCTGGGAGTTTGCAAGAAAACTTCTCAATGACCACCAGTGTAGGATGTATGGGATAGTATAATAGTTTATAGGGTTTTTTATTCTGAACATTTATGAAAATGTTATGTAAATTGTGTCATATGCTTCCAGGGCCTTAATTTCAGCTCAATGCCTACTCAGCCTCTATCTACAGGTAATCCTTGTTGTCAGGTATAGACTGATTTTGTGCACATAGAAATAGGAAAAACCAGCCACCAACCCCACAGAACATTCCAGTGCTAACCGAAGGCCTGCTAGGGACAACAGTAAATAAGGAAAATAGTTATTCTTTGAGTGCTAATACTCTGTTTTAGCAACAACAAAAAATCCGCCATTACACAGTGCCTTCTGGGCAAGTACAAGGACCTGAGTTCAATTCCCGGTACCAAAGCAAAACAAAAAAACCCACTGTCTCAGTTTCTCTTCTCTTGTTGCTGGGGCAAATAACTGACACTCAAAATGAAGGAAAGAAAGGTTTATTTAGCTCACAGTTATTGGAGGTTTCAGTCCATACTCAGCTGACTCCAAGGCAAACTGGCACATGGCAGAGGGCAGCAGTTCATGGCTGCAGAAGACAGAAAAACAGCAAGAGCAAAAGGGAGGAGTAACAGCAACAATGGCAGCAGAGAGCAAGTCTCTCCCCTCCTTATATTGCCTTCAGGCTCTCTGGGCCACGCTGGGTGTAGCACTCACACTCATAATCCCAGCAGTACTCACACCCATAATCCCAGCCTTGGATCATGAATCAATCACATATTCCAGAAGGTACTCCAAGCCCCATGACTGCATGAGGCTTCGAGGGGACAACTACCCACAAATCACAACACCCATCATGGATCACCACAAAAATGCAGAATCTTAAACAGCCTTTAAGGAGAATATATGTTTAAATTTTAAAAAGAAACTGAAACTGAACTACTGCAACTTTGTTATCCATTATAAAATGCATGTTTAGTAGAACTGTAATAGCCTCAGACCAATTTGTTAAAATCTGGTACTGTTTAATCTTTCCAACAAACACAACACTTACTCCTGCTTACCAAATATTTTTGAATACCTATTATGCACCAAGTGCTAGAGGAAATTCAAAGTTCTCACAGGTTGTTACACATGAAGAACTTAACAAATAGAGAAGGGGAATTTCCAAGGATATAAAAAAAGGGTCACTTATTCAATTAACCCTAAAAGGAAATTTACTATGCAAAGAACTGGTAACAACATAAAAAAACAAACAAACAAACAAACAAACAAAAAACAGACTTTCACAAAGCTTGGGTGAAGAAAAGAAGAGAATAAATAATATTAACTGGATGGGGCTATAGATAGAAATACTTTTTAAAGATTTATGTAATAAAATTTTTACTGAGTACACACTTTATACCGTGATAGGCCTTGGTGATTAAGCAGAGAATAAAGCGAAGCTCTGTGTATTAGTAGGGGAATAGACCAACTATAACAAAGAGGCCCAAACCAGTGATTTTTACAAGAATGAAGTTTATTTGTCTAGGATAATGATCGTCCCTTAGTAGGTGAGCCAAGACAGGAGGCACCTGAGCTTCCCCAAATTAGATTAGGACTAAGGCTAATGGGACAGTTTTATTTCCCCTTAATTCATGGTTTTCATTTCTGATCTTGATCTCTTTTTGCTGCTTCCAAACAGCAAGAAGAGAGAAGAAATAAATGGCAGGAAAAGTAAGGAGATAATTTATACAAAGTCTGCAAGAAGTGAGCATAGTCTCGAATGAAGGACAGCATGAGTCACGCAGATCTTCGGCTAAAGAGCATTCCAGGCTGAGTGAGCGTCTCGAACAAAGGCCCGAGGCAAGAGCACTGCTCACAACGCCACCCCATCACAGGATCGGAAGACAGAAGTGGCCAGACTGAAGACGTGGAGCACAGTGAAGAAAGCACCTCAAGAGTCAAAAACCAAAGCCGCAGAGGGAATGTTGTGGCCATGGGAACAGGCAACAGGGCAGTCGTTGGTGACCCTGACAAATGGCCTGTTTGGAATGAAAGATTTAGGGCAGTCTGGGAAGAGATGAAGAAGTGGGATTAGAGAGAGAGCAAGTATGGTTCTCTTTGGAGAGTGTGAGACAGACTAAAACACATGAAGGTAAAGAACCAGTAAGGATGGAGAGGTTGAAGTTACACAGCAGAGCAGAAAATTGATGTTTCCAGGTCTTAGGAAGAAACATAGGAGTTCTTTCTCTTTTCTGCCTCAGCTAGAAAAAGATAAAAGGCAGTGAGTGAAGAGGAGGGAAAGAGAAAGCAATAAAAGGTTACACAGAATTCTACTTAGCAATTCTTTTTGAAGTAAGAGGCAAAGTTATTCTGAGCCTGCCTGACGGGAGTTTTCCTCAACTACAGATGGCACCGGGGGCTTGGCAGAAATTGACATTGATTTGAGGTGGCATGAGAGGATGTCAGGCTGAGGCCAAAACCACTGAGAAGACTGGCAAGACAGTGTTGAAGTGATGAATCCTGTGGTATCTTTCTTCAGTTATACAGCTTTTCCTTCAGATTCCATTCTTCCAACAACAGAAATGAAAAGCCGATGTTTTCTCCAAACTCATCCTCTTACCAAAACCATTTGCCTTGAAAATCATTAGGACTAAAACCAGTATGCTGTTTTTATCAACCACCACCAGCAACCCAAGACTACCTACTCTTAAGTATGAAGAGACAAGTAGTGATTGTCAGCCACCTGAAAGGAATCACCTGAAGTGTGGCACTGGGAACACCCAGGGCAGTACCACACAGTTACAGGAGGTACAGCCTAGGAGCCTCCTTATTTCTTTGATGTTCACTTGGTCACTCATTAAGACATGCTTAATCCAGCTTCTAAATGCTCTGCTCCTCCACCCAGGCTGCCAGTTGGTAATTTAGGTTTCCATAATCTCTCATCTGTATTACCGCTCCAGCTCTCTGTGGAAAAATTGATCATACTAAGGAAATAAGAGATGGAGCCTGGCCTAGGCTGTCTGGGAAGAGAGGCACGGCAGGACCCTGGATCTACACAGCACCACCACTCAAGATTCCGTAAGTAGAAAGTCTCACAGGTTCATACCCAGCAGATGTACATGGTATAAAATAGATGAACAGCAGGAGGAGCAGACTAGCTTGCCCCTTCCATCTGGCCGTGTATCTCTCAGACTTTTTTTTCCTCTCTTTTCCTCTCTTGTTCAAGCCAAGTTTGCTCTGCAGAGCCAGTTTCTCCCTCATCCCCACTTCTGAAATAAACTTTTGGCACTATTTTTGTTTTGTCACGTCTAATTCTTTGTTTGAGACAAGACCTGGGATACAGTTAATTTGGCAGCCATTTCTAAAGGAACTACAGCTAACATTATTCTCATAAAAATCTTCAATAATTCCTCCACTGCCTTAGGAAGAAGTCCAGCCAAATTCATTAAGCTGGGTTTTTTTAGCTTCTAACACAGCATTCTAATCCCTCTACTCCTGTTCCTCCACCCAGTAGGCCTCTTCTCCTTCATGAATGCTGTGTACATAAGCACCCAGTGAATATGTGAAACTGCAGATAGTATCAACCCTTATGTATGGTATATCTTCCTATTCATACATACCTATGATGAATCCAATTTGTAAATTTGGCATGGTAAAGCTAACAATATAGCTAATAATATAATATCTAGCCACCCATGGTATTTCCCAAGCATATAAAACTCTGCAGAAGCTCAGGCACTTCATAAAATGGTGCATTTGTGTATAACTTCATACATCCTCCCTCCAATTGTAATACCTAACACAAAGCAAGTCCTATGTAACAAGACCTTAAATACTACATTGTTTAGGGAATGACAAAAATGTTCAGTACAGCTACGTAGTATGCCAAGACCTGCGAGGGGAGCTCGGTCCTGAGAAGGGCAATTACTGGGCAATGAGAGATTAAGAAAAAGCTAGACACAGGAAAGCACTGCCAGGTTAAGACCTGCTTCTCTGCTGGAGAGACAGACAGCCCAGTACAGCCTGCCTCTCTAGAGGCAGTGGAAGTAGGGAAGCATATGATGGAGTCAAAAATGCAAGACCTGGGTGTTTTGCTGAGAACACTGAAACATTCTCAGAGCTATCAGTGATGTAGTTAACAGCAAGGAACTCCAGGACCAGACATCTGCTAGATGGCCTGGCCTTGCTCTGCTCTGTCAACCTCCAGCTTGGCAGTACCTCAGCAGTTGCCCACAGTAATAGAAGACGGGGAATGGCAACATGGCTGGAGCAGTTGGGCACAACCTACCAATGGAGAAGACTTACTAACCCCAGGTGCCCAACAGCAGCACCCAAACCTAACACAGGAGCAGGTTGAGCCCTGCACCCTGTACCGTCTCTGACATGAGAACACATTGAAAACCTGACACCTGACATCAACATTCTTGCAAGAGACCAAGAGGGACCACTTAGATCTACAATCAAAGAAGGCCGAAAGGACATAGCAGTAGCCTTTGGATCATTGCCCTTTTCTTGCAGTGGTCCATTCTGCTTGCAGGATGGAGCTTCTCTCTCTCTAAGTTCTCTCTGAGTACTTCTTTGTGCTTCTCCTTTTTCCTTTTCCTTTCTCTCATTGCTGCTCTAAAATAAATGGTAACCTTTCAAATCTACTTATTCTCCTGACCAATTCATTAATTGGGGCAAATAAGAACCTAGAAAACCCGCTGGTCCTTAACCCATTCCATCATAAGTAGACACAGTTCTTCCAAATATTTTTGACTCGTGGTTGGTTGATTCTGAAGGCAGGGATCTAGAGGCTGTGAGGGCTAACTATACCCCAGTATGTTTATATGTGTCATGGTTTGTGTCTAGTTGTCTCCCCAAAGTTTGATGTGATCATGGGGCAGCTTCTGGAGTTTGTGTTGATTCTTGATCCAGTGCTGGGATTGCAGGTGTGAGGCCTGGTCCCCGATGCCCAAGAGCTTCTTCTGGGTTCCCAGGGGCAGAGGAAGCGTGCAAGTGCTCCCTGGGGGAGAGGAAAGGGTGACTGCATCCTGACCCCAACGCGCTAAGTTTTCTATCATAGCCCCCCACAGTTTCCGACTGAAACCAAGCGGAGAGAGAGAGAGAGAGAGAGAGCCGAGGCTGCGGGCACCCGAAGGCGGGGTTAGGGCTCCCAGTCCTGCGCGGGCGCCGGCCTGGGCGGGGTAGAGGGCGGGGCCGGCGGGGCGGGGCGGGGCCGGCAGGGCGGGGCAGGGCC
>NW_004524810.1:1137005-1191349 GCF_000260255.1 Octodon degus
CCGCTGCTCCGGAGCGGGCCCGCGCCGGGGTTCCGGGGTTCCGGGGTCCCCGCCCGGCCGCGCCCTGGCCCCGGGGCCCGCGAGGGCTGTGTGCGCCGTTCTCCCGAGAGTCTGGGGATGAAAACGTCTAAAAAGGCCGAGTAAGACCTCTTTGCGAAGAACTGCCTTTGCAGGCCTTTTGCTTAACTATTTCTGGAGAAATTTGTGTACGTGCGGTCAGTGCACCTTGTTGGAGATGAAAACTGCTGTGTGCCCGAAACTGCCGCCCTCGTCCCCCAAGTTGTCATGGTGAGGAAGGTAGGGGACGGCAGGAAGAAGGAAAGGAGCGTGCGGTCATGTGCTTTGTGTTGTTATAGCGTGTTGCGAGGCTGTGAGTAGCCACGTGGGTCGAGACGGGTTGAAAGTGTAGGACAAGGCGGCTTTCCCAGAGTGTTTGGCACCAAAAACTAAAATTCCCAGTTATAACACCGTCGATTATGTTATTGAAAGAATAATATTTTTGATATATTGGCTAAGATATATTCTAAGTTGAATTTCATCTTTTTCTTTTTACCTTTTGAATGTAGCTGCTGGGGAATTACAAGTCATGAGCCTCACCCCATATTTTTGTTGGACTGCACTGTCAGAGCCGTCTTGGTGCTGAACAAAGACTCAACGCAGCTTTCCTACGAAGCCTTTGAGGAAAAGGAGCGCTTGTTAAAACTTGAAGGTGAGAATCTAAATGTAAGCCATAGTTATTACCGAGCTCCACCTCCTGGATCTACACCTGATGGGTGTTCTGTGTCTCCAGCCTTTGAAAACATTAATTTGCAGGGCTGTTAAAGAGAATGACAGCGATACCTACATGTGTGAGGGATGTGTGTGAGGCGGAGAACTCATTTCTTTGCATTGTCACAACTAGTTGAAAAGGAACTAGAGTAAGTTCCATTTCTGTTTTATGGTCTTGAACTATTAGAGACTTGTTAGGGTCTAAGCTAGTGTAACTGAAGGAATTCAAAGGGCAGGTGGTTTTGCTTGCTTTCTACCAGATTTCTATGTGTAGTGTTACGTGAGTTCGTGGGCGAAGATCCCTCTATACTGTGTATAGCAATAGTATTGGACCTAGCATTTAGAATGTCTAGCACTTTATTTAAAGTTGTGCCGTCAATGTCCTGCAATTTATGATTTTTCTAGTAAAAATGTTCATTTTGCATTGGTCTGCTCAATTTACAATAGCTCACCCTTTCTTTGGTCAGCAGTCTCCAGGGGAAGTTGAGAGACCTTGGATAAGAACCCAAATATCTGGTCTTCCCTTTAATCCCACACAAGAGGAGAGAAGTTTGTTTCTTTCTAACTCTCCAGTTCTGTGATTCTGTGTGAGTTACTGTAATCAGATTTTGTGGGCGGTGATACAGATATTTCAAGTGCAGAGCCTTGGTGCAAATGCTGATGTTTGGCCATCAAGAGTTGTGCAAATCAGAGCTTCGGAAGCATCGCTTTTTGTTTGTGGTTTTGAAGTGGATTTTTCCATGTGGCATCTAACTTTCTTACCCAGAGACCAGTGACCAAGAACCTTTGAGAGCATTTAGTGATACAGCAGCCTGCTGTGACACTCGTGTCATAGATTTCCCACCACTGCCACCATTATTATAAAGAGCAGAGTTGTAGAATGGAAGCCTAGATAAAAAATGTTTTTATTTAAGCATTTATTTTTCCTTGAAATAGGAAGATGGGCAAGATGTCAGGATTTTTTCTAGTTAAGAGCTTTGCCTGTTTGTGACTGTGTATGTCTGATTCCTTCCTAGGCAGAGTGACATACCTTTTCTTTCTTGTGTTAGTTATTTCCTATTATGTGAGGTGCCTGTCTTCCTCCTGGGTCCTAAATTTCCAGGCCTGTGATTGAACTGTACCTGGCTGCGGGAATGTAGATTTTATTAGACTGGGGAATTTATTCCCCCTGCTCCCTTGCTGTGTTCCTAGCTTTTCAAACAATGCCTAGAATATAGTGCCCATTCACCAGTCAGAGGATGAATGAAAGACGGTGTATTGGTGTAACTCTTTAGGAAGTCAGTCTGTAGAGCCTTAGCACTGTCCTTTGTCTGGTAGCACTTGGCAGCCTGAGTGGAGGAAAGAACAAGGTAAACGGGACAGTGACAGTGAACTTTCAGTGTTTTCAGTGACATGAACAGCTTTGCTCCTGGATGCTGAGGGTTTACTACCACTGATCTAGGATTAGCGAGGGGCATACCTAAAGTAGAAAAGAAATGAAGAGATAGAAGGTACCATGAAGAATTAAGGGAGGAAATAAAGCCAGTATAAAAATGTATTTTGTAATCATCTGAATTATATGAGTCAATAAAATCCTGGACAGGTAATTCCTGACTAAAACTTATGCAAGATCAAAAAGTAAAGCAATTATATTTCCATTGAATTATTTAGTACTTTTTATCATCATTGGGCATCTGGAAGACCTGCTACCTAGAGTGAAAGCGAGTACACCATATTTTTAGCCCCTAAGAATTGAATCTGCTTCTGCAGATAGCAGTGGAGTTTATGGAATTGAAAACTAAGAGACTTTAATGATCAGCTCAGTTTCCCAAAGTGTGATACCTGTGTACCAGTGGTCGTAAATGGGATGATTTTAGATGGAGCACAACCAAGCATTTTAAGTAGTTATTAGCATAAGTTAAAAAATACAATTAGTATGTCATAGTCATAATTTATGGAGCTCATGAGATGAAAGTTGATTTTTCAGATTTTAAAATGAGGTTTAAAGAAAAATAGTAATGTTATAAGTGACACAGTAGATAACTTAAGTTTGGAAAATATAATCAGGAGTGAGAAAACAACCCCCACCCAATACAAACAATGGCCTTTCCAAGGAATATAAGAATATACAACGGAGCTACAAGTATTTTACTTTGTGCATGCCAGTGTTTGTTGTGTTATATGATCTACTTGTTTCATTCTATTTCTGAAACAGGGTCTCACTCTGTAGCCTAGGCTGACCTGAAGCCCATGGTGATCCTCCCGCCCCAGCCTCCCAAGTGCTGGGCTTACAAGTGTGTCCACCACTCCTAGCTGTTTGGCTACTTTTTAATTAAAAAGTGCGTTGAGGAAGAAACCTGTTAGTGTGATATTGTAAATTAAAGTTAGTATGATACTTAAATTAGTTAAAAGGAAATTTAAAAATTAAAGTAGCTACATTTCTAGTAACTATGTGTGGCTAATCACATTTGGACAGCACAGATAGAAAACATTTTCATCAAACTTCTTTTGGACTGTGTAGCTCTACACTCCGACTTAAGACCATGATTCGTAATTCCTCCTTCAAAAGCATGGTACTTATTAATTTACTCTCATGCTGAAGTTACTGTAACCCTGAGGATAAATTGAAGGTACTACTGACAGTGCAATTAAGATAATTGAGCATGAGAAATGAAGTAAAGATGGGGTTCTCACATTTCTACTAATTCTTTTTATTGGAGGAAGTAGTTGGTTTTTTTTGTTTTTTTTTTTTAATGAATACTGTCTGGAAGCCATAGATGTAGAGAAAAAATACAAATATTACTGAAAAAAAAAGAGGTTACTTTCGTAGAGAATTTCCTGACCTTTGGAATAGTTCAGTTTAAGAATTGTATTTTCTTGACATGTTAAACACTTTTGTTTTTAAATTCTTCCAGTGAATGGAACACACTGATTGCTTTCTTCGCATCAGTAAACATGAGCGGTACCAAACCTGACATTTTGTGGGCACCACACCAGGTTGATAGATTCGTTGTGTGTGACTCAGAACTGAGCCTTTATCATGTGGAATCTACTGTGAATTCAGAACTCAAAGCTGGATCTCTACGTTTATCTGAAGACTCTGCAGCTACATTACTCTCGATAAACTCAGATACCCCCTATATGAAGTGCGTTGCGTGGTACCTCAATTATGATCCTGAATGTCTCCTAGCAGTTGGACAAGCAAACGGTCGAGTCGTACTCACAAGTCTTGGTCAAGATCATAATTCAAAGTTCAAGGATTTAATAGGAAAAGAATTTGTCCCAAAACATGCACGACAGTGCAATACCCTTGCGTGGAATCCACTGGACAGTAGCTGGCTTGCTGCTGGCCTAGATAAACACAGAGCTGACTTTTCGGTGTTAATATGGGATATCTGTAGCCAGTACGCTCCTGACAGTGTGCCCACGGAAAGAGTGAGGCTCTCAGCAGGTGAAGCTGAAACAGCATTGTTAGTGACAAAACCACTGTATGAGTTAGGGCAGAATGATGCTTGTCTCTCGCTTTGTTGGCTTCCACGAGACCAGAAACTTCTCCTTGCTGGCATGCATCGTAATCTAGCCATATTTGATCTTCGAAATACAAGCCAGAAGATGTTTGTAAACACAAAAGCCATTCAGGGGGTAACAGTAGACCCATACGTCCATAATCGTGTGGCTTCCTTCTATGAAGGTCAGGTTGCAATCTGGGATCTAAGAAAATTTGAAAAGCCAGTTTTGACTTTGACTGAGCAGCCCAAACCCTTAACAAAAGTAGCATGGTGTCCAACGAGGACTGGCCTGCTTGCCACTTTAACAAGGGATAGCAATATTATTAGGCTGTATGATATGCAGCACACGCCCACCCCCATCGGGGATGAAACTGAACCGACCATAATCGAGAGAAGTGTGCAGCCTTGCGACAATTACATCGCTTCCTTTGCGTGGCATCCAACAAGCCAAAACCGAATGATAGTTGTGACTCCCAACCGAACAATGTCGGACTTCACGGTTTTTGAAAGGATATCCCTTGCTTGGAGCCCAATTACATCTTTAATGTGGGCTTGTGGCCGTCATCTGTATGAATGTGCAGAAGAAGAACATGATGATTCTTTAGAAAAAGATATAGCAACAAAAATGCGCCTTCGAGCTTTGTCAAGGTATGGTCTTGACACAGAGCAGGTTTGGAGAAACCACATCTTGGCTGGACATGAAGATCCGCAGCTGAAGTCACTCTGGTATACTCTGCACTATATCCTTTGCATGGCAAATTGTCTAAGGTAAATCAGGTAGAAATGTTTCTGGAGCTTGCTGAAAGATCAGTATGTAAATACAGTGACTCCTCTGTACACAAGTTGGGTTATAGAATACTGAAATTATGAAGTAAAAGTGTTCAAAACTCTTGAACTTAAATTACTGCTTTCCAGATTGTGTAGACGTCAAAGTGCACATTAAGTAGGACCTTATTTGCGTGGACGCCTGTTATGAATTGGCTCCTAATCAAAATAAATTTAGCTTTCAAACATTATGCATCATCACTAGTATTTCCTATGCGTTTAAATACTTATGAAGCAATATACAGAAGATATGGATCAGAAATCTCCAGGCAACAAAGGATCATTGGTTTATGCAGGAATTAAGTCAATTGTAAAATCATCTTTGGGTAAGAAAATTCCATTTTATTTTCTCAAATATGTTTATAATATTTTTATGTTTATTGTCTCCCCCATCATTTGGTTGAGATGATATAGTTATGTTAGGATTGTGTATATAAAATACTTTTTCTTTTTGATTTTCTGATTAGCTATTTTAGTGAATTGTTTTAAGTATATAATTGTGTTTATATGCAAAAGCCTTTTTGGAGGACATTTTGATTCTTTCAAGCCATAGGGACTTTCTAAAATCTACTCATTTATTATTTGTTATTTATTTGAAGACCTGCTTTGAGAGCTCTTATGGAAGATGGTTTATTAGATCATGATTGTTAGTTTGGATTTTATCATAGCATTTTGTATTTTTAAAACAAGCTATAACTTAAGGAGACCTTTGAAATTTTTCTGTCTAGATGCTTTGACAGACTGTATCATGACATGAAATAACCTAGTTTAAAGAGTCTCTAATAAGTTAGTAAATTAAACAAATGAACTCATGTAAGATTGAAATTGATACACTATTTTAAAGATAACTAACCAGAAAATAATACTTTAACTGACTGCTTTTATATTATTTTTATTGGAATTAAATTATGGGTTATATTCTTACTACCTTCTAACTTAATATTTGGTCTGTAGCTTTCAGTAGTCAAATTTGGGCCCAAGTGAAACTTCTAGAAAAGGAGTTCACATTATTTAGTCAAAGAACCATAGTAGAATTAGTATAGCTGACTTAACTTTTATAGGACATGCATTATTGCTATAGAAATAATACAAAATGACCTTGTCAGACACAAAAATGTAACAAAAGTTACATTTCTTGTTATATATGGCTTGCTTTATCTTGGTCTTAACCATACAGCAGAAAAGTATAATAATGAGGTATAAAAAGTAAAGCCATATTAATATGCTGAGCTGTAAAGGGCTCAAGTCAACAACTTCTGACATTGCCAGTCCTCCAGATAACCCACTACTATTATGGACTACTGGAGTATGTTGAATTATTTTGCTGAATTCACATACCTAAACAAAAAAAGGGGATACAAATGAAGGGCCATTTTGTATCTATATGTACAAAATAGGATAGATATGCAGCTACTTTCTCTTAATTCAATGAGAAGGAAGATTTGTACTAATAGTGTTTCGACCAGGTATCATGTCCACATCTTGTACTATGAATAACTTCTAAGAAAACAATATGCAATGTATTAATTATTGAAACTGTCCTATTAATCAGTTTTGAAAAAAATATAAAATGAAAAATACTGTACTTTTTAAAGAGTAGGTTAAATATTTCAATTCAACTGTTAAATGTATCATAGTGCTGTTATTTATTTTTTTGTTTTCAAATTGCTTTAAATCCCACTACTAAAAAATACAATAGACTGCTTATCTGATCTATTTCACTTGGCTTTGTTATATTTCCAGTAAAAGGGAAAAAGACTTTGTAATAAGAATAAAATGAATGTATTGGTATAGTTAAAAAGACAGATTGCAGTGTCTCATAAATGGACCCGAATACCATAGTGTATGAATTTAGAAACATTACTGAAAATAAACACCACAATTACAGAATGTGTGGTATTTCAACTGTATAATAGGTTGGACAACATGACAGTCTCAGTTTTTGGAGGTTGATTATTATGTCTTTCATATTTTGATACATTTTAGAGAAAAGCCAGAAAGCAATTCTGAGCAAAAGCAACAGATAAAAGTGGAATACTTTTGTTTTTAGTGCACAAAAGACAAATAATATTCCACCTGTGAGTCAGAGTAATCTTTATCCAGAGTAAGAAAGACTGTTGTCTTATTCTCTTGTTGAATATTTTTCAGCTTTTTGCTTTACTTAATTATACCAGTTAAATCAGAAAAAAAAAAAAAATACTCTTTGGGTGAAAGAGCTTCAGTGGTGGGATAGACAGCAAGTAGCAGTTGGATTAGAAACTAAAACTGGGGCTGGCAAGATAGCACAGCGGACTAAGCCCTTGCTTAGGTAAACGCAGGAGCCAGGGTTTGATCCCTGTCACCGCCCCCGGCCATGCTGAGCGGCGATGGAGTCAGGGCATGGTGGTGCAGGCAGGGAGGCAGAAATCAGGAGGATCACTATGAATCTGAGCTGCATGGTGAGACTCTGCACAAAAAATCTAACAAAAAGAACTAAAACTGAGGGCCAGAGAGATGGCTCAGTGGAATAGGCGCTTCCTTGGCAAGCGCAAGGGCCTGAGTTCAATTCCTGGTTCCAAACTGGATTGAAATGAAGTCATCAATTGTAAATACAAGAAGGACAATAAAATGGTAATTCAGTAACAGGAGGGAAAAAAAACCTGGAACCAAAAAGAGGGCTTTTATGTCACTTTATTTTTATTTTTATTTTTATTTTAACATGATGTTGACTTTATCGTGTTTAATGCTGATGAAAGGAAGGCTGAGGAAAGAAGCTGAAGATGGCAGGAGAGAGGCTGAAACAAGGCTCCTAGGAGTAGAGGAAGTGCGATCAGAGCGCAGATTCAGCCTTAGGTGGGAGCGTGACAGCTCTGTATTAGAGGCACAGGGGAAGGACAGATGGGATTTAGGGTCTCAAAGGTTGGATGACCAAACCGTGAGGAACTCTCCATTTGATGGTTCCTGCAGTTGAGGAGGAGCAGGCAAGTTGCGGGGGGAGATGATAGAAAAAAGAAGAGTGCTCTTCTTGAGAAGGAGGGAGATTGCAGGGCTGCTGTTTACTAGATGGTAGAAAAAAGGAGAGGAGAGTGAGACAGTGGAACTGAGGACATTGGCAAGAGAGTGATTCACTTGTTTGCCTTTGGATAGAAACAAAAAGGAGAAGGTTCAATTAAAAGTACTAGTGTTAAAGAGAGTGAAGTGAAAAACTGTAGAGGCAGTGGAATGTCTACAAGGTGGGTGTAGTTAGAAAAGTGGGTCTTTTGGAGGAAGAACAATTCATAGTGTATCTGAGAAGTAGCAGCTAAAGTCATGGGAATGTAGATCCCTGGATATAAGGAAGCTAAGTAATTGAGATGCTAGTTTTAGATGGGCTGAGTATTAGATTATCTGTTTTCAGGAGAACGCATGCTTTGAAGTCATGTTGTACATTCTAATTTTTGACTTCTAAAATACCCGGCATAAATAGCTCAGTGTATTAAAGTGCCTGTAAGAAGGCATAGGGGCCAGGGGTTCGATCCCTGAGCCTGCTGAGCTGGCCCCACCCCAAGGGTATATTGAGACATCAATTGAGACTGGGCGTGGTGGCACATACCTGTAGTCCCAGTGCTTGGGAGGCTGTAAGCAAGAAGATCACTATGAGTCCGATCTGTGTAGTGAGACCCTGTAGACCCTGTTTTCAAAACAAAACAAAACATCATTTATTGCCATTATTTTATACACACATATAAATGTAAAGAATTAACATCTACAGATGGCAGATTATCTGCTGATTTGAAGCTTTGTGGATATGAAAATAGTTAATTTGAAATTTTTTAAAAAATAGTTAATTTGAAATTTTTTAAAAATTGTTAAAACCTTTTTAATTTTTAACTAAACTTGTTTCCCTTACAAATATTAATAAAATAGTGATTCTACTATATGTAGAGCAATTTCAGATTCAGAGAACATCGTTTTGTCATTATACTATTAAGTAAAGCATTTTCAGATTCAGAGAATATCGTTTTGTCATTATACTATTAAGTATTGTGCATAGATTCCACTTCCTTTACAAATGTTGAGGGTAATATATGTTAAAGTCATAATATTTTTATTTACCTATTTATTTTTTGTATTTTAGAGAAGGGTCAGCAGGGTGTTCAGGGTCTCAACTCCTAGATCGGACGCCCAAGAGCTGGGATTACAGGTGCGCATCACCATGCCCAGTCTCAGTTGCCTTCTCAGTGTGTGTCCTGGGGACAGGGTCTGCACGACAGGCCCAGGGATCGAACCCCTGGCCTAATCCGCTGAGCTATTTGGCCGGCCCTTAAAGTCATAATATATTAAAAACCCATGATAATGTATTTCTTGTTGGAGAGCACTAATTATCCATAGCATAGTTAACAAGCTATAAAAAACCTCTTATCTGCCAGAACACATGATACGATATCCATGCCCCTGACTTGCGTCTGCCTCCTAGTAAAAAACCCTTTGAAGGTCTGGGGATATAGCTCAGTGGCACAAGCACCTGGTTGGCAAGTACAAGCTCCTGCGTTCCACTGCAGAAACCAGAAAATAAAATAAATCCTTGGATTCGTGTATGTTGGTTTCTATTCCAGGACATAGCTTTTACAAAGTAAGAAATAAGACTATTCGAATGTAAGAAATAATTGGGGGAGGGGCTTCTTTTTGCTCACTCGTTATGAAATTTTAAAAAATACTAGATTTAAAGCCAAAATGTGGGGCCGGGGATGTAGCTCAGTGGTCTAAGTGCCTGCTTGGCAAACGCAAGGTCCTGAGTTTGACCCTAGTACCAAAAAAATAAAAAATAAACCCAAAATGTGTAGAAGTATGAAATAAGTAGTTTATAATACATCTATAGCTTATTTTACCTGAAATCGGTCAGTATCCTATCAAAATTATTTAGAATAAATCTTTTTTCCATAAAGCAATCCAGTATAGTTGCACATATATATTAACATGGATAATGTTTTAAACTCACCACAACTTGACTTCAAGGTATGAACCCACGCAATCGACCAGGCCAGTCATTCTGACACGAGTAGATTTATTGGGGGCATCAAGCAGGCTGGCTGTCTAGTGGACCAAGACAGCAGTGAACAAGGTGGGGACAGGAGACTTTATAGGATCTTTTAGGGAGGGTGATCGCTGGCTGGAACAACTGAGGGAGAGCTAATCTTGGCAGGGCTACCTGGTCCATGGGGGACCTTTAATGTTAACGGAGAGTTTCGTGGTTGCCTGCCCAGGTCAAAGGCAGGGATCTGTTCTGCCATTTTGGGTTTGGCTCTACATGGGGCCAAGAGGAGAATGTTTGGGGCAGGGTGCTGGGAAACCTTTAGTACTTATCTATAAATAATGACACCAGTTATTTAACTATGAATTAGGTATTGTGGAAAACTTAGATCTTTCCTGTATACTATCTTTACTAAGTATTTAGACTAAATGATTTTTGTTTTGTTTTGTTTTTAATGTATTTAGTACAGGATCTATAGGGTCTCACTACACAGATGGGACTCATAGTGAGCCTCCTATTTTTCAGCCTCCCAAGCACTGGGATTACAGACGCGCACCACCATGCTCAGTTTCAGTCTCTGTCTCAGCGCACCCTGGGTGTGGGGCTAGCATAGCACTCTAGGGATTGAACCCTGGTCAGTCCCTGTGCCTGCTGAAGTAGGCACTTTAGTCTGCTGAGCTGTTAGACTAAAGGATTTTTTAAAAAATATTTGTACAGGTTAGGGAGATAGCCTGGTGCTCTAAAAGCCTGCCTGGCAAGCGCAAGTATCCAGGTTTGATCTTCAGTACTATGTGCCATCCTGGCTCTGGAACCCTGGGCACGCCATGCCGACTACTGAAACTGGGTGTGGTGGCACATACCTGTAGTTCCAGCACTGGGAGGCTAAGACAGAAGGATCACTAGTAGTCCGAGTTGTATAGCAAGACCCTCTACCAAATAAATAATTTTTTAAAATTAAAAAAAATTCTGTACGTATTCATAAAATTTAACTTGTAGATGACAGCTAAGGGTTTAATATTTTGTTATGTTTGTCCCGTTGATGCTTTGACCAAGCCGAGATAGCAAAAATCAACTCTCAGTAGTGTGTTGGTTTTCTGTAACATGCATTTTCGCATCATTTCCATGGTCAGAAATCAGAACACAGCTTAGCTTAGTCTTTCTCCTTACAAGCCTAAAATGAAGATGTTGTCGAAGCCACAGTTTGAGAAATCAGAGTACCCTTCCAATTTCATAGGGTTGTTGGAAACTCAAGAACAAAAGAAAGAGGTTGAAGATGCAGTTCCTAAAAAATGTAGGAGTGAGATTTTTAGTAGAGACTTAGTTTTAGATAAGAGGGTTCGTATCTCCATATTAACCAGAAGGAAAAGGAAATAGAATGTGTAATATAGGATGTCTCAGTCTCAGTGTCCAGAGGCTGAGGACTCCTTGTAGTGTTAGGATCAGGGTGCCCATTTCTTCGCACCTGCTCGCCAGGACTGCCCTCAGCTTCTAGAGGCTTCTCTCAGGGCTTCTTGCCACAGGCCTTCCCAAAGGCCTTCTCAGCAGTTTGACTGCTTTTATTTTGTCAACACCAGCAGGAGAGATCTTTCTTGATTACACCTTTCCAAGGACTTCTTACCTGGTTCGGTCATTCCCACATAGGATGGTCTCCCATTGGCTCAGTCAGTGGAGTGAAGACCTTGCTTACATCTACAAAATTCTTTCACCTCTGCTATATTCTGTTGCTTAGAATCCGTAGTCAAAAAATATTTAATTACTATAAATTACAAATGTAAATTTCTACAGTTATAATAAAGAAATGTGTGATGTTGGCATTCATGCTGCCTAATTTATAAATCAATTTACTCTGAAAACGCTTTTTGTTAAAATAAGATTAGTTATATAACAATAGCTTTGATGGTATAACTTTCTAGCACATATAGGAACTTGAGTTAGTTGTTTAAGTCTGAATGCTTCATCTTTACTTGTTTGGCCATGATTTGGCACCAGATAGTGGCCTAGTTAAATTACTGCCATTGGAATCACCTGCCTTGATTGCAGTTTAAAGAATGCTGTAGAAGTAGTAAGGCGTTGTTATGAAAAAAATGAGAATATGAAATTTTCTATTTGTTAAGTAGAACAAACATTCCCGTTTTCCACAGTGGTTGTAGCAGTCCGTGCTCCCACCCTCAGTGGAGAAGGGTTCCCTATTCTCCACAGCCCCTCCAGCATTTGTTATTTGCTGACTTTAATATTGGCCATTCTTTCTGGGGTGAGGTGGAATCTCAGTGTTTTTTTAATTTGCATTACTCAAATGACCAATGATGTTGAACATTTTTTCATATATTTACTTGCCATTTGTATTTCTTCCTCTGAGAACTGTATATCCATCTCAGATGCCCATTTTTGGATTGGGTCTTTTGTGTTGGGGGGCCTGATTTTTTATAATTCTCTGTATGGTCTAGATGGCCTTTGTCTGAGGGACAGTCGGCTATAACTCATATTGTCTCTTAGTATGAGAACCTGAAAGATAAAAAATGGAATCTGAAGGGTACAGTAGACACTGGTAAAAGGGAATGAACTTATTCAAAAGGAAAGAGTTACTGAGTTGAGAAGGACAGGAAAGTGAGTGGAGGAAAGTGATTTTTCTGTGTGTGTAAGCAGGATGGTTTGTACAACTATACTGTGCATTTTTGCTGGTCTGTGGAAAGAAGCAGTTGATGCTGTAATTTGTTTTATCTTTTTTCAGTTTGTACTGTTTATCTTTTTAATTTCTTACACATTTCATTTTTTCTTCCAATTTTATACTTAATTCATATTTGTTAAGTGACACTATCACTTGTAATTTTTCTGCTTTAATTCTAATTTGTAGTCTCTTTAAAGATAAAAAATTTAAAAAATTAAAACTTTCCCATTGTATTCTTACTGCAGTACTTACACTAAACTTTCACAGTTTCGAAGCTTGTGATCTCATTTCTGCCCATGCTATAGTGGTAGCAAATGTGGTGCTTTCCTCCCTTCTCATTAAGGAACTCATAACTCCACATACATTGAAGAAGGAAAGAGAAGTGGGGAAAAATCGATTTTTCTACTAGATCTTCAGCAGTAAGGATACCTTGCAAATAAAACAGACAGGGCTCCTGTTCTCTCTGAGCTTGTACGCTTGTGGCATAGAGGACTAAAAGGCAATCAGTAAAATACTGGAATTCGAGTTTGGTTCTTTATGTATTAAGTAGAAAAAACACTGAGTGGTGCATTAGGTAATTGTAGATGTATAACTTAGATTAGGGCGTCAGAGCTGTTTCTCTGAAGCAGTGACAGCTTAATCTGAGCATTTACTCCTATTCTAGTAATTCATTGCTAACTAATTTGTTCTTAGGAATAGACCCAATATTTATTTGCAGCATTTCATATTTATGGTATAAAATTTTGACTGAGGTATTATCTTAAATATGTCATTGAAATACTTCTCTGTAAAACTTATTTCCACTATTCAATCCCCGGTTCCTCAAAAAAATAAAATAAAATAAAATAAAATAAAATAAAATAAAGCTTATTTCCACCAATATATGTCAAAATAACAATAAAAGTTTCAAAACTATTTTCTCTTTCTAGGAGTGGTGGAGAGCAGCAGGCACAACTGGAGTGGGTTGGATAAGCAAGCCGATACTCAGAGTTTAAGCGAAGAGAGAATCTTAGCCTTACAGCTTTGTGGGTGGATAAAGAAGGGAACAGAGATAGATGTGGGGCCCTTTCTGAACTCGCTTGTGCAGGAAGGAGAATGGGAGAGAGCAGCCGCGGTGGCGTTGTTCAACTTGGACATTCGGCGGGCAATCCAAATCCTGAATGAAGGGGCGTCTTCAGAGAAAGGTATCTGGTTACATTCTGTGAATTGGCATTGGGAGATTCCTTTAAAGAAAAGATGCTGGCCGTTTTTGAATGTGTGCTATTTTGTGTAAATTTTTGTTGAAAGAAACTAGTATGTTAGTATGTCAGTAACTAAATATTAGCCCATCTTTTATTTATACCTTGGTTTAGGTCTGTAAAACTAATGCTGTATCTCAAATGTCATTTTAATAACATTAAAGGAGCTATGAAATATGTTCTTTTCAGTATTTTCCCTTTTAAAAATAGTTCACATGTTTAAAATTAGTTTTTAGAAGATTAAGATTAGTTTTTATTTAGATCAGTATAGCTTTTTATACAAAGTATACTTAGATCTGCATAAAATGCTTCTGCTTGAATCTTAAAACATGGGTTCCCTAAGATACTTTTAAAGAAGAACAAGAACATGTCAAGGTAGTTTTACCCTGGCATTTCACCAGAAGATCATTTGAGAAACAAATCTTAACCTAAAATTTCAGGTATTTTTCTTTCCAGGAATATTTCATTTGACAATACCTCAAATGTATCTATTTATTTTTAACATATCTAGTAAGCTTTTCTGAGTTCAAAACACTGTATTTTTACTTGCTGGTCCATTTTGACACCATTATATTATATTTTGACACCATTATATTATTTCATGTTCACATAGAAGTGAACATGAAATCAATTACTCTATTTACTTGGCAGTTTCAAGTTGCACAATTAATATTTTGCCTAGATAAGCATATGTTCCTTCACTTTGCTCTCATGAAAACCTCCATTTGAGAGTGCAATGAATGATACGAGAAAAGAATATAGAAAAAGAAATGATAGAAAAAGATTGGGCGTTTAAATTGTACAAGTCCCATTTCTGGACTAACGGCAGCGACAGCTCAGGAGTAGAGCGCTGGCCTACCATAGCGTAATCAGCACCCAGGGTTAGAGCCCCATCTCTGGAAACAAATATTTCTAATTATAGTTTTGCTGCAACCTGAAAGCATGACACTTTCTTATCACGTATACTGGAAAACTTTGTGGTAGATTTGCATGTACACAGAAGATGAATTACAAAGTACCTAGAGGAAAATGATTTGTAAAAACAAAAAAATGCACTGATAAGAAGTTAACATAGGTAATGCTGTTTTATTTGGTAAATAAATTGAACCAAGAAGCAGAATTAAAAAATTATAATAAATTTAGGAAATACCAAACAGGAAAAGTTAAAGGGACTTAGTTTTCTCTTCTGAGGTTTAATTTACATTAGAATGATTGGAGACTACAGGGCTGAAGGCCAGGTTGGCAGCTTCTGAGTAGCCAAATAATAAACTGCTAAGGACAGATTTTTTTTAAATTATTGGTAGTGTTGGTGGCAATCCCAGCATTAGGGAAACTGAGGCTGGAGGATCAGCACAAGATCAGGGCCAGCCTGGGGTACATAGTGAGACTCAAGAAAGAAAAAAAAAAACAACAACAAAAAAAAAAAACTTGGAAGAAAATGGTTAGTTGTAAATATTTAAAAAATGCAATTTTGTGATAATTCTGATAGTTAATAAAAAAAGTTCAAATATAACAGTAATAATGCTGAAATACTTGCTTTCTGAGCTTTATAATTCACACATAAAATATGCATTTATACTTAGGAAAAAATGACTTTGAAAAGTACAATTCTGCAACGCAGTGAAAATTACTTTCAGCGCTTTCAAATAACACAGCCCAAGTGAACTGAATGATAACGTTGACGGTGATCTGGTGCAGTGGCTTGACTTTCCTTCACTTAACTGCTTAGCAGTACCATAGCATACATACTTGTCCTGCACAGGATTTACAGGTTTGCATGCAAGTTTTACAAGAATGGAAAGTTTCAGCTCACAGTCCTTGCCAAATTTTTCAATCTGAATCTAAGCCCTTATTTCTAGTGCTCTTGTTTTTCTGGGGTAAAAGTCAGTTTGATCTCTGTTTGTTTATGGTTTAAGAAATACGTAAGAAGGGGATACCAAGTTCTTGATCTCTTGATTAGCTGGCTGTTTTTAATACACAGGAGATCTGAATCTCAATGTGGTAGCCATGGCTTTATCAGGTTATACGGATGAGAAGAACTCCCTTTGGAGAGAAATGTGCAGCACTCTACGCTTGCAGCTAAACAACCCATATCTGTGTGTCATGTTTGCGTTTCTGACAAGTGAAGCAGGATCTTACGATGGTGTTTTGGTAAGCTAATACCAAGATCCTCCTCTGAATTGAGCTTGGAGTTTATACCTGACTTTGTTAAAATTTTCAAACATCTGTTGCACTTACTATATCTTGGTGCATATGTAAAATAAAGTATCTAAAGCTTTTTCCTGAGCATCTGTTTCTGGATGTCATTCCTAATCTAGAGTTAGTTAAAGGGTATTAAACTGGATTTGGTTTTCATAGCAGTGTTAATGTAATTTATAGATGGAGAAGAGATATATGTAATCTCTTAGTTTAAGATCTGAGCTCTGCAAGGTCCTGAGTAAAGGAAAAAAAAAGGATTGAGCTCTAGAAATCTAATGCAGAAACATAGAACTATACTTACTATTGAAATATACTCTGTGTATTATTTTGGTTTTTAGCTAATAGAAACACTCTTGAACAGTATCAGTTTTGCTCAAGGTAGCCATACTTCTTTTCTGAGTTAACACTCATTAATTCTCAGACATGTTTGGAAGGTACATTATATGATCGTACTACTTACAGCGGACTATTTCAATTTTTTCAGTGTTCCGTCTTTTTTGTTATTTTGTCTCTCCTGCTTTAGCCACCCATGCCCACATCAAAGTGGCCTCTTAGCATAAAGTGAAAGGAGAAAGTGAGATTTGAACATCAGCTTCTAGTGTGTGTGTGTGTGTGTGTGTGTCGTGTTTTGTTTTTTCTGCAATACTGGAGATTGAACTCAGAACCTTGCGTTTTCCAGGCAGGCACTTATTCTAGTGAGTAATCTCTCCAGCTCCTCTATCGTTGGATTTTAAGTGTCCCATTAGTGCATTGTTGGGCTTCTTTCTCGCTTTGAGAAGAGCTTTATGTACTATAACCTCGATGTTTGCTGCTGTAGCATTTCTTATTTTACAGTGTTTGAATCATTGATTTTAGTGTCAGTCCCTAAGAATTTATAAAAACATGTACTTTATTGGGGTGTGTTACTACAATTTTCAGTGTTAGTACTCATTTTGGCAATTTCCATAGTTCATCTGTTTTTCCATTACTTCTCATACCATTACTTCAATTACCTTTGAACTCTTCTAACCACTTCAAAGTAATGTTTATTTTTTAATTGTTACTACTACCTTCGTTAAAGAAAATTCTTTAAATGTTGAATGTTGAAGCCATTAAATGGTACTTCCAGCAAAAAGAGAATAGAGACTAAAAAAAAAGTACATTTATAAAGTGTACTGTTGAAATATTTCTATATTTGAAGTTGACTGACCTGAAATAAGGACCCTTTCTTTCTTAAGTTGGGTTTTTAAGTAAGGAATAGCTAGGATGGAAATTCATATATCTAAACTGTTTGAATAGTGTATTTAATTATACTTTATGTAACTGTTTTTAATCTTTTCTTTCTTAGTGTTTAAATTAGAAAGTCTGATAAAGGCCTGAGTTCCTTTGCCACAGTTAACCTTTTGGGCTCTAGTTTTCTCAGCTTTAAATGAGACAGTCTTTGGAACACTTTCCACATCAAAATTGAAACCTACACGGCTGAATCTGTTCGTTTCCTCTAGGACAGACCTATATTTTATAATCATAAAACACTAAGGCTCTTATGCTTAAATAGAAACAATGGTTTTATAGAATAGCTTCGATGAAATTAACTTTTTGTTCCACCTTCAAATAATTTTTTACTAATCACAGAGTTACTATTTATCTTCCTAATTCTATAGCATTTTTCATAAATGTTTTACAGTATTGACAGATACACAGAGTTTGTTATGCTTCTGAACATTTTACCACAAATCACATACATAACAGTATTTTACTTTAGACACAAAACTGGGTCTGTGTGTTTTTAAATTTTAAGACTTACGATTTATGTCTAGTAAGATACTAGCATTCTTTCTAAGTTGTGTACTGGTGTACTCAGTTCATAGATTTCTTAGATTTATTGGTTAACTTAGCCAAAGAAAGATTTTCTGATATTCTCAAAATTAATTTCTTAATAGAAGAATTACATGACATCTTAAATGTGATATAATACACATAATAGTTTACATTTTATGTTGTTATATAAGACTTAACATTATGAGGGGAGTTTAGAGACAGGCTCTTGCTGTGTAGTTCAGGCAGGCCTTCGCCTCGCTGTGTCATCCGTGCTGGCCTCACACTCACGATGATCCTCCTGCATCAGCCTCCCAAGTCCTGGGATTACAGTTGTATGTCACCATGCACACTTTGGAATTTTTTTTAAATAAATTTGGTACATTTTTAAAAAGTAAATCTTTACTTTCAAGAACTACATCTTTCATTCTAAGTTCCCTAGGAGTAATATTAGGAAGAGCATCCAAAGCAATCAGTGGCTTTTCCAACATTACACAGTAACTCAGCACTTGAAAATAAACTTACACAGTCTCTAAAAATTTAAAAAGTACAGCATGTACACTTGTTTCTTTTTTCTAGTATGAAAACAAAGTTGCAGTACGTGACAGAGTGGCATTTGCTTGTAAATTCCTTAGTGATACTCAGGTAAGAACTGGTTTAATACCATATGTGAGATAATTAACACATATTATTATTATAAGTAAGCTTATCTATGTATCTATGAGCTTTTTTATAAATTCTCATTTGTAGTACATTGGAGATACTGTAAATATGTCTATCATGACTCATTTGCTTGTTCAGAGGATTGACGTAAAATTTTCTCTTTTGCTATGGGGAGAAAGATTAGTTGGTAAATAACAATGTGAAACTTGCTTCTTAGTGATGTTATGAAACAATTGTTTCATCTTCAGTATGATAAAAGTGACTCCTGTGAGTACAGTGAAAGAAGAGTACACACAGGACTAGTACTACAGTGTGCTAAGGACTTTAATAATCAGACTGCTTGAGGAATATAAAGGAATCACCCTGTACCAAGTAAATAAAAGATTTTTTATTAAAAGTTTTTTAAAAATAATAGACTTGTTTTAATAAGATAATTCTCAGAACATAGTGAATATCTTGCATTTTAAAATATGTTTTGTAATATTTGTAGATACTGATTGAAGTTTGAAATAGGTGTAGTGCTCTTGCCTTTTGGCAATGGCTTTTGCTTTATGTTTTCTGTGATGAATAAAATTGTTCCAAATGTAGTTTTCAAATACAGAATCCATAATGAAATAGACTGCTTTAGGAAAAAATCACTTTGGATTTTCTAGTTAAATAGATACATCGAGAAGTTGACCAATGAAATGAAAGAAGCAGGAAATTTGGAAGGAATTTTGCTTACAGGCCTTACTAAAGATGGAGTGGACTTAATGGAGAGTTACGTTGATAGAACTGGAGATGTCCAGACAGCGAGTTACTGCATGTTACAGGTTAGTGCAGCTTGACAACACCTTGGAAAAGAAAGAACACTGAACTCCATTCTGTATTCCTTCAATTGAAAGTGAGTATGTACTTTTGCTTGCTTAGGATCTTGAGGAGGCGTGTAGCTCTGATCTGATCATTGAGCTGCTGAGGACTTGTGTCTTACCTTACTGTCCCTGAGCCTCCTCACTGGGTTTCCAGATTTTCCTTTCATTCTGGAGAGTATCAGTCTTGAGAGCATCTGAATTTATGTAAAGCTCAAATGGAACAAAGAACTTCTCTTCAGTTTCCCCAGTTGTTGGCAGAGCTACATCTTCTACAAGAGCTTTCCTTTCTCTGATCTGAGCTACCGTCTCACTTCAAATACAGAAGGCAAGTTATACCACAGTTCTCTTACCTCTCACTTTCCCTTATCAATGAGGCTGATTTAGGCAGCTAGTTTACCTGTTTTTTCCCTCAATTTCTACTGTCCAGTAGTTAAAAGCAGATGTCTGAAAAGCCTTATCCTTACATGGAATCAGCACTTTCCTCTTTCTTACCCTCTTCCTTATTCACCAAGGAAGTTTGCGGTGTACTAGGTAACCATAGTAAAATGTCCTTTCCCCAAATCTACCTTCTGGTAAATATAACCGAGAGGTGGCTCACAGCCGTACAGTGAGTTTACCTAAGATTATCAAGCCACTGCCATATATTTTTCTTTCTTTCTGGAATGAGATTCTGTTAAATTGCAAATACATGGCTACACAGTGCAAATGGGTTATTAACTTAAGATTTATGAAATATATTTTAAATGTAGACAATGTGTAATAATTCCTTTTTTACAATCAGTAGGTTTGAGGTCATGCATGATGTGTACCTTTAATCCTAGGATTTGAGAGGCTAAAGGAGGAGAGTTGCCATGTCCAGGGCTACCCTGGGCTACATAGTGAGTTCAAAGTAAGCCTGAGCTACATAGTAAGACCTGTCTCAAAAAATAGGTAAACAAAACATACTGTGGGCTGGTACTTATTCCTTGAAATGTTTCCTCCATTTACATTTATATGGTCAAGATTAGGTTAGCCTTCTTACTGTTTTCATTTTGCCTTTATGTTTTCTTTCTGTGCTCCTTTCTTGAATTATTTGGTGTTATTTATATTTATACTTATTTGGTATTCAAATTTGAATGTTTGTGTTTTATTTTTAATTCCCTTATTGCCCTTTAATTAAATACTCCTTTTATTATGTTTTTGTTAAAGTTGTTGCTTTAGGTATAAGACAATAATATCCTTAACATTAAAATCAGCACTTATGTCCCCTGCACCTCACATTTCACGCCTACCATGTCACACTTCCTACTGCGTTCTTTCTCTTTCTGACCTTATGCGTGACACTTTTGTACTTGATGCTTAGAACTTCACAAATGTTACAACAGTGTAATTCCATTTACATACTGTCCTAGTCACTTTCCCATTGCTGAGACATGACACCAGACATCTACAATTTAAAGGATGTTTATTTTGACTCACAGAGTTTAACTTAGGCAAACGTAGCTGTGAGCCCCTGTAAAAAGTCAAAAAGATAGTTAAGTACAAATACCTTGGTTTTGGAGAATAATTTGTTCTGCTTGTAATCCAGACCACTTACATGTGAAAACTGAGAAACAGAAAAAAAACAAACAAACAATTGTGATCCTGTGACTTTCAGTGTGAACATATGGCTTTATTTTTATTTATTTATATTTTTGTACCAGGGATCAAACTTAGGACCTTGCACTTGCCAGGCAGGCACTTATGCCACTTAGCTGTCTCCCTGGTCTCCCGTATGGCTTCTGTTGCAAGACCTTGCTAATTCACTGAGTTAAGAGCTCTTAGAAATCTTTGCTTATCTTGCAGAGCACGTATAGACCAAGTTACTCACAGACTGTACTTCTAACATATGATATCAGTGTGAATATTCCCATTCCCAAAGAAAAATAGGTATACAGAAGGGAATGGGACCAAAGCACCCCAGGAAAGACAAAATACAGCAGGGCAAACATTGATTCTTACGTTACATTTCTAGTACCTAGATCAAATTGTGAATTCCAAAGCTATAAATTGCAGAGGGCTTAGATAACCCTGACTTCATAGTATTACTGGCTATAATTCCCATGACTTCTTTCCTGTGGTGGTTATATTCACTCCCAGTGAATTTCCTTGGCAGATGGTGGTTTTTAGCATCTGCAGTTTCTCTGGGTCTCTTTTTGCCTCACTCTCACAGCTTCACGCGCTGTGCTTACAGGGGCACACTGCCAGGCTTCCCAGGCCTTCTTCTGGTATCTAGATGAAAGCTGCTATGAGCCCATGGCTCCTGCATTCTGCATGCCTATAAAACCAGCACAAGCAGGGCATGGTGGCACATGCCTGTAATCCTAGCAGTTGACAGGCTGAGGCAGGAGGATCACTGTGAGTTTGACGTCAGCCTGGACTACAAAGTGTGTTCAAAGTCAACCTGAACTGCATAGTGAAACCCTGTCTCAAAAGAAAAACCAAACAGCACCACATGGATGACACCCGGCTCAGGCATCAATTCAAACAGGAGCCATGGCCCCTTTGATCATGGTTATAGCAGCTCTGAGTACCAGGCGTGCTGACCACTATGAAACAGTTCCTGGGGAACCAGTTCCTAAGTAGCTGTTCTTGAGCAAATGGCTTGGGGGCTCCCTTCTCAATTGAAAATGTACGGTTTTGCACCCTTTAGCCTATGAAATATGAGGTCTTGGTGATTCCTGAGAGGCCTTCAGGCCATCTTTCCTGTTACTCTAATGCAGAGCACTTGGCTTTGTTTTAATGTTAATCTTTTGAGCAACTGTGCTCTGCTTCTCTCCAACTTTGTAATTCTTTCTGGTGAAACTCCAAACTTTTCCAATTGATCAGGTCTGCCATTTGTTCCTGATCTCACTGTAGATTTAATTACAGCATGCAGTATCCATAATGCAGCCTGAACATTAGGCTGCTTTGAAATTTGCTCAACCAGTTTAATTAGTCCACCACCCTTAATCTCAGTCTCATGCAGAGTCTCAAGCTGTTTGAAATATAGACAACTTTCTATCAGCGCATATCATACATGGCCTCTAGCCCAGCTGCCAGTGGAATCCCGTTCCCAGCTGACACCTCCTAAGCCTGACCTGTACCATCTGCAATCATAACAGCATTCTGGGTTCCTGAGTGCCAACCAGAATCTCCTGTCAAACCTTTTCAGCATTCTAAGGTTTCTCTAGCTGACATCCCTTAAGTCTTCCAAAGTCCTACCACAGACCAGTTCCAAAGACTGGTCAGATACAGTTACATCAACAAGCCCATTGCTCTGATTCCAGCATCTGTGTAAGTCATTTTCTTATCTCTGAATACCACACTGAACACCTACAATTGAAAGGAGATGATTTTTGTTTTCCTCACAGTTTTGGTTTGTCTCAGTTACTTTTCTCTCATTGTTAGGACAAAATACCCAATACCCAAAATTAAGGAAGTAATGGTTTATTTAGTCACAGTTAGTGGAGGTTTCAGTCCATACTTGGCTGGCTCCAAGGAAGAGTGGCACATGGCAGAGGGCAGCTGTTCACAGCAGTGGAAAAGAGGAAAGAGCAAAGAGAAGAGCAGTGGCTGGGGCAGCTAGCAAGCCCCTCTCCTTTCCCCACATCGTATTCAAGCTACCCGCCCAGGGCATGTGTAGCGCTCGCACCCGTAACCCCAACATCGGAGCATGAATTAATCACAAACTCTAGAAGCCTCCCCATAGCGTCATGAAGCTTTGTGGAGAGAACTAGACATAAACCATAATTTGGTCCATCATTGGCCAGCTCCAGGACAGAAACAGGATAGCAGAAGAAGGGCCTGGCGGATGAAAGGGTGTTTAGTCCACAGTAGCTGGATAGAAAAAGAGCTGAAAATCAGGATACACCCTTCCAGGTTACTCCCCCCTGTGGCCCACTTCCAGCCAGACCCCATTTCCTAGTGCACTTCCAGCTATTCAACTCATTGGCAGGTGAATCCACTGATCAGTGTAGTACACCATGGTCCAGTCGCCTTCCACACAGAAGCCTTTGAGCAACATTTTAGATCTAAACGATAACACGTACCCTCTCTTTTGTCTTATGATCAGATGTTTTGCTTCCAAATATGGTGTGATCAAAAACTATGGTGAATATTTAACTTCAAAAAAACTAATGCAGTAAAAGACACTTCCATTCGTGCCTCTCCCTTTGAGCACGTGTGCCTTCGTTCTTGCCACTTCCTCAGGCAGCTGTGGAAGCCCTTCGGGAGTGATGTAGTTGCACTTACATGGCTGTGGCTACCTCCATGTCCTGAATTGATTCAGAATGTTCACTCTCGGGGCAGGGGGATCGCTCAGAAGCGTAAGTGCCGGCCTAGCAAGCGCAGGGTCCTAAATTTGATCCCTGGTACCAAAACAATACTGTTTTTTAACCTCTCATTATTGTTTTGACTTTGAAGAAGAGCCAGAAGTGAGATAAGTTGAAGAACGAGGATGAGGACAAGCCAGAATGTAATTTGACGGAAATTGCCATAAATATTTTTAGTTCAGGATATCAAGGCAGCTATAGAAATGTACTCAGTATATTTTGAGTATTGAAGGTAGGGTGTAGTTAATGGCAGTGTGTCTTTTAATGAGAATAATGTTTAATATTTATCCATCTGCTGTATTTTTCTTATATTGCAAACATGTCTGCATGAGTTGAAAGGAGGTGACTGTGTACTTACTGCCTGCCATTCCTGGCCTTCTTCATTCCTTCTGTAGATGCGTGTCTCACCTACTATCATTTCCCTTTGGTCCTCCTCTCTAGAAGGTCTCGTGGTACAGCTGGTAGGTTCCCCAGCTTTTAAATTTTAACAGAAAATTCTAGGTCACCTCTTTTTTCTTTCAGCACTTTTTTTTTGTGGTGCCGGGGGTTGCACTCAGGGCCTTGCGCTTGCCAGGCTGACTCTGTTCTACTGGCTGTCTCCCAGCCTTCTTTCAGCACTTTAAAGAGGTGGCTTCATATCACCTGACCTCCCGTGTTTGTGATGAGAGGTCAGCTCTTCTTTGTTTTCCTGTTGGTGATTGTTCATTTTTTTCTTGGGCTTCTTTCAAGATTTGATCTTTGCTTATCCACTATGCTACTCAGTCGCCTGGTTGTAGTTCTTCTTTAACATCCTTGTAGCTCATTTAGCTTCATGATTTTGCTTCTTTTGTATCTTTAGTGTTCTTACCAGTTTTTGGAAATTGTCAGTTATTATTTCTTTGAATGTATTTTGTTGCTCCAATCTTGTTCTCTTCTTTCTGGACTCTTACGCTATAGATATAAACCGTTTGATGCTATCCATAAGTGCCTAAGATCCAGGTCTTTTCACCTTTGTTCTTCAGATGGAATCGTTTCCCTTGGTTTATGTATTGACGCTTCTTTATCTTTTGTTTGATATTCAGGTTCCCAGCCAATTCTTAACTTGAACTGTTGTGCTTGTCAGTCATAGAATACTTTTCCTTGAAACCTGTGAGATTGGCCTTTGTTAGTTTTTGTTTTTTTTTTTGTTGTTTTTTTTTTTTTTTGTCTTTTTGATACAAAGTCTCAGTATACAATTCAGGCTGGCCTTGAGCTCTCTTTGTAGTGCACGTTGGTCTCAAACTGGCAAAGATCCTCCTGCCTCAGCCTCCCAAGTGCTGGGATTACAGACATGCACCATCATGCCTGGCTTTTCTTAGCTCTTAATTGTATCAGTTATTTTATTTTTAATTCTGTTTACTGCCTTTTCCTTTACTTTGAAGCACATTTCCTGTTCCATGTCTAGTGATTTCTTTGTTGAATATTGGGCATTTTATACATGACGTTAGATCTGGCTATGTTGATCCTTTTCTGAAGAACATCAGTTATTACTACTTTTGGGAGTTCAGTTACTTGCTGATAACTTTTGGCCTTCATTTTTATTACTGTGAGTCTCTGAGAAGCCCAAGTCACTTCTTCAGCTCCACTGATTTTGTCAGACTCAGTCTCTGAACTGTTTCCTCTGTAGATTGGGGTGGATCTTGATCTTAGGCTTTATCAGGACAGATCTAGAGAAATCATGCCAAATGTAAGTTGATCAGATTCTTTTCAATTTGTCCTTTCTGCCATCTTTTTAGTTTAGTTTAGAAGGCAAAAAAAAAAAAAGATATGAAGAAACGTGAGTTTTCTGTGATTTCCCCCCGCCCTTAGTACTGAGGTTCAAACCCAAAATATTTTTACTGAGCTACATCCACAGCCTTTTTTAAAGATTTTTCAGATAGGGTCTTACCAAGTTGCCCAGACTAGACCTCAGCCTCACAAGGTGCTGGAATTACACCTGTACATCACCATGCTTAACTCTGAAGTTTTTTAAAACCAGTTTTTTTTACTACTTAGGTATGCTTAATTAACCACATTTAAGATAAAAATAGATTTTTTATTTTTATTTTTTTAAGAAATAAAGTTGTTGCCAGGTGGGGTGGCATGTGCCTGTGCTTCCCACACTTGGGAGGCTGAAGCAGGAGGAATGCCATGAGTTGATGGTCAGTGTGGGCTACATAAGCACGTTCAAGACCAGTGTGTCCTGCATAGTGGATCCTGCCTCAAAAAAAAAAGAAAGAAAATTGTCGTGAATGTTTCATGTTTAGCTAAATTTATCTCTGATCATGAAATTAATACTTAAGAAAGACAGGCTTATGCTTGTTTTAGCTGTTACAGGCTTCTGTTGTTTTCTCATACCTAAAACATTTGCTAAGTCTTTTCTAAGAGTTTCCTTTTCTGTCTGGCCCTCAAGTAAGGTGAGAAATGGGAAAACTGGTCTTCAACCTCATGTTCAGTGTATTGCAAGTAGTCTTTCTCTACTTTGTGCATCAAGGAAAGTTCAGGAGGATTTCCTTCGCAGAACTAAAAGCCTCCTAAAAAAACTCAAAGCAGGTACAGATGAAATGAATGTCACAGCTGCCAGGGAAAATACAGTTTTAGGAAAATTCTTAGCAACGAGAAATTGAAGTTCTTAGCTGGACAGAGCGGCACGTGCCTACCATCTCAGCACTCTGCACGCTCAGATAGGAGTAGATTACGCATTCAGCCCCAGCCTGGGACACTTAGACACTTAGCACAAGAGCCTGTCTCAAAGTAAAAATTTAAAAGGACTACATAAATAGCTCAGTTCAATTCACAATACTATTAAAAAGAAAAACGTGGTGTTTTGTTGTTTTGTTGGGGTTTTTTTTTCAGTACTGGGGAGTGAACCCAGGACCTTGTGCTTATCAGGCAGACGCTTATTCTACTGAACTCTCTCCCCAGCCTGAAGAACGTTCTTAATGTGAACTCCAAAGTAAATTTAACAAAAACAAACTTGCTACTTTTATTTATGCCCTATGAGCAAAAAAAAATTAAATTGTTTGGTTTGTTTTTCTTTTTTGTTAAATTATTTTTCGGTGAAAAAGAATTTGTGTTTTAATTGGAGATAAGAGAAATAATAAACAGATTCAACTTACAGTTAATAAATATTAAAACTATATTTCTATTTTCTCAGTATGAAGAATAAGGTTCAGTGTTCGTTTATGTGTGATTGAGCAATTTTAGTGTGTACTGGGATAAAATAGTAAAGAATTCGTGAACTCAGAGGTTATGATAGTTGGGACAAAGGATATTCACATCATGGTGTATTGCATTCAACAAAGGTAGTGAATTGTTTGCTTCTAGCTCCCTAAACTGACCTAAAGAATTTGCACTTCCCTAGCTATTGTGGTGTCTGTGCCGTGTAGAAAAGACCAGCTTGAGTTAAGTCAGTGGAGTGTAGCACTTGCCTGGCAAGCACAAGGTCCTGAGTTCAGTTCCCAGTACCACCAAAAAAAAAAAAAAAGGAGCAGCTATTGGCTCTCTGTATCCTCACTAGAAAACAGCTTTTGGCAAAAAGGGAGACTATTTCTTCTAACTCATACTGCCATGTTACCTAGAATCTTCTGGGTTAAACACAACATTTTAAACAACTGAAATACTTTATTTTCTGTTTTCAGGGCTCACCTCTAGATGTTCTGAAAGATGAACGAGTTCAATACTGGATTGAAAATTACAGAAATTTGTTAGATGCTTGGAGGTTTTGGCACAAACGAGCTGAATTTGATATTCACAGGAGTAAGCTGGATCCTAGTTCTAAGCCATTAGCGCAGGTAAGAACATTGTTTTATAGAGAATGAAATAATAACATGTTTGAGTTCAATCAGTTGTTTTCAGTTCATTCTTTTGCTTCTGTTGAGTTCCCATTGATGTCCATTCCAAACTACTTTGTTCTTCATTCTGCCAGTCCTGACAGTCATACTAGGTGGCTTGAGCATTAATCTGAGATACAACAAACTACAGATACCCAGAGGAGCTTAGAAAGGCCCAGATCCTAGGTTTGTGTGAAGCTCTCCAATATGTGAAGCCCTTTCAGGATCTAAGCTATTAATGTGAAAGTGGAAATCCATGTATTATGTTTCTGTACTCTTCATATTCAGTATTAAAGGATTCGGGGATTTTTTTTTTTTTAATTTAACAGTGCATGTATAAGTTTATATGTCTAATTGTACATGGAAATTTTTTCTTTTAGTACTAGTTTAAAAACCATAGACTCAATATCCTAGGACTCTGGGCTGGCGAGATAGGTCAGCAGACTAAGTGCCTGCTTAGGCAGGCACAGGGACCAGGGTTCAATTCCTGGCCCCGCATGCTGCACTGGCCCCGCCCCCCGGTCACACTGAACCAGTGAGCTAGTCCAGACAGGGTGGCACATGCTTGTAATCCCAGCACTGGGGAGGCTGAAAACAGGAGCATCACTCAGAGTCCATGCTGCATAGTGAGACCCTGTACCACCCCCTTCCAGGGCTGTGATGCTGTACCTTTTAGAACTTTGAACGGTACAAGCCTGCTGCTGCACATACGCCATTGGTTCCCTACCACTGTCCTAGGACGTGTGATCTAAGATTATTTTATCTTAGTTCAGACATTCAGTATTAGGTTATCCTCAGTATGGTCACTGGATGGTGCCATTTTCTTATTTTTGGAAATTGAGACATTAATGTTTTTATATTAAAGCAAACTGGTGAAATGACATTATGTTGTATATGTCACTGATCTCTACTAGAAGTTACTAAGAGTTGGGACATTTACTATACAACAGAATGAAGTGTGTAGTGTTGCTCTTCTAACGTTTTAACAATATGTCTTTAAGGATCTTTCACTTTTATCTTAGGAACAGAATGTTTTCTTCATAAGGAAATTTTGTTCAGAATATTACATCACTGAGCCTTTTTAAAAAGTCTTTATGGGATCCAAATGAAGGACCATTTTGTATCTGCATATACAAAATAGGATAGATATACAGCTACTTTCTCTTAATTCAGTGAGAAGAAAGATTTGTACTAATAGTGTTTGGGCAGGATATCATGTCTGCATCTTGTACTATGAATAGCCACTACGAAGACAACAATATGTAATGTATTAATTATTGAAACTGTCCTGCTAATCAGTTTTGAAACTGTTTCATTGCTATTTGTTTCTCAATAAAATTAATAAAAAATAAAAATAAAAAATCATTTTTAATGACCCTATGTTAATTATTATGTCCTCATTAATTCTAAAATGTCAAGGTCTAAAAATTTCTAATTTTCCCCCAATATTAATGGTATTTGGGAGAATGTAGCTAAAGATAATAATTCCTTCCTGTTATCTTTAGTTACATAACTACTTGGCAATTTTTTGTGTATGTGTGCTGGAGCTCGAACTCAGGACCTTGTGCTTGCCAGTCAGGCGCTTATGCCATGAGCTGTGTCCCCAGCCCTTAACGTGGCAACTTTAAAGGAGAGCCAACCAAACTTAATAGATATATCATTTTGCAGTATCAGACAGTTTCTGTTACTGTATAGTAAGTTACTATAAAATGATTTTTTCTAACTTCATCATTCCTTTATGATTTCATCACGTTTATTTTCCCCTCATTTGTTTTGCAGGTGTTTGTAAGTTGTAACTTCTGTGGCAAGTCTATCTCCTACAGCTGTTCCTCTGTGCCTCATCAGGGCAGAGGTTTCAGTCAGTATGGTGTGAGCGGTTCCCCAACAAAGTCTAAAGTCACGAGTTGCCCTGGCTGTCGAAAACCCCTTCCTCGATGTGCACTTTGCCTCATTAACATGGGAACACCTGTTTCTAGCTGTCCTGGTAGGACATAATTCTGTGAAGTATTTTTTCTGACCTTTTTTCATATATAATTGAGTTAATATTGAAATACATACCCACCGGTTTATATTATTATTATTTCTGAGAAAGGGCATTTCATTGGCTTGAAAGCTTTTGTGATCCCTCTAATTGATAAAAACTATGCATTGAAAGTAAAATCTATATGTGCGATACATCAAGTAATACTGGTTTTATAAATGCTAATTCAAAATTCATGAGAAAGTCTTTCAAGTTTGATTTTAAAAGTTGGTGTGGCGTGCTGAACCAGCCCCACCTCCAGGGTGTGCTGAGGCGGCGATTGAGATGGCGTGGTGGTGCGTGCCTGTAACCCCAGCTCTTGGGAGGCTGGCAACAGGAGCATCACTATGAGTCCAGTCTGTAGTGAGACCCTGAGCACCCTGTAGAACCTGTATTAAGTACATAAAAAAATAATGAATAAATAAACAAAAACGGGTATGTCTATATCTGGTAGCAAATCCCTTTTACTCCTTAGCAGCTTTGGATAGTTTCACAGCACTCCCTTTTTTTCTGTTCATCTTCAAAACCTGTCTGATACATAGAGAAAGTCTTCACCTAGAAGCCAGGTCCATTCTAGGTGTCAGCACTGTTTCTGCTGTTGTTACCTGGTAAATATGTATCTTTTTTTTCCCCATGCAGTAAATCATTTTATTTTAAGGTCTGGTAACAGACAATGAGGAACAAAGCCCCTGGACATCAAATATCAGGAAAGTGAAAGCGAATTTTGTCACCCATACTGCTGAAAATAAAAAGTACTGTCCTTTGGAAGTTGTTACATTTTATCTTGTGAGATGAATATTTTTGAAAAGGAAGAATCTGTAGTAGACTTTTTTTCTTTGTCTTTTTGACCCAGGCTCACTGTCCCGTTCAGGCTGGCCTTGAACTCTTGGTGACACCCCATCATCAGCCTGTCATTTTTTAATGACTAATAGTCTTGTTTGTTTGTTTGTTTTTTTTACTGTTTCTAGTAAACATGGAAGTGGATAATAGATAACTGAATGTAATGTATTTCGGCTGTGTGACTTGAAAATGACTTTTTATTTTTTTATTTTGGTGGTGGTCTTAGAAATACTAGGGCAAAAAAAAATCACTCAAAAATTTTTGGATAGTTGGCAAACTGGTGAAATAAAGAAAGAACTCCATGTAGTGTCAGGGTGTTTGCTTTAGTTCTAGTTCATGACGTTCACCCTGTGGCAGTTGTTCACGTTAGCCCTCTTTAAAGTATTAGGCAGACTTTCCAGTTCTGGTAGCTCCTGGTTCTATAGCTTTTTCATGTGAGTAATCTGATTTATTTCTATATTAACATAGGTGAAAGACTTGCTAGTTACCATTGGCTGAGTCATTGTTCAACGTAGATGCCTGTTCTAACAAATGAAAGCAATATGTAATGCTTTTAGATGTGGCCCTCATCCTGTAATAAATAAAAAAGTAACAATTTCACTGTCTTTTTCAGTGAAAGAGCAAGGTAAAATGTAAGCATTAAGTTATATATGTGTGAACTGAGATACATAGAAATAGCTAAATTTAGTACATCTTCTCAAGAGATGTCAGGACATATAAGGATTATTTGTCTTCTAATAACACTTGAGTGTTACTGTTTTTAAATATTAGTCTAGTACTTTCTATTTTTCAAAATAGGTAAGATAACAGTAGGTTTCTAGAACTTGAAACTGAAATTGTGCAGTATTTTAAAATTGCTATGTAAACTTGATGTTCAGTATTGAGCCTTCTGGTTTATCAGATCTTAATATTTCCCATATTTGTTTCAGAATTTCTAGATTTACCTCAGAAATAATTTATTACAAGAGATAAGACTTGTGTATTTAGAAGAATCAGCATCGTGGACCTTAGTAAACATAACTAATATAAAATAAGTACTGTATTCTAGAAAATAAGCACTGGTTCATAATGCCTAATACGTCATTCCAAAAATCTTTAGAAAGGGGCTGGTGAGATGAACTCACCAGCTCAGTGCACTAAGCACCTGCTTTGACAAGTGCAGGGACTAAGGTTTGATCCCTGGCACCACATGCTGCACCAGCCCTGCCCCCAGGGCAAAAAAAACTTTAGAAAGATCTGGAAATCTAGTTTTTAAAAGATATATTTATTTCATTTGGCAGTACAACTTGTTTAGATTTAGAATTGACGAGAAGCTAGTAAAATCTCGTTTATTTATGTATATACATATTTCACTGCAAAAATGCATGTGTATTTGATTACAGCTTTCGGTCTCGGGCATCCCTAGAGGTATTACACAATATATATTTGTTCCTTATTTCTAAAATCCCACAGCATTCTGATTTTTGAAACATATCTAGTCTTTAGTATGAATAAGGAAAATGTGAGGAGTTTTGAAAGAAACATTACTTTCATATCACAAGCAAAAACATACGGATTTTTTCTTTTTTTTTTTTTTTTTTTTTTTTTTTGTGTTTTTTTGGGGAGGGTGTGCATGGTATTCAGGCTCTTACTCCTAGAAGGGACTCATAATGATTCTCCTATTTACAGCCTCCCTAGAGCTGGGATTACAGGTGCACACCACCACGCCCAGTCTCAATTGCCATCTCAGTGCACCCTGGAGGGCAGGGCCGGCACAGTAGGCCTGGGGATTGAACCCTGGCCCCTGCACCTTTTTGCAGGTGCTTTAATCCACTGAGCTATTTGGCCGGCCCTTAATACAGATATTTTTAAAAACTCTCTCTGACTGTAAGATCATTTTGTGGTCATTAAAGTATGACAGCAATGGCTCAACTGAAATTTTGATCATAACTATTTATATATTCTAGCAGACAACAATTGTAAAGTAAGGCTAATGTTTTTCCTTTTGTCTCTAAATGTAAAGTCTTAAGTATTTGAATTTGAGTTTTTGGTTTAGAACAACATGACAGCGTGACTACAACAGCCATTTTCTGAATACAAAAAGATACCTTTATTGATAAAGATACATAGAGTTGAACGTGCCTGCATAATAATGATATGGTTATTAAATGTGGGTGAACTCTGAGCAATAGCATTGTGTACTGCACCCTGTGATAAGTCAGACCTACCTCGCATAAGGCAGTGTCTACCCGGTGCTGCAGTCAGCGGCCCCACGTTGCTCCACCCCGGAGGCCGCCATTGTCCTAACTTGCATGTTGATTAGTCTCTGGCTTGGGTGCATAGTCCTGTCACATGTTTATTTCTTTGCTCCCGTTTTGAATTTTATGTAAACATATAGACTGTAGGGTTTTTTAAATTTCAGTTATGCAGATGAATTCAGCTGGAATTTATCATTTTTTGGTACTAGTACGTGTTCTGTTCAGATTTTATACTTTTCCATTAATGAATACTGGTTATTTCCAGATTTATACTATTAGGAATAATGCCATTGAAAGTCCTTTCTTTTAGGCTATTTTTCTTTCAGTGTTAATTTTTTGTTATCAATACATGTTTGTAGTACGTAATGATTACACATTCCTTGTGGGGAGTTCATACAGATGTTGACAGTGATTTTACCAACTTGCATTCTTAACAACAATGTAGAAAGTTTCCTTTTCCCAGTATCCTTGCCGGCATTTGTTATTACTGGATTTCCTGATGAAAGCCATCCTTTCTGTAGTACCATGGAAGCTCAGTGTTGTTTTAATTTGTATTTCTGTAGTGGTCAGAGAGGTTGAATATTTTTTCATGTATTTATTGACCATACAAATGACTTCTTCTGACAAGTGTCTCTTCATTCAGTTGTCCATTTTTTTAAATGGGATCTTCTATTGGGGGTGTCTGATTTTGATTTCTTTATATATTATAGTTACTAGTTCTTTATCCAAAAAATAGCTAGCATAGTTTTCCCATTCTGTCTGTTGTCTCTTCACTCTAGTGTTCTTTGCTACTATCCTGAAGCTTTTAATTGGGTATGATCCCATTTGTTGATTCTTACTTAGTGATGTTTCTTGTGCAGTTGGGGTTCTGTTCAGAAAGTTTTTGCCTATGCCTTTGCCTCAGGACTTTTATCTACTTTATCTTCCAGCAGATTGTTTCTGTTTTAACATTTAGCTTTTGATTTTGCTTTAGTACGTGGTGAGAGATAAGGCTCTAGATTCAATCTTCTATATATAGATAGCCAGTTTTCCTAGCACAGTGTATTAAAGAACATTTATTGAGGTACTTATCTCATTTGGACATATGTAAAAATTTCTCTAGTGTATTTACCAAGAAGGAGAATTACTAGCTCATAGGATTATGATACTGTAGCGTTCTATTTGCCCATATTTTACCTAGGATTGTTATGCCATTCAGGAGGGAGATGGGTCTATAATCTTCCTTCTGCATGTTACTGTTGTCTAGTTTTGTCAGCAGGGTTGTACCAACCTTGTGAAATACTGTGGGAAACTTCCTTTTTTCTTTTTTGAAAGGGCTTAAAAAGGTAATAATTACCTTTCTGCAGTGCTGAGTAAAACTAGATCCTAGCATCAAACTCAGTGTTTCAACACAATGTGAAATTTGTACTTTGAACCTTATTTTAGATGTGCCTTTTAAGAAACTTAAAATATTGTGATACAATAAGTATAATTATCCTTTTCCATAGGAGGATCCAAATCAGATGAAAAAGTTGACTTGAGCAAGGACAAAAAATTAGCTCAGTTTAACAACTGGTTTACATGGTGTCACAATTGCAGGCATGGCGGCCATGCAGGACATATGCTCAGTTGGTTCAGGTAATCAGCACGTTCTTCCTTTAATAAGCTTGGCGCTACAGGATGGAAGGCAGATGGCCCGCTGAATAGTTCATATGATTGTGTTTTGCTATTACTACATAGCACAAGGATAAGTTAACAAAGATAATATCAACATTTTTAATACCAAATATCCTATGCAATCTTAATTTATGAGACAGTAGTTATAATAGATGTGTTTTGTATGTATAAAATCAGTAGCATTATGTAATTTTATTTGAGTAGAGGCAATATTTACGTTTTACTGACTATCCTGTAATTTATCATGTAAATGAATTGTAAATGTAATGACAGAGCACATACAAATTACATTAGTCTTTTTAAAGTAAAGTTGCTATGTGGGAGGAAAGCACTTCATGCAGAGGAGGCTTTTGAGACCTTCAGGTTTTACATTGCTCACGGCCACTTGTCTGGTGTGCATGTCGTAGCTGTAGCACTCAAATTATCTCATTGGCTTTAAATTCAACTATGAGCATATCCCCATCACTGTCATAATTATAACTGAGCTGTCTTATATACATAGAAAGCAAAACTATTCATTTTTTAGTAACTTTCCATCCCAAGTTCAGCTTGGCAGTCATTTCTGATTTGATGTTTTTGAAGCTTTTTTTCCTTTGGTTTTAAATGGCATTTTGAAAATTTCATTATAGGTAGGTATAGATAAATTTATTCATGCACTGTAGTTTGCATTTTTAACTGTCCTTTGACCTATTTTTTAGGGACCACGCAGAGTGTCCTGTATCTGCATGCACGTGTAAATGTATGCAGTTGGATACAACAGGGAACTTGGTGCCTGCAGAGACTGTTCAGCCATAAAACGTTACCACCTAAAGAGAACCCTTCACATCTGGCGCTTTCTAAGAGATGTCCTTCATAGCTGAAAAGCATACCTCAGAACAAGTCCCTCATGAGTTTCCTATGATGGAAAATAAATCATTCTATCAGATCAGCAATTTGATGTTTGAGTGAGTTTGATGTGCTTCACAGAATCAAATGCTGCTGAAACGAACATAGGTTTAATCCAGCAGTTGAAAGCTCTTCACATGGAAGCACTTTTAGGGTACTGTGGAAATTGCAAACACTCTGGAGAGTTTCTGGAATAACAAGACCCTATATTTTCAAAATCAAAATTATCTTTCAACAAAGTCTTATACTTTTAAAATAAAATGACAAATTCCACATCATAGCTTAAGCTTAATCATACTTAGAGTCCTTTCAGATAAAATTATGGATATTTACTTTTAGAATTACTATAAGCCACGCTGGAAAAATAAAATTCATCACCGTATGTTTGATAATACACATTTTAAGGACACTCTTCCCTCATACAGTTTCATTTAAATGTAAGAAATTCTTGGCATAGACTACTATTGTCTTCCTCAAAACACTGTCTTTTATAATTGTGTGTGTGTGTGTGTGTGTGTGTGTGTGTGTGTGTGAGAGAGAGAGAGAGACAGAGAGACAGAGACAGGGTTTCACTATGCAGTTCAAGCTGGCCTAGAATTAATTTGGTAGTCCAGGCTGACCTTGACCCTTCAGTGATCTTCCTGCCTCAGCCTCCCAAGTGCAGGGATTACAGGCGTATGGCATGCAGCCCATCTATAACTTCATTTCAGGAGAACTTACTTTCAAGCTTTCAATTTGCAGTGTGCTGATTGTCTTCAGGAATTTCTCTCCATATTAATGTATCATCATCACCTAGGCGCATTTTAACTGAACACAAATCTATGCAACATCATGCTTGACAAATCATTTTGCATAATCTGCATAGTGTGTCCTATCACATTCCCTCCTGTTGTGGAATACCCTCTTTTTAAGAAACATAAAGAGGTATCAGGAAAGAGATACCATTTTGGAGATTCAGGGCACAATTTTGTTAAAGATAAATGTATTAGGCCAGTTGAAGGAATTTATTCTAAATAATTTTTTCTCTTTTTGTAACTAGATAGTTACAGGAGAAACACCAGGGTTTATAAGATACTTCTCTGTCATATGTGTAGAGAAAACTGAATTTTGTAGGAATCCAAATACATATTTTACAGATTTTTGGAGAAATATCTTAAGCTGAAGAATTTAAGAGCAGTTTTACCTATTAGAAAGTAAGATCTATTAGATCAATTTGAGATGTTGCCTGAATATTGTATTGAAAAAAGTAGATTAAGTGTTGCTGGAAGATATAAAAAACACTTTTCTAAGGAAATGTGGAAGAAGCTCATGTTCTGAATGTCTCAGCCAGATGACAGTTTCGTTTCAAAATCACAGAACTAAGATCTCTGGGGCCAGAGAGATATCTCAGTGGCCTAAGCACCTGCCTCACAAGCTCAAGGACCCAAGTTCGATCCCCAGTGAACCAATCAACAAAACCAGGCGTGGTGGGGCCAGGGAGATAGCACACAAGGTCATGAGTTCAATTCCCAGTACCAGAAAAAAAAAAAACAACCAACCAGGCATAGTGTTGCATGCCTGTAATCTCAGCACTGGGGAGGCTGAGACAGGAGGATCACTACAAGTCCAAGCTGTGTAGTGAGACCCAGTACCAAAAAAAAAAAAAACTAAGGATAGTTTTTAATTTTTTTTTAAACCAAGTTTGCAACTAAGGGGATGTTTACAGTCTTAAGTATCACTGATTTCATTTTTATTGAAATATATGCTTTCATATTGCTTTAGTTGGAGTTTTCTTTCAATTTTACTGTTGTTAGAAACTAGCTAAATGAAACTGCACTTTTATTTTTTCACTGAAGTACAATATAAAATGAAAGGTATTTATAATTTTGAAAATACAATATTATAAGGTATATTGTGTAATTATGTCTATAATGTATAGAAGGACATTTTCAGTAGTGATTTTTACTATGTGCCAACTTTCTGATGTTTTTCTTTGAAGTTCAAACCTACAACTTATAGGCTGCTATCTGTTGTGCTTCAGTGTGTAGGAGACGTGAAAATAGATTGTTTTCCTGTTTTATTACTGAGTTACAAATATCTGTAGTTTCGAGCCCACCAAGTTATTTCACATAAGTGTGAAGTATTGAATAAGTTTTTAGTATCTTAAAATACTAAGGGAAAGTCAGAGCTAACATACCAAGAAATTGCCTAGGACTCTTCTACAGAGTCCACAAAGTCACGTGAGTGTTTATTTTGGCAGCAAACTTCACACTTCAAAGTAACATTTCTTTTAGAGTCTGTTTTTCAGTTTAATGCACTTTACTAAATGGTTATTGTTCTTTCAAAGGTTCATTTTTAAAAATACATATTTAAGAAAGTATATGTATAAATAGGGAATATAATCTGCATCTAATTGGATGACTGAATTGAATTTCACTTAATACTCTGCAGATAGTAAGAAGATGGCTTTGAAAATCAAATTCCAGTCCTCACCCCAATATCTTGCATAAATAGCCTTTGAAAACTTCAACTTCTCAGTGTGTAAAAAGGTACAGAAATGCCAACCTCATAAAGAGATTGGGAACGTTTCTTTTATTGATACATTTTAGATATACAAAATGAAAATGCGCATCCCAGGGCATTAGTACCTGCACATGACGCATCTTGCTGCTGCTTTTTCCCACTCCCCTTCCGATTGGGAGGATTCAGGATGGAATGAGTATGAAGCGCTCTGTAAGGCGTAGTGAGCAGCAGCCCTTGTTACCTTAGTTGTTACTCAGCTGTCAGTACTTTCGTTCCTTTTGTTTTTGCTGTTTTCATCTTTTTAGTGCACTACTGGGACTCAAACCAAAGAGAGCCTTTACTTTTTGAGACAGACCCTCCCTAAGTTGCCCAGGTTGGCTGGAACCAGTGATCCTCTGCTTCAGCCTCCCAAGTAGCTAGGCTTACAGGGTCGTCAGTCAAGCCACTGGCGAGGCTTCATGTGTCAGTGCTTTTTAAGTACATATGGCATCACTTGAATGAAAACTCTGCATGTGTCTCAGGAATAAGAATTCCCCACAATAATATCCCAGATACTGGATAAACAAAAGCTAAATCCTGTCTCAACAGAAAAATGCCATAAATCAGATAAAATTGAGACATTACTATTAGTTAGAATGTATGCAGAAACCCCACCAAGTAGCCATGTGGGTGTTAAGCATAGTACATGATTGAACCCAAAGGTGCGAAAGTTATTGCTGATCTGGTCTGTGACTAATGACCTCCAAATTTGAAATGTTCATATCTATGTTCAGCTGTTCAACTTTATTTACAGTTAATTTCCCAAACTTAACGTTTTTCTCCCAGTCTTCACACAAGAAAGATCTCTAGGATTATTTCTGTGTAATTCTTTTTCTACCATTCTGTTAAACTTGATGTTTGCTCATTGAAGTTAAAAAGTTGGCATGGTACCCTGAGAGATTTGCTCTGCCTAGCAGTAGCCATAATTAAGCCGTATGGGCCCTGATTAAGTCATTCATCATTTCTAACATCTGCTCAGAAGCATCAGAGCGCTGGGAGCAATGCCCTCATGTTCAGTTTAACATCTGTATGTCGAGTCTTGGATCCACATAGCAGTGCCAGAGGCGGGGCTGGCTGCACAGCAGCTCCTATGTCCTCTGTTCTTTTTCCTGTATCTGCCTATTTTACCTCCTGCTTGACTATTTTGTACTTACTTAGATGATTATGAAGGCAGTGCTTGGAAATTTTATAAAATACAACCTCCTAACAATAAAACTTCCTGTCTGCCTTTAAAGCTAACAACTCAAATTGAAATGAATGCACAGGACAGGCTAAGCATGTAGTTGAATGGTAGAGAGCTTGCCTATCACGTGTAAAGCTCTGGATTCCATCCCTAACATTGTAAAAAATGAAAACTATAGATTGCTGAAACAACTGGTTTTATGAATTATACATCATTCAGTCACTAAGTTAATATCAAAATGAATAGTATATCATGGAAAATGGTTATTATGCCTATTTCATACTAGGTGTCATCCGTATTCTGTTTAACTCATGTAACCCTGTGTCCTCATCACTCATATCACATGATACTATGTTCCATGAGACAGGTACAGTAGGATTGTTCCATTCTATACATTAGGCAATTTAGGTGTGAGGTCATTAGGTCATTTGTCCTGGGCAAAATGGAACAGCTGACAAGTACGTGTGTCAAATTAGTAACATGCTTACTCAAGACAGTGGAGGGCATTGCGGTGGAGGCCCTGAGCTACTTAGGTGCCCCGCATACATAGACAGTAGGATACTGTTGTTTCACATAGATTAGCACACTAATGGGGTTTTTCATCGATAACGGGGAGAGAACATTCTGAGATTCATGAGGGTTTAAATGAATGAAGTTTGAAGTTGTATAGTCACTTTCCATCACTGGGACTAAATACCCACAGCTTAAAGGAGGAGAGAAGTATTTGGGTTTTTTTCTTATTGTTATATTCATTATTTATTTTCTTGAGAAATAGCAATGAGACAGTTTCAAAACTGATTAGGACAGTTTCAATAATTAATACACTGTATATTGTTGTCTTTGTAGTGGTTATTCATAGCATAAGATGCAGACATATCCTGTTCAAACACTATTAGTACAAATCTCATTGAATTAAGAGAAAGTAGCTGTATATCCTTAACTATTTTGTATTTACAGTTATAAAATGGTCCATTTATATCCCCTTTTTTTGTCTAGTTTTGTCAGGATGAGTATTCCATTGCCTTTTAAATATTGTAGGTGTGTGAATTCAGCAAAATAATCCAATAGAGTCCAGTAGTCCATAATAGTAGTGGGTTATCCGTAGGACTAGCAATGTCAGAAGTTGTTGACTTGAGCCTTTTACAGCTCAGCAGACTAATATGGCTTTACTTTTTATACCTCATTTTTATACTGTTCTGCTGGATGGTTAAGACCAAGATAAAGCGAGACCTATGTAACAAGAAATGTAACTTTTGTATCTGACAAGGTCAGTCAAATCCCCTCAGGATTTACCCTGAGGCCCTGCGCCACAGTTTGTAGATCCTTTGTCAATGTCAGCCATGTGGATGAGTCACGGCCATTGCTTGACCAATCTGCTCTTTGTGAGAGCCTGAGAGAATGTTTTCTCTCCATTTGACTCCTTTGGCATACTACATACTTCCTCTATGGCCCCATAATCAAGGAGAGGAGTATTTGGCCCACATTTTCTATGAATAAGCCGTGGGGTAAAGGCATGGTGCAGGAACACTCATCTCACCAGCCAGGAGGGAGAGAGAAGAGCCTGAGACAGGAGCTTACTCTTTCAGTGACACCCTCCGTGACCCACTTCCATTCAAGCGCCACTGCCTAGCAACACCATTAGCTACTGAACTCATCAGTGAGTCCGTTGGTGGTTACAGTGCTCCATAATCCAGTCGTCTTCCACTTGGTGAGGACATTTTAGATTTAACCCATAACAGAAGTGTTCAGAACAGGTGTGCTTTTAAAAGGCTCTTTGGCAAAATATGGTGGAAAGTTTTCTTCAGGAATTGCCTGGATAAATGCATAGGTTGTGTTTCTGTGATGTACTGCTTCAGTGTGATTGGTCATAATCGTGTTCACCTGAATGTGCAAAAAGAGGGTAAGTTGTAGCAAATAGCTACCAGTGTACTGCTAAAACAGGACAGGGTATTTAGTGACAAGAAAAATCTGCAATACATGGTGGGAAGGGGAAAGGCAAGTTGTAAGATAATACCTGTAGCATACAACTATATTTGCATGGGGAACTAGAAGAATACAAAACTGTTCAGTGAGTTAACATTTCCCTGTTTCTGTCTGTATCTTTGTTTTTAAATGATGAATGTATAAATTATGTGCATATCCCATGTTACTGCCTTTTGTAAGTGTTACCCATGATCTGGTATCTGGTTCTTATCATGAAACAATTAACTACTGTGAATTAAGCATGCTAAATAGCAGTATGAAAATTAGCACTGAGAACTTTTTTTCCAGAAAGAAATATTTTTTAGGTTTTATATTATATAGCAGTAAGACATAGGGAAAAAATGATACAGGCCTCCAATCATTATTTTCATTGTTTGGAAATAGTGTACTTTTTTATACAGTTCAGTACATTGAAAAGTGGATATGTAAATTCTGATTTCCCTGAAGCTAGTCATACATAACTAATAACTTTATTTCAGTTGTTTCTCTCCTAGGTTTTCTGTTGATTCTGGGCCTCGGCAGGAAACTGATCATCTTTATATAGAATTTATTTCACTGTTGCCTGAGCTAGAGTGCATTTTACTCTGTTCATTTCCAGTAATAAGTCATTTGTGTCTAAGGGAGAACTGAGAACATGTTTGTGGACCTGTTTCCCAAACAGACCAGTGAGCGTTTTTGTGCTGGAAAGTTGCAGGCGCAGGGGAAGGTTGTGATGAGGACTGATGGCTCTGTGGGTGTCCTGGCGGAGCTGACATCTGAGGGGTGGACACAGCACGGTGTCCAGCGGGTGCGCTCCCATTTAGATTAGGATTTGTATTTGAAATATCATTTGTATAATAAACATTTTAGCATTTGTCTCTGTAAACCAAAAATGTCAGTTTAATTTTTAAAAAATTTTGAACCTAAGGATTATTTTTTAATAATTTGAGAAAATAAAGATTGTCCACAACATTTTTCAAAACTACATTTTTACTGATATAGTACCAATAGTACAATATTTCAAGATGCTTTGTTGAGAAGGTAATTTAAGATTAAAGGATAATTTATGTAATGCTAAAATTAAAGCAGTAGTAATACAGTACATACAGTCTTTCATCCTGTTTATAAAAAGCTTCTTTTCACATGAAAAGCATTTTTTATGAGAGGCACGCTTCTATCTGGAAATTCAGTTATAGGAATGTAATTAGTGTAATGCCACAATGCAAAGTAGTCTGAAGAGCATTTGAAGGGCATTTATGTAAATAAGAATTTATGTTAAAAAAATGGAAATTATTTTCTGATTTAAACAGTCTTAGCTCCACTTATACAAGCATATGTATTTTACATATACTTGCATATACACATAAGAAAAGCCATAGTTTGAAATAGCCAATATCTACATTCACATTTATCCAGTTACAGCACAATGTCTAGCTTTATATGTTGAAGATAGTTAAAATAGTTGCCACTGTCAAATAAGACTAAGAATCTTTTTAGAATATATGTTAAAACTGATTATTTCACAGTAAAAATTTGGTATAGAATTCCTGTTTTACTGTACTAATGTCAAAAAAAGTTTATTGCCTCATCTACTTGGAAATCCATTTCATACATTAAGCAGTTGTACTTAATATCTGTACAACTATGGATGTGTATCTGTGTGGGACATAAATGTTTCCAAAAGAGATGAAAATGTATAATTGATGCAACTCATTATTTGATTGATGCAAATGTATATTTATGCAATTGATGTATAAATATTCAGCAACTTGTTAAATGTAGGGGAAGTATAGCTTGCAAAAATACTAGGTTTTATTGTCTTAAGTCTTCTGCTTGTTCCTTCTGTTCTTCAAAAACAGAATGTAGAAAAACTAACTGCATGCGGGGTCACTTTGTGACGTTAGAATTTTTTAAGATAACTTTCTGAACTGCATTGATTGTTTTAAATTGAGTGTAATTCAACACATACTAAGATGCTCTTGGCTTCCAAAAGAGAATGCCCCTGACGGGGCAAGAGCCATGATTTTCCACTGGAAGAATTAGGTACAGATTGGAGAAGACTTACCTAATGGGGTGGGGAGAAGCAGCCTGTAAAGATCAGTGGAGACAGCTCTTCTGGGAAACCATGTTCTCCTAATTTGATGAGCAATAAATTTTAAATACATTTTTAAGTGTACTAAATTCTATTATCTCCAGAGGAAATTTTGTGTGATGTAAAAAATTAAAGAGATAATTTGTGAATGAAACATAACCTCTGAGGAAAAAAATAACCAAAAAAATCATTTAATATCTCTCCTAGTTTGCCAATTTACTACTTTTTCCCCTCAGTCCACGGCCAACACAGTATGTGGAACCCTGAGATTTCTAAATAACTTCATATATCTTATACTATTTTCTCAAGCAGAGAAAAAATGGATTCTCATAGAACAAAATTGCCAAGCATATGTGACGGAACTGTGGGGGAAAAAGGGCATAACTTTAATCTTCAAAGAAGCTTAAAAATAGCTCCACAGCTATTATGCGTGAGCCCTGACAGCTGACGTTTCTCATTCTGGCAGCGTTCGCCTCCCACCCGGCAGCACCAGAACACACTCAGCTCTGGCATCAGTGATTTATGAACTGCCCATCATCTCCACTCCCTTCCTACCAAGCGGCAGAAGCCTTAGTTGATCATATTGCAGCCATTGGCAGCATCGTTACCAAAATTGATTCTCCACTAGAGGACAGTTGATTAGAGCTTAAATAATTATGACTTGAAAATTGCACACTCCCTTCGGAATACTTTTCACACCTGCGAGGTGGGTTGAGTTGGGTTGGGTTGATTTGGTTGCTTATTAGCAGCAGCACAGTCTACACGGGGGAAGGAAATAGGGAAAGTTTGTTCTTTAAAGAACAGCGCCCTATGGTTTCCAGAGTTCCTATTCTTTTTAGGTCATATATGAAGCATAAATCTGTGAAATGCTGAAACGAGTGCAATGGTGAGTAATCCAGTTAGCAGATTATTTTCTGTAGAGAAAACAGCATAGAGTTAGCTTTTGAAAGGTCAGAATTTACTCAGATAGGAGGGAACTTCGAGGATTGAGATTGACGAATGCTGCTGAGACACAGTGCACTGGGCCTTTCCTTGCATTTCAGCCGCAGATGTGAGGATGAGGATGATGGCATCATCGCTTAGATAGTGAGGTGATGTGGGCTGCATTTCTAGAACAGATGGTGGATGATGTAGCTCCACATAAGCCTGCAAAACAGTGACAGATTGTCGTTTCTGTAAGTGATATATCCAAGGAAAATGAATAGAACTTAGAACTTCTATTTTCTCTCTCTGCTCCTAAAATTCCTGGCCTCAAGTTCCCAATGTTACTGAATTTCAACATCTTTTATATCTACTTCCTGTCTCCCAGCCTGCCATTTATAATTTCCCTTATTCCCTTATTTCCTCTCTGAATCAACTGTTTAATCTACTTCTGAATTAAGACAGCCTCCTGAACTACATGTCAGTGACCCCATTGAGGTGCATGTGCATTTTCTTCAGGGCTGAGACTGATTAGATAGAGAAATGGAGCCATCAGAGGTGGCTCTCAGTCCAATTGCATACACCCCGTACATACTTTTTTTTTTTTTTAACAAGTCATACTTCTTTATTCACGATGCATTTGTAATGATTAAAGACGCACACAATAAATAATTCTTAAACTATAGAAATAACAAGGAACTTCATCAGAATAAACAAGAAAATATCCTTATGTCTATTAACCTTGTTTTATAAAGCTACTTTATGTCACTTGATATTACTCTTATTAACACTATCTTTTCACGACAGGTTGTTTTTTGTTTGTTTGTTTTGTGGTACCAGGGATTGAACTCAGCCCTGAACTTGCCAGGCAAGCACTTATTCTACTGAGCTATCTACCTGGCCCGACAAGTTTTTAATTCTGATAGACTTAAATGTTGGATCTTTTAATGGGAGTATTGCTTTCTGAGATTTTCTAAGAAACCTTTGGCTGCCCACATATCACGAAGTTATGCACCTATGTTTTCTACAAAACAAAACCAAAAAAAAAGCTCCATACTTTTTCGTTATTACATTTCGATTTATGATCCAACAAACGCATTTCAGTGAGGTAGCGGAGTCATGGCTCATTTTTCCTAATACAGATATTTAGCTACTTTATTCTGACTCCACTTATAAAAAAGATTTTCCTTCCCTGTTGGATTACTTTGTCACCTTTGCTAAAAATCAGGTGATCAGAAAAATATATGTATCTGTTTTTAGGTCCTCTCTCTTATCCCATCATTTCATTACTAGATACTAGTTTGCATAGTATCTTTCACTGCTTTATTTAAGCCTCAATAAAATATAGAAATTAAATGAGATCAAAATGAGCCTAAGGTAATTTTTAAAAATTGTATGACAGCTTTGCAACACTCCGTGATTATTATGGTATCAAAACCAAAACATGTTGATCCACAAATAACTGAAAAACTATGTATCCTTTATTGCCTTCAACTGAAATTACATACAAAAAAAGATTTCATTAATTTTTCTTGATTTTCTCCCAGGTTTCCTCCCATTGATTCTAAGTCATTTAATCACAATTAGTAAGCTTTTTTAAAAAATCCTTAAAAAGTCATGTGTTAAAGCTGGAAGATGGGAACATATTTTACTTAATGGGATAAATTATGTTGAATTTATTTTACAATAAAAAAATATTGGGCCAGCGAAATAGCTCAGCAGATTAAAGCACTTGCTTAGGCAGACACAGAGGTGGGAGGTTCCATCCCCAGCCTGCCTCCAGCCCCGCCCTCAGAGCACGCTGAGATGATGATTGAGACTGGGGGTGGTGGCCCGGGCCTGTAATCCCAGTACTTAGGAGGCTATAAACAAGAGAATCACTACGAGTCTGATCTATGCAGTGAGACCCTGTAGACCCTTACTAAAATACAATAATAAAATGTTAAAAAGGCCACATATCAACTTTAAAAATGTGGTAAAGAAAAAAGTAGGGCCGGGGAGATGGCTTAGTAGAATAAGTGCTTCCTTGGCAAGTGCAAGGGCCTGAGTTCAATCCCTGGTTCCGCCAAAAAAAAAAAAAAAAAAAAAAAGTCAAAAGTCAGACTGGGGAGATGGCTCAGTGGAATAAGCGCTGCTCTGGTAAGTGCAAGGGCCTAAATTCAATCCCCGGTTACACACACATACACACACACACACAAAGTTAAAAAGTCTACCTTTTCCAGAAAAAGAAGGTAGACTAGTTCCTTTATAAAAAAAGTTTTATAAAATTTCCCTTGAAGTTTAACTTAGAAAACAAGCTTAAAAACAGTACAGCACAATATTAATTTATAAAAACCAGAGAAACTCCTAAAATGGAAAAAACATAATCTGTTATGAGCCAATTGTACATGACTCTTAGAAACTGTGGGCTCTACTGAGTGTTCAAATTAGCATAGATGATTCCCTATTACCACTGCCATTTTCTAATAAACTGAATTGTAAAGCCAAAACACTTTAAGATCCATAATTTGTTCTTAACCTGAAACTTTCTTTTGAAGTATAGTATCCAGACTTTTCTGGATACAAGTAACTGCAAACACTTCAAGAAAGTCTGCTATTTATTACTTTTTCTATTGGCATCAGTGAAAATCACTAAAAACTGTACTTTCTTTTCAAGTGATTTGCATGAAAATCAAACAATTAGTATAAGATAAATTCAGTTTTAAGAGCCTCAAAACATATCAAAGATAGAAATACTGATTTTCCATTAATGACAAGAAACAGAAGATTCAACATAATTTAGGGTTGACATTTATAAATTAAAAACTAAAAAAAAAAATCAATACAATGACAGGTAAAGAATATCATTTATGTATTTACAAGGTTCATGACCACAGTTACATATCCAGAGTACCAACCAACAAGAGTTCTCAGCCCCAACATAATCGAATTTGGGCAAGCACTCTCAGTATCGCTTTTATTTACTATGCACTACATGCACATGATGCAGGTGGGGAAAAGTTCATGGGTCCACGCGTTACAGACAAGATAGACTGGTACTTCTGTCAAACGTGCACTGAGTCAATTAGAACACTGCTCAGAGTTCCTTAGACTTAGTGGTTTCCAAGAGGATGTTTAGACACAGAGCTATGTACGTATCCCAAACCGTCCTCTTCATTTGGTTTCCTGAGCTTTTTTGGCATTCTATTTTCCTTTTGCCTTTTCTATAACTGGTATTAACTGCTGGTGTTCTGCTAAAGTCTTTAACAATTTCGTCATGAAAGGCAGATAATTAAGCTTCCTTCTGATATTTTCAACCTTGTATATTTTTAATTATTGTACTTCAATAAGCATCTGACTTTTGGCAACTTTTGACTGAATAGCATTTAAATAATGGATCATTACTTTGATCTGTATCCGTGGGCTCCTCCTCTGCAAGTTGTCTTTGTAACTCTGCTATCTTCTGTTCATATATCATTTTTCTGTCAGACACGATGGCCATTAAGTTAAATCGAATTTCACCTTCACTGTATTTTTGTATCCTCTCTCTGACTGGTCTTACTGCACTAATCCAGTCACCTTGATTGTATGCACCTAAATCAATGGGTCCTTTTCTTAATCCATCCAATTCACATAATCTTCCATTAACAGAAACACACCTGATGAAGTGAAAAGCACCTTCTTCTTTGGCTGACATCCTTGCATCAAATTTAAACTTTTGTTGTCTGGCAAAACTGTTGTGTACTTGTCGAATCACTTCTGAATTGCTCAATGCCAAACCTTTCATAGTTGCATCAAAACTTTGTGAAAATTCTTTAAATTCTGCTAGTGTTTCTCCTAGACGGACATCTTGATGGGTACAGTTCATAACATGCTTGCAGTGGCTTGAGTAACACAAGCACTATTAATTACCTATTCAGCAAAAAATATTGTGTCAAGTCTGGAGTCCCGAGCCACAGAGCCTGCTGGTTCTTCTTCTGGCGGCCACTTGAAAAGAAAAATTAACCCATGAACTGGCTTTAAGTTTTCAAAACTCTCAGGTTCTAAACACCCTATTTCTTCTACTTGGGCACCTCAGCCAACCGAATCCTTTGTGAGCTCAGTGAAGACCCCGGGATCACTTTTCATGAGGCACCGCTCCCTGGCATTGCCCGTCATGGCCCCGGCCACATACCGCCCAGCTCCACCTCTTGCACTCAGCCCCCCACCTCCCACCCCAACCAGCTGCTGCTGGCCACAGTTCTCAGCAAACTGGCCACAGAGCTCGTCGACCCCATGTCACCCCGCCCTGTTACTTGATTTATGCTGGTTTTCTAGTCTGTCAGGCTGTGATACTGTAGCTGAGTTTCTAAGCAACAGCTAGTAAAAGCTGTGCGGAAGGCTGCTAAGGAAAAGACATTTTACCCATTCTACCCATTTATGACATTATTTTATTGTAGACAAGTGAGAGTTTCTTGCACTTGGGAAAGTGGGCTGAAAATGCTCATAGTAAGAGAAACTGAGGCGATAAGAAAAACGTGGGAACAAGCTTTCTATATGTGACCCAGTATTAAGCTTCCTTTATCTGTTGAAATTCTTTGATAACAAAATAGAACTCTTTTCAGTTACTGTGAGGGGAACTAGTTAAGCCAAACTGGGTCTGGATCTGGTGCTAAGTACCGCAAAAGACCGCACTCTGCTCTGTGCTTAACACGATGGCCCATATCATTCACCTCTCTCTAGGAACCCTTTGCAGCATAGCAGCCACCAGCTGGTCATTGTTCACTTGCTGGCCATTTTTAACTTTACCACTGACCCGGAAACTAATATGACATCTAAAATCATAAATTTTAATTGGAGAAAATATAGATTATTCAGAGAGATGTTCTGAGTGGTACTAGAATTAACTCTTCCCTCCTTCCCTCTCTCCCGTCCTCCTTCTCCACTTCCTCCTCCACCTCCTCCTTCTTCATCTCTCTCTCTCTCTCTCTCTCTTTGGAGTAAACCCATGTAGCTGGACAGACTTAGTATATATTCACTAAAGAAAACACTATAGTGATTCTTCACAGGATTACAAATGTAATCCTTCCAATCATTCCACTTCTGGGTACACACAAAAAATTGACAGCAGGCTCTCAAGGAGATTTTGCATGCTCATGTTTGTAACAGTGTTATTGAGTAGTTCCTTTATAAGTGGTTTACCAATTAAACGTATTCTAGCTTTAATTTAGAAAGATGAATCCAATTGTCTTTCTCTGCCACCTTCACTGCAATGGATGTTATAAGGATTGCTGCAAAGGGGTCTTTGCTAGTGTTCCCTCTCTCCAAGTCTTCACAAGCACTTGGTCTCCAGGGTGGGCAGTCATGGTCTCCCTGAGCTGAAAGCAGGCCAAGTTCTGTCCCCATACATTTGCATAGCTTGTTGCATTTGGCCCACATGAATGAAATACCGTAAGAATCTCACAATCCCTGGGTCTACCATCATATCAGTGGATAGAGATAGCCTTCTGTGTAACGTCTCAAATGAGCTCAAACCTAACCCAGGTTTGGACATGTTACAAACCTTCATGAGTGCTATTGGTAGCATTTGGAGCCAAGACTCTGGTGTCTCTTGACAAAGTTTTGCCACAGCTTCTTTTAGGGCCTGCTTGGAATTTTCTACCTTTCTAGAAGATGGAAAGTTGAATGAACTGCCAAGTGGAATGAATGTGTTATTTTATTCCTAAAGCTTTTGCCACCCCCTGGGTATTTGAGAGGTAAAAGAAGATCCATAGTCACTCTGAAGATCCATTTGGACTCCATAGTCCAAATCCAGGGGTGATTGCTGTAAGAAGCACCTTGAGTTCCTCAGTAGCTTTTTCTGAATGCATAGGAAAGGCTTCAGTCCAGGTGTCCTCCCAGCTGGTTTTGATCTGAGAGAATGCCTATTTACAGGAGTGGATAGTTTCTGGGTAGAGAAGAAGTTTTTTAAAATCTCTAAATAGGAGTCCCTTTGACCCTAACTATGGTTGTAGATCCAGAGGAAACATTTTTAGAGAAGAAAATCAAAACAATGAATTAAGTTGCTCATCCATGATGTCCAGGTTCACCCAGGGTTCCTCAGAGAAGATGGTGGACAGGGGCATTGCAGGTTCCCCTGGGCCTCTTTAGTAAATGAGGATTTTGGCTGGCCTTGGCCCTCTCTGGGAGCAGGGAGAGTCAAACCTCCAGTGTCTTGCGCCCAGTGTCCAGTGCCTTTGCACTTGAAACAGGGAACTTTTCCTCAGTTGTCCTTGGGTTTTTCTTTAGATGACCTGGGTGGGCTTAAAGTATTACCAATTGCAGCAGCTATAATCTTAGCCTTTCTTTTGTGTCCATCTTTTGGGTCCTCATTATTGAACACAGAAAAGGCTGTGTCAAGCAATTGGGCATAGGTGTCTGAGGGCCTACTTGAAATTATTTGCAGTCTATGCCAAATACCTGGGGCCGATTGATAGACGAATAGATGTCCCAGGGGTATTTTTCCCTGGAAAATGGATCTACATTTATAGACTTCTGAAAGGTTTCTGTCAACTGGTTATAAAAGAAAGCTGGATTTTTCTCTGTGCCTTGCATGACCCCACTCACGTCATCATAATTAACAGCCTTGTCTCTATTCATTGTCATGGTAAGAGCAGCTAGTGGAGGGGGGTGGCCTGGTGGGTTGGCCTGATTGTAAGGAGAGGGCAGAAGAGACCTCCCATGTCAGCACCAGATTAGGCCTACATCCTCCTGGGGGACAAATGGGGGTCTTAGAATCGGGAATCCAGGATACTTTGTCTCCTTCAGGTCCACACTAAGTGCCATAGTTCCTGAACATTCCTTTTTTAAGGACTCACAAAAGCCTGAATATAAGACATTTTATTCCACCATTTGTGTTTCAAGGATAGCCTCATAAAGTGCCACCCCGTACTTAGCCATCCTTTGCCACTTCCCACTTTGTAGTGAACTGTGCATTGCAATAGGAGATAAGCTGTTATTTTTAAACTGTCAGCATCAAAACTGTCCCACTTATCAATGATGTGGCCTCGTGGTAAAGTTGGTGGAATCTGTGAGGTGATGAAGTCCAAGAGCTTTCCCATGGGCTTGGCGCGGGGCCTACAGGGAAGAGACAGGTCTCAACTCAAGGTGGCATCCCACACAGGGAAAGACCTGTGACCAAGACAAAGCACCCTTTGTGACCTTCACACAGGGTGGATGGATGTCTCTGTCAGAGTGATGCCCACATCATTTACCACAGGAAAAATCTTCTGTCTCCATTAAGACCCCTTAGCTTCTTAGAAACCAGTGGACTGGTTTGTTGGCTTTTCCCAGTCCTTTAACTGCCATGAGCTAAGGGGAGAATTTTCCCAAAGTTCCTTAAACACCTAGTTGAACCTTTTGATGGCCCAAATTGTATTTATGCTAAGCTACTTGATGGCTTAGCTGGTATTTCAAGTCCCTTGATAACTCTGCTTAGCCAAAGTGAAACCACATGGGACAAAAAATCTCTTGTATTTATTTCGATAGAAGATAGACCAAAAAAAGTTAGCTGTTTTTATACACTCACAGTATCTTTAATTAGGTTTTAAATGTTGCTAATGTCTACTCAGGAGTCAGGCGTAGGCCTTTAACTTTTCTGCATTTAAGCAGGGCAACCCTGAAGCCAGGTGGCAGTGGCCTTGAGCTGGCTCTTGGATCAGGAGACAGCAGTGTCAGTAAGCAGTACGTGTAGGTAGTGACGGAACCATGCAGCGAGTTCTCATGCCTTTTGTAGTACTGGTGCCAGCCGGGCTCTTTGCTGTTGCTGGGGTTGCTGCCAGAGCCGGAGCACCTGCTCCTGCAGGGCTGCTGTTATGCCTGTTGTTCGTGGCTTGGCACAGGCCTGGCAATGTGCAAAGCACCTTGGCGACTTGGGACTTTAAGCTAAGCTGTTGGCCTGGCATTGTGGCCAACTGTACCCATGCATGGGTGGCTTCAGCCCATCCAGTGCCATTTGGCTTGATTGGCACCCTACGTGATTAGCTGGGCCGTGTGGGGGGTGTGGAGAGCATCACATGCTCATGTGCGCACAGGCAGGGCTGGTTAGGCCCTGCCACAGGCTGGCCTCCAGGACCCCTCTTTTTTTGCTTAGAGCTACAATAAAATGCTCATGCCCCTCCTTATCCTCAGTATTCTGGTTGTAGCTCTGCCTCCCAAGGGTTTTGCACCTCAAAAAGCCGCATGAGTGATTAAAGAGGTAGTATGCAGTTTTTCTGTTATGCAAGAAGAAAAAGAGCCTTCTCTCTTATCTGTGTGTCTGTATGTTCCCAAGTCTGTGTGCTCTTTAAAATCAGAGTCTTACTTCATAAGGCCAGTTATTAAAAAAATAAGAGAAAGCGATAGAGAAAAACCTAATGGTCAGCGATGCCCCACACCCACCACATAAAAGTTACTTGTAGTCACATAAAAAGACAAGATGGCAGCTGGCCACTTGGCAAGGGATTATGGTTGCTGACCAGGAGACAAGATTAATGTGGCAGCACTCTGGCCCAAAACACAACCTGGGAAAAAAGCCATTTATAAACTAGAGTAAGTGGAGACCAAAATACACAACAAATAAATATGCACAGAACAAGGTATACCATGGCGTGAATGTGTCTACAAACAAACAAACAAACAAACAAACATAAAAGTGGCTAGAAACAAAACAAAACAAAACAAGACTATCCTTGCCCTGTTCCTCCCAGCTAGAAAAGCAGCAAACATTTCCATGCACACCTTGAGAACAGTCGCCTGCATCCTCAGCTTATGGGAGAGTGAGGGGTGAGGAAGAGAGGGAGAAACCTCACAACATTTTAGACAGAAACAAAAGTGTGCCCAGGTGGGCCTTGTGGGCTTCTCAATAGCTGAGCTTTATTCTCCTGGCTGGCTTACCAAAAATGTTAGCAGGTCATTCCTCTGGAAGTGGACCATCAATTAAATGTATTTTGTACTTGCTACTTGTATTTGTACTCTCAGTGGTAACTGACATTCCCAATGAGATATTGCTTTCCTGGACCAGAAGACTGCAGTAGTTCTCAGTTCATTGGAACTTCTGCTCTGATGTCTCTTCAGTCTGCAATGGACAGTCACTGTGATCTTCAGTAAACAACACATGCCTCTTGGAGACCAATGCCCTCATCATGTAGCACGTTCCAGACACATGCTATTTCCTGTAGGAAACCACCATGAATGTGAAATATACTACGGGATTTGATTGTTTCAAAAGATGAACATAACATCTAGGTAATTCTTGCAAAATAGAACTAATCCTTTTATCAAAGATGTACAGTATTGGACACTCCAAGGAACCATTGGTCAACACAACTTGCATTGTCTGCCAGAGAGTACTTCAGAATATCAAGGCAGAGTGTGTTTGAGAATCAGGACAATTCCATGTTATATAAGGACTGGGCTGACATTTTGGAAAATATATTTCACAATATAAGCCCTGGAGAGTGGTGGTGGGGAGAAGACCATATTCCAAGCCCTTCTTGCCTTGAACAGAGAATTAAATGAGACAGACCCCTGAAATGGTGCCTGCTATTTATTTGAAAAGGGAGGAGTAAGGAGAAACTGGCTCTGCAGAACAATAATGGTAAACTTTGTTTTTTATAAAATAGCAAAAGAGAAAAAGATGCACAGAGGATACCACGGAGGGTCACTATAGTGAGTTCTTCAGGACGTCCTGCTTTATAATGGTCACATCTTGCGGGAACCCAAGAGAAGTCCTAGTTCCAGGGCCCTAGGACTTACTTGGGGTCTTGTAATTGACTGGTCCTATTTATTTCTCCACCCAACTTTGCTACACCCACCTCCTATCTCAGTCACACTATGAGCAGTGGCTAAGATGCCGAAGCATCATAGGCAGCCAAGGACAGCCAAACAGATAAGCACAACGCATGCTCCTACAGTGGGGTGTTATTCAGCCTTTAAAGAGAAAGAAGTTTTGACGGATGACTCAACTTGATATATCTTGAAGACATTACACTAAATGAAATAAGCCAGGCACAAAGGGATAAATCTAGTTCCAGTTGTATAATGTACTTAGAGTAGTCAAGAATCTTAAGAAACATAAGGGGGAAATGTAGTTACTGTGGGCTGGAGAAGAAGGATTAGGGAGTTTTTAGTAATATGGAATTACAAGATACTAAGCTTTGGAGATGGATGGGGTGATGGCTGCACAACATTATGAATGTGTACAATACTACTGAACTGCATACTTAAAATGGTTAATATGATAAGTTTTAAGTTTTATGTATTTTGCCAAAATAAAAACAATTAATCAAGCTGGACACAGTTTCAAATGCCTGTAGTTCCATTTACTCAGGAGGTAGGAAGATGCTTAGTTTAGGCCACACTGAGTAATACATTAAGACCCTGTTTCCT
>NW_004524810.1:1191449-1199907 GCF_000260255.1 Octodon degus
TATAAAATATTATCATTAGTAGTATAAAAGCAGTATAAAATTAATTGGAAAAATAAGTCAAGCTCATGTAAAAAATAAATTTAAAAATTCCAAAGTAAAAAGTGAGAGTAAATATCTTAGGCATTTAAAAATATGAATGGGATATCATCCAATGTGGAATAGAACTAAGTTGTTTTCTATGAGGTGGGTCATCATAATTTACTTACACATGATACTGGTAGCCTGTTCCAAGCCTACTCATTCCACTACAGAATATCATTCTGGAAGAATTAGTCCCTTTTTGTGCAAGGGATTGAACTCGGGGCTGCGTAGTGCTTTGTTCCCGAGAGACCCCTCCCCCTGAGACAGGGTCTCACTCAGTTGTCAAGGGAAGGCTTGCGCTAGTGATCGTCCTTCCTCAGCCTCGCACTGTGTGCGGATCACAGGCATGCGCCACTGCTCCCGCTTTAGGAATTGTGCTCTCTACAGGCAGTAATTTTGAAAAAACATATTAGTTCTTTATAAGTCAAGTGTGTACCTTCTCTATAGAAAATTTGTAACTTGAAAATATACGAAAAAAAAATACTGAGCAGTGCCTAAATAAGTGTTTTCTAAAACTTGATCAGAATTCACCTATCATCTCATAAATAACTGTGAAACTTGACAGTGTATCGTTCTCTTTCTTTAACTGTATCTCTGCAACATTAGCGGAATGGCTTTTTAATATTGCCTTGTAACAGATGAGTATTTGGTTGGGGGGGTACCAGGAATGCAGCTCTCTACCTCGCCTTGCTGGACGGTCACTGCGCTACTGAGCTGAGCTGTATCCCTTGCACATGAATCAATTTAAATGGGTATCTGTTTTTAGGCCTTTACATTGGTTCTAACGATACATTGTTATACAAATAAAAATATGAAAACACTTTTTAAAAATCTTATCCCTCTGTTCTTTTGTCTATATGCTTGATGTCCGTCCTCCTGGAACACCAGTTCTCATTTTTCAAGGTGCATTGGTCAGCTTTCTCTTTGCTGCGTCAAAACGCTCAACACTTGCAACTTGAAGAAGGAAATCATGATCTGGTCATGATTTCAGAGGTTCCATGGCTGTGGACTGAGGGGAGCCAGCCATCATGGCAGCTGAGTGCAGTGGGACAAAGCCACGCACCTCCGGGAGGCTAGGAAGCAGCGAGCATGGGAGAGCGCCCGCCAGAGACCCCCAGTCCTAACGCACAACCCCCGGCAACCATGTCTCCCACCTGTCCCTCACTCTGTAGCAACCCAGTCAGCTATGAACATCAGTGGATAAACTTAGTGATGCCGCGACCCAGTCACCGCTCCAGGAGTCTTTTTGCCCATTCAGCAACTAAAATTAATGGCAAGCAAGAAAAATGGCCTTGAGCTTTGTACACACAGATGAAAACTTGTACGAAAACCATGTGTGTGGGTTTCTTTGTGCCAGTCTTTGCCCTTTTCTCTGCATGAGTAAGATCATTCTGTATAAATTCTCAACTCCTTTTTTTTTTTTTTTTAAGAAATCTAAAATAAATGTCTTACAGAGTTTTCCTTTATTGACCTTATTTAAATATTTTTAAAAAGCTGACTGGTGTTTATATGAATCTATCTCCCACTGAGAGAAATTTAGAGTTGTTCTCCCTCAAATTAGTGTGCGCTACATTTTGATAGATATTGCCAAATAGCCCTACGAAGGTTGAACTAGCTATTTCTCTATAAATAACATGGTATAAAAAAGAACGCAGATCCCTAACATCTTCAAAGCTCACAACTATAAGAATTTTATTTATGGCCATCTGTTAGATAAGAATCTTAAAAGTAGCTTATTTAACTTACGAGTTAGGTATAGATTTTGTGGAACCATGCACTCCTTATATTTATTTATAGTGCGCTCTCTTCAACCCCACACTCAATCTTAATGGTATGTGCTGGGGGGGGCAGCAATCTGAGAAAACCCCAAATTAGATGTAATTCTTCCCTCAACTTTTCTCATAAAACTTGGAAATTATCTTTGATCCATATCTCCATTTATTTTTAGTGGGCTTTAATGTTCTCTGAAAATGCTCTCAACTTTCCTCTACATTGATCAGTCCTTGATGCCCCCAACCTAAAAAGAAAAAGGAAAGTCTTGATTCCTATCTTGCACCAACTGGGAAGGTTTCAACATTGATCATTTTAAAAACAAAACAAAAAACCCTATATAAACCAGAACTTTGTCAAGAGATTCAGTATGTCACAATCAAGTCCCAATTTTAAAGTGAACACAGAGAAGACTTTGCCTACGGCACTGCAGATGTGCAATCTTAGCCAAATTAGGAATTATTGCCCAGCTTTGATATTCTCACCTGAGAATGGGAAATAGTGACATGTTCAGGATAAAACAATTCATAGGACACCTTTAAAAGTGATAGTCATTTTTGGTAAATAATTTGGGAGCTATACAGCATTTTGTGTGATTTACTTTGTTCCAAGTGAGTACATTAAGACTCACAGTTGTTGGCCAGGTTTGAGTATCTGTTTATTGTCATTGTTGGTTTTTTTTTTTTTGCATTTTAGGGAAGGGTCTATAGGGTGTTCAGGGTCTTACTACTAAATCCAACTCATAGAGATTCTCCTGTTTATAGCCACCCAAGTGCTGGGATTACAGGGGCATGCCACCATGCCCAGTCTCAATTGCCATCTCAGTGTGCCCTGGGGGTGGGGCTGGCACAGCAGGCTCGGGGATCAAACTCCCGGCCCCTGTGCTTGCTTGCAGGTGCTTTAATCCACTGAGCTATTTGGCTGGCCCTTGTTTTGTTTTTTAAGGGTAATAATTTCTCAATGTTCAACCGTAGTGTCTACACAAGTCACTTGTATTCCCAAGACATTGATTTCAGTTATCCTGAGAAAGGCTAATGGCTCTGCCAAAGGTCTGTTAAGGTCTTGGCTCAGAGGTATTTTTGTAATAACATTGCTTAGCATAGTGTACTTCATTGCCTATCGCCTCTCGCCATTTAGTGTGGTTCTAATGATTTACCTCCTATTTTGGTAGTTTCCTCCATAAATGGACTCAATAACAGTATCTAGTCTCCTGTTTTGAAATACTTTCATACACTGAAAGGCCAACATGACCTGAATTAGCTGATTTAATTAGAATGAATCATACCAAAAACGGAATCCTGTTTAGCTTGAAGGTTAACTACTCGGGAGTAAATCTCTATCATGAAGACTTTTTAGGTTTGTTTGTTTTATTTTTTAAATTGAGGATTGAATCCAGGGCTTTTGTTTTGAGGTACATTCCCCTTCTAACTCTTCTGAGGAAGAAAGCCTGAGCATCAGTGAGAAGGGCACTTGTATGAGATCTGGGGTCCAAAGGCTGGAAAATAAGGAGGTCCCAAGGCAGATGAAGACTGTCCCCGTGCACCCTTGGGGCCCCTTCTGTTCTATGTTTGGCAGTCTGCAGGTTGGGTGAAGCCTAACTACATGTAGGAGAAGGTGAAATCTTCTTTACTCAATCTAATGATTCAAATTCTAATCCTACCGAGAAATATCCTCAGAACCATACCCAGAAATGATTTTCATCAGGTACTTGGGATTTATGAGCTCAGTTAGTTTGGCACATAAAATTAACAATCACAGTGCAGTTCAAAAGTCAAGAAGTAAAAAAAGTGAGTGTTTCTTTTTATCCCAACTCAGAGTTACCATTTCCCTGCCTTACCCTCATGACCTCAGTAGAATATTGAAGAGGTAGACAATTAAGACATTTTAATAAACTAGGAAAATACACTCAACCTCATCATGATTCCTGGGGGGTTGTTCAGAATTTAGGGAGAAGGTGTATCAGAATCCTATGCTGAGAAGCTTTAGTTATGAGATTTTAATATTTACAAGAGGGTTAAAAAGATCAACAAATACTGAGGTTTTTTTTTTTTTTTTTTAGTGTTAGCTGTCCTAGCTGAAATGAAATGATCTCTTGGCCTACCTCTTAGAATTCTATTGCAGTAATCACACGTATGTGGCAACTTCCTGAAAGTTACACATATGAAATGGAATCTGTAAAGACTGAAATGTGTTAGCTCTGGTTATTTCTTACTGAAATGTGTGAGTTAAAACTAACAATACTTCCAGCAGAATTCTACCTAAACATTAACCATTCCAAGTTATTATGTAGTGAATGTAATTATGTTATATATACATTTTGCATTGAACTTTGTTTAAATTTATATTTGTTGTACCATATTACTATGCCATATAAGTGGAATATTTTCATTCCCTATGTGAATAAAACTCCTTTTTGCATAATTGTGTCTTTATAGGTTATAGAATGAATAATCTTTTAGAAAGTTTCTAATCTTTTAGAAAGGTTACAGAATGAATAATCTTTTAGAAAGCTTCCAGAGCCCACAAGCACTTAAATATTTGTGCATAACTTTTTTCTTATAAATACTTTAGGACATGTTTCTCTAGACAAAAGAATCTTTATTTAGAAATTATTTTTCTTTTCTTTTTTTGTATTTTATAGGGAAGGGTCTACAGGGTGTTCAGAGTCTCACTACTAGATCGGACTAGTAGTGATCCGCCTGTTTCCAGCCTCCCAGCAGCTGGGATTACAGACCCACGCCTCCACATCCAGTGTCAATTGCCATCTCAGCATGCCCTGGGGACGGGGCCAGCACAGCAGGCCCAGGGTCTGAACCCCCGGCCCCTGCACCTGCTTGCAGGCTCTTGAATCTGCTGAGCTATTTGCCCGGCCCCTGGAAATTATTTTTCTATTTTCACAAACATTCCTTTTTCATTTAGTCTGAAGTCTTCATTGTGCAATCTGCAGCCTCCAGGACTGAAGCAATGCAGTCCCTCCGCAGAGAGGACATGATTGCCTCTGCTCCCATGCACTTCGCTTTGGACCATTATTGCCATTTGTAACCATATCTTGTGATCGCAAGAAGCATGTAGCTGAATTTAAAACCTGTGCAGAACACAGAAGGCAGGGCTACTGTTTCTAAATGTCACTGATTCAGTGATTTTACTCAGTTTTTCTTTTTTAAAGTTCAGCTCCATCAATTCAAATCATCCACTTCTGAAATGTACTTGAGAAAAATTCCTTAAGGTGCTCTGTTCTTGCAAAGGGCTCCTTTCTTTATTATTTTATTTCTCCAAATCCCTGCAGTTTCTTAACCTCATTTCCAATGAGATAATTTATCAGACAACTTATCTCCAGGTCCTATTTTGAAAAGTTCTCAAAGCCAAATCTCATGGGTTCCAGATTGCTTGGAGAGCCGTACCGAGAAGCATGTGGCATCTTAGAATCTTCCCATCTCTTTGACTACAAGGTCATAGATGTGTGCATAAGTTCTATCTTTTCACAATTACTTTAGATGACATTTACAAATGGTTTTGCCTTTTTTTTCCTGGCTTATTTTTCCTTTAAAAAAATAGCAAAAGCTAACAAAATATTCCTTCTTGAATCACAGATTACACAAGGAGTGTTATTTTTGTTTAAATACATTGTATGAGGTTTAGTTTGAGCGCTCATGCATACTCATCATATGTTTTCCCTGAACAGCTTTAAATGTATCTTAAATTTATATCTCCAAGTTTAGGCTATATGATAGATCATAAAGGAAGAAAACTAACAAGAAACATATTTATTCATCTTGAAATGCCATATTTATTTTCCTTTAAAGGGGATGAAGCAGGATTTTAGTGCCAGTTTAGCAGATGAGTGGCCCAGTGACAAATGATAGTAATGAATTGCTGTCCTGTTCTATCTCCACTGCTGACGTTTCCATTTAGGAAGGTCACTGTATAACTTTACGATGAGAACACAGGGAAGTGGTAGACACCTTTGCAGCTGCCTTAAATTCTTTTTTGGAAACAGGAGAAGTATAAATAAATAAATACCACATCTCATCCTGAGCTGTTTTCATGACTTAATGGTACTGTTGACAGTGAAGGAAATTGCCCTGAGGGTGGATGCCTTTAGGTCACTGGGTTCCAACAGTAAAAGAAATCTACATAGTCTCCTGGTTTGGAAGCAATGATTTCTAATCCTTAGTTCCTCCCCTGGTTCATGGTATGTTCATCTGGAAAACATTTAGTGATTTCTGAGGAGATTTCAAAATGAGACAAACTCGTCCACTGTCTGCCTCTCATAAAAGGTCAAACACATGACCAAGTAAGACATTTCTGAGACATATGGAAGAAATAATCAACTGAAAGGGACTCTGATCACTTTGAAGGATAGATAAATCTCTCACATAGAAAAGTATACTCTCCCATCAGGGCAACTGTTTTCATAAAACTTAAACCTTCTCAAGATATCAAGAAAAATATTAAAATGGTGCAGTGCAATGTTTCTGGTTTTCTAGAGAGTTGTGCTAAATTTATTTGACACAATTTGTGTTTCGATGATCACAGTGTGTTATTTGAAGTTGAACTAATATAAATAACTTGGATCTAAATAATGCTTTCTATATGAGTGGCTAAAGGAAAATAATATTAAATTATCTTTTAATTAGTAATTATTCATTGGAAAAATATTGCCCTCCTCTTATCAACATCCAGTTGACAATATACTGTGATCTTTTAATGAGAAAATATTCAATGTAAACCATCATTAAATAAGCTTTATTCCCTTAATATTTTATGGCATATGATTATTTCAGCCAAACTGACATATTTTCCTGGGCAATATTTCAAAATCCTGTGAAAAACGAATAGTTGCTTGAAAGTGGGCCTTGCTAAATAATGGTGTCACCCGTGGCACTGCCCCAAATGAGTACTCTGCTCGTATATTTTCCTTTCTTTCAACTTTGGGCACTCACTGTTTTTTATATCTGTCTGGGAGTTTTCTGGTCTTTATCTGCTCACCTAATGGAACGATCATTTTAAAGCCAGTTTTTTTAAAAAATGTCCCAAACCCACTATATTTCAATCTAAATCTTTAAAAATAATGAAGAAATACTACAGAACACAGTGCTCTGCCACTGATATTATGTAATATATAAAGAAAAACCAATAGCAAGCTAACTTCAATTTTTAATTTTGGCAATCAATATGCATGTAATATGTTTTAAATTGTTCATAGTCCACAACTCCGGTCTTAATTAGCCATCTCATAACCTGATGCTGTAGGTCAAGTGGGGTCATAAACAGCTTAACTGGCTTACCTCCAGCCAACACCACTATTAGAAAGAAACTTAAAACACATGCTGTGTTAGTGCTATAGATTCGGCAGCATCTCCTCGGGAAAGATAACCTGTGATACCAGAGTTATTAATTCTTTTTTCAGCAACGGATCAGAATCAAATTCCATGTGGATTAAGTACGGGAAGAAATCCAAATGAAGCTTCACAAAATAGAACCTACAGAATTTGATCTTAAGCATGGTGGATTTCTTTAAAGCCTTAGATCAGTTAAACATTGAATTGATAGTAAGAGTTGAACCATTTTTAGAGATTATGCTAGGCTGCTGTTGACTGAGATTTCAGAAGGCAGATTTTAGACTTAATATCTACTTCCAATAATGAGCTTTGGAACTGACATAAAATACTTAATTAATTAATGTAAATTAAGTCAATACCTTACAAACATAGCCTCTAAAAATTCAGTAATAATATTAATTTACTACTCAGAGCATTGAACTCATCTTATGCTTTCATAATTATTAATAATTAATTTATGGTTGTCAGATGAAAATAAAAATGAACAAATGAAGGCACTTATAAAATTGTTACTTAAAACAATTATTATGTAGTTCATTACTGCCTGTACCAGATTTGTGTGATATTCCTTCTACAATTTAGTATTAGGAAAAAGTTTGTTGTAGTGAATTGAATACTATGAAAATTCTATAGCCTTTTCCTCTTTTTCTGTCTTCTTAGGAAAACATGGAACTAACATCTGATTATATTTTAAAGTAGCATTTTTTTCCTTTTTTTGGTACAGGGTTTTGCTATACAACTCAGACTGGTAGTGATCCTCCTGTCTCAGCCTCCCCAGCACTGGGATTACAGGCATGAGCCACCAGGCCTGGTTTTGGTGGCCAGCTCAGCAAGGGACTGGCATGGCATGTGGTCCTCAGGATTGAACCCAGGTCCTTGAATTTGCTAGGTAGGCACTTAGACTGCTGAGCTATCTCCCTGGCCCTCTAATTATATTTCATATACTTAATACCTAAATAGGATTTTATCAGGTTTGGTGTTTTTGTCATTTTTATCTGTTTTGTTTTTTGAGACAGCATCTCACTTATGTAGCTCAGGGTAGCCTCAACCTCACAGAGATCCTCTTTCCTCATCCTTCTGAGTGCTGGGATTACAGGGGCACACCCACCCCCCAACTGTTATCATCTACCTTTGAAAGTATGTATGCCATTTTATTTTTGCATCTGAATTCTTTTTTAGAAATATATATTTTATAAGTTAAGTTCTATTTTATCCTTTTTTTTCAAAGTTTTATTGATAAACAGCAATGAGACAGTTTCAAATCA
>NW_004524810.1:1206592-1224047 GCF_000260255.1 Octodon degus
CTGCCCTTTGTTGTAGATCTTTGCTGTAGTTATAACCTTCACACGTACTGAAGTTCAGGTGGAGCTCTACAGAGTTTGGAGTTGTCCAGCTGCATCTGGCTTAGGTCTGGCTGCTCTGCTCAGCTCCTTCCCGCTGCGGACCTGGGCTAGGATTGGGTCTGGGGGTTCCCGGAACTTGGCAGAAATTCCTAGTTAGCGGGAGGGGTGGGGCAGGTAAGGTGGAGTGGTGGGGTCGGCCTGAGGGGGCGGGAGAGGGTCCGGCCCTCGCTGTGCCTGGCCTGGGACTGGTCCCGCCGGCGCAGGGTAGCAGGAAGCTCTCCACACACTCACCGGACCTGGGCTAGGACTGGGTCTGGGGGTTCCAGGAAGTAGGCAGAAATTCCTACTGGGCGGGAGGGGTGGGGACGTAAGGCGGAGTGGTCCGGGGCGGCCCGAGGGGGTGGCCCGAGGGGGCGGGAGAGGGTCCGGCCCATGCTGCGCCTGGGCTGGGACTGGTCCCGCCGGCGCAGGGTAGCAGGAAGCTCTCTATTTTATCCTTAATGTGCACCTTCTTCAAGCTTTCAAAAAGCCGGGTCGACAATCCTTGACTTTTAGGATATTCTATCGGTCAACAAATATCTGCTAGGCACTTCCTACTAGGCCTGATTTCTCTGTCAGGCACTGTTGTGATTTTAAAATAAATAAAGTCTATTTATTTTAAAATCAGTATATTTTAAATATTTGAGGCAGACTCTCTGTTTAATCTGTCCCTAGATTCAGGGCTTCATACATGCTAGGCAAGCACTTTGTCACTGAGCTATATTCCCAGGTCTGGTCCTTTGTTTTGTATTTTATTTTATTATTATTATTTTGGTGGTCCAGGGATCAAACTCAGGACCTTGTGCTTGCCAGGCAAGCACTTACTCCATTGAGGTATCCCCCACAACCACTCTTTTGTATTTTATTTCATTTAATTTAGGTACCAGGAATTGACCCCCGGGCTCTTACACTGAACTACAGCTAATCATTTCAAATTTTTTATTTTGAGATGTGGTCTCACGGAGTCACTAAGTTGTCCAAACTTGCAGTCTCCTGCCTGCTAAATATCTCCACTAAAGCACAGATCAATACTTTTCTTTTCTTTTTCTGTATATTTTAGGGAAGGGTCTACAGGGGGTTCGGGGTCTCACTACCAGATTGGACTCGTAGTGAGCTTCCTATTTATAGCCTCCCAAGAGCTGGGATTACAGGTGCGCACCACCATGCCCAGTCTCAATTGCCATCTCAGCGTGCCCTGAGAGCGGGGCCAGCACTGCAGGTTCAGGGATCAAACCCCCGGCCCCTGAGCCTGCTTGCAGGCATGTTAATCCGCTGAGCTATTTGGCTGGCCCAATACTTGTAATTTGTATTGATGCAAATTTGTTGTCTTTAACCCATTGGCCTCTTAGTTGTTACTCCTGGCATCATTGTTGAGTTCTATGAAAACTACATATTATAGATGTGCATATTTTATACATAATTCACCCGTGAATTCCTTACCTCTGCTTTGCCAACTGTGTCATGGTATGCAGTTCAGAACTTCCTGACCTCGCCCATCTTTCTGGTTTCTTAAACTAGACTGTATCCATTTTTGGGGCACTTCATTAGATTCTTCATCTTAGTAGGGAAGACAAGAGGATTGGTTCCTAAACTAGGGAACATGTGGCTCAATAGGCTATATTATAATCATTAGGAAGGGTAGCTTTACACGTCAATTGTTAAGACACATTAGGGAGCGATGGATGCTTCAGAGCAGTATATTGAGGTTGTATAGTTTGTCCATGTAGAAAAAGCTCCAGAAAGCTACATATCAAGCCACAGCAGCGTCCAGACACAGGAGACTTTATTTTCTGATTTTAAATGCATTTTTAGAACAGAAAAACCAAAAACATATATAATAATATAAAAGTTAGCATCAAGTTCAATGTAATAAGAAATATTAGGAAAAGAATGCAATAAGAAGTAAAATACAATCTTGGTTAAGTCAGGAAATTTGAGGGAGGTTTTCTCCTGGGCACAGACAGATGTCCCCGTAGCAGTGTACCAAGCCACTCATTTCTTAAAGGGTGTTTGGGACACAGCAAATCCAGTGCTGGATGCTACGTTCAAGAGGAAAACCAGGTTTGTGTTTGAGGTGAGAGGTCAGGCTATAAAGTCTCAACTCACATCAGTGGAGAGCTTCTGGAGGTTATTAATTATTTTATAAATACACTTTCACTTGGAAATAATTTTAGATTTATAGAGTTCTCCCATAACCTCTCATCCAGTTTGTCTCCATTAATGTTTTCTTACATTAGTATGATGCATTAGCTGAAGCTGAGAAGCCAGCCTTCATAAATTATGATTCAACTCGTCTTTATTCAAATTTCATCACATTTTCCATTAATGTCGCCCCCCTCCATTTTGGAAGCCAATCTGTGATCTCACATCATATTAGGTGTCATCATTTCTTTAGTCCTCTCTGCTCTGTGACTTTGTCATGACTGTGATAGTTCTAAGGGGAGCTGAAAGTTTGGAGCATGTCCTCAGCTTGGGTCTGCCTCACGTTTTCTCATGATTAAAATGGAGTAAAGGTCTTAGAGCTGGTTAGCTGCGCTTTCCATACAGAGGGCACAGGATATCCACACATCACCACTGCTGTTAAGTTTGGCCATATTGTTAACACATTTGCTGGTTTTCTCCATAAGAAGTGTCCCAGAATTTTCCTTTTTCCACACATCTAGGCTTTGCAGTGTGATATTTGATTGACATTTAATGTAATCCTTGTGGCTAAGTGATGTGAAGAGGGTGGAAACAAGAGGGCTAGCTATCCGTGTAACTATGGTTGTTACAATTCAAGTTGGTGGTGATGGTAGATGATGAAAATGATTGAAGGTATTCAAGCATTTCTGGGCGATGGGGAGCTTATGGTCATTTAAAGGAAATAAGGAGAATTAAAATCACAGATACCAATTCATATGCACTAGGATGGTTACAATTTTAAAAACAAATAGAAACAAGTGTTGAAGATGTGGAGAAATTAGAATCCACATTATACTGCTGGTAGTCAGTCACTTGGGAAGACTCTTGCAGTTGCGCAAAAGAGTTAAAAATATTTATCATAGGATGTAGAAATTCCCCTTCAAGCATATTCTCAATAGAAATGAAAACATATATACATACATATACAAATGTTCATAATTGCATTTTTTATAAACAAGTGGCAGAAACTGTCCAAATGTCCACTCACCAATGAATGGAAAAACAAAGTATGGCATGCATGTGCAATGGAATATTAGCCATAAAAGTGAAGTGCTGATAGAAGTTACTATATCAACGAATCCCAACACACTGTAAGAAACCAGTCTCTCTCTCTCTCTCTCCCTCACACACACACACACACAAACACACACAAATACCATTCTATTTAAATGTCCAGAATGGAGGCAAATTTAGAGAAAGTACAGTAGTTATCCCTTATCGAAGGGAGAGTATAGTCCAGGACCACTGATAAATGCTTGAAGCATGGATACATGCACGTGATATCTCAACAGTGACTATAACAGAGAGAGCCACCAAGTGACAAGTGGGCAGGTAGCTGTGTACACTGGACAAAGGGATGATTCATGTCCTGGGAAAGATAGAGTGGGATGATGTGAGATTCTGTCACATTATTCAGAAGGTGCAATTTTAAACTTACACAGTGTTCTGGAATTTTCTTTTTATTACAATTGCAGTTGCCTGCAGGTAACTGAAACCAAAGAAAGCAAAACTGTGGACAGAGGACCACAGTAGTTCAGTGTAAGGTACAGGGAGAGAGGTGATGAAGGATTGGGCTATGACATGACTTTCAGGTTGGTAAAAATGTTCAGAAATTGATTCTTGTGATGGTTGAATAACTCTACGCTGAGAACTACTTAACTCCGTGTTAAGGCAACACCGCTACTGAGACAGTAAAATGTCTTGGGCCGGGGAGATAGCTCAGCAGCACAACACGGGCCTGGCAAAAGCAAGGTCCCAAGTTTGATTGATCGCTGGTACCGCAAGAAAAAAATAAAAAAAGTCTTAATATCCTTTAGTAATCTGTAGAATACCTGGGTATTTTATATTAATTTAAGATATTAATATAAAATAAGTATTTTGGTACATTTAGCAGCCTACATGGGAGTATTTAACTTCTTCACTGCAGAGTTGGCTAAGACATACAGTCCAACTAGCTGGGGCCATCAGTTACTCTGCTGTTACTCTCCTACTCTGCACCTGCCACACCCCTCCCTGCCCAACTCCAGCACTGCTTATGGGTAGACAGGAATTCTATACTGAGGATCATTAACAGCAGTTCAAAGGGGAAAAAAATTCAAACAATTCCTCCAACTTTCAATGACCATGTGACCCTTAACATTAATATCTGCTGTTTTAAAATCCAGAAAAAAGAAGTACTTTACGAATTACATATCATAGGGTTCTGCTTGGTCTTTTCAAATGTCAAAAAGTTTGTGATAGGGATGGGGGATGGAAAGGAGGGGAGGAAAAGTCAAAAAAGAATCAAGATGAGATATGTATCAATTCCCCTCTATGAATGAATTTAATATGTACTGCAAACATACTAAAAAAAGGAATAAAAAATCATTTTCTATCAAAGGATAATGAACATAGTAGAATTTACAATAGTGAGTTCTTAAGAGTTGACCCTGAGTTCCATTTGGGAGGCCTAAGACATGACCATACCATTATTACATTCCAAGTTTGTGTCTGAATACATGTTTGAAAGAATAAAGATATATATCATTCACAGTTTTATTAACAAAATAGAAACACAAACATAAGGCAAGATGCTTTGTTGTTACATCTTACCTGACCACACAATGTAGTAGCAAGTTTTTTTAAGAGGGCTTAGGTGAGAACTGTCAATATATCAGTTCCATCAAAAACTGCAGATTGAAATATCTAACATTCGATACATGGAATTTAAAAAATAACAAATATCAGAAATCAAAGAGTTCTCTCTCTCAAATGTGGGGGGATTCCTGGTTTCTTGTAATTAGAAAAAAAAAAAAAAATCAAGATTCTTGTTGCACTCCAAAAGGGAAAAACTGAGGAAATTCATGGATAATTTTCACTGCTTCATTGTAAAGTCCCAGATCTGAAAGAAACATTTACACAAATATTTAAGCTGTAACATCAATCATCTCTCTTACTTTTCTCTCTCTCTGTTAAAGGTCAATCTATTTTCACAATCCAATTCCTAAAACTGAGATATGGATCATCGTATTTATTCACTGTGATCCTCTCTCCCCCTAGTTTTTACTGCTCACAAATATTAGCCTTCTAAGCAGGCCCAAACATCCTCCTACATTTTTTTGAGACTAGATGGCAGGATTGAGACTCAAAACCAAATCAATATCGAATAAAAAAACCATGCCCCCTAATTGCCTGTAAATACAGAAATGCTTTCTTTACCAAAAGGACTGGTATCTTCTCTAAACTGGACATAGGATGCACATTGGATGGTTGCCTTGGCCGTTACTCTTCCAACTACTTCCACAATTCCAGAGAGTTGTTCATCAAGCTAACACAGTAAGCAAAATGTCAGTTGGGCTAAATCACAATTTCAGTTGATAATTAATTTGGAAAACATACAGTTTACTCATCTTTCAAGCAATTACACAGCTTGCTAATTGTTCATTATAACAAAGTACCTTCAAAATTTACCAATGTAAAAACTGAACTGCAATAGGTTAAAAATAAGAACTTAACTTCCAGCACACTACACCTCCTGTTATCTTTAGTAGTAGCTTCAGGTCCAGATATAATGAAATATTTAAACTGACGACAACTTTTCTTCAAGATATTGAGACTGTCCAGAACTTCTATAAGCAGTAGTTTGTTGAGACTCACTGAAGCGCACCCTTTATAATCTACATTTTTCAGACTGTGTCCTGTATATACATTAACCAAAGAGTGTCTGGATCTGTTTTTGTAAAAGACCGAGAAAATGTTTTTAAGCACAGTAAGCATAAATGTAGAAATAGCCTGGTGTGGTGATGCACACCTGGAATCCTGCAACTAGGGAGCTACATAGTGAACTCAAGGTCAGCCTGAACTACACAGCAAGATCTTGTCTAAAAAAAAAAAAAAAGAAATAGATAACTAAAAAGATATGAAAACAAAAACAGAAAATAAAGCCTGGGATAATAATGCATGCCTGTCTGCCTGTCATTCCAGCTACTGGAGAGGCTGAAGAAGCGGATCACTTAAACCCAGGAGTTTAAGACTAGCCTCGGCAACACACAGCAACAGTGACATTCAGTCACATGCACACGCAAAAGAAAACAAGAAAAAAGAAATTTAAACAAGTTTTCTTCACATATTTTATGGTCTTTCCTGAGAATTGTGTTATTCAATCAACACTTTTGTGAAATATTTAAAAATCACGGGAATGAAAACACCTTTAATCCTGGTACTCAGAGGCTGAGGCAGAAGGATCATGGTCTGAGGCCAGCCTAGGATACGTAGTGAGTTTAAGGCCACGCTGATCTGCACAAAATCATCAAAAAATATTGAAATATATAAATAAAATTTTTAAAAAACCCACAGAAAAACAAAACCAACACCAAAAAATCATAGAGTCCAAAGAATCATTATAGAGCTAGGAAAATGTTACAAGTTTGTTCTTTATACGTCCATTTCAAAAATCAGAAATAACACAGTAAAGATGAAGAATGAAGCTTAATACACATACAGTTAATTAAACATACCGGCTCCATCAATTCAATGGTTCCATTTTTTCCTTCTCCGTCTGAAAGGATAAACATTTTTCCAGTGGGATGAATCTAAGGAAGAAATATACAGTTTAAAACGCTTCACATAAAACCTTTTAAAGATTTCATTAAAAGGAAATTTGATCAAAGATGAGCAGATTGTCCCTAACTCACTTGAGAATCAAGCAATTATTTTTTTTAAAGTTTAAAATAACAGTCATATGTTACAGATCTGGAATGAGACATCTAATTAATCGTGAATTTCAGTTAAACAATGAATACATTTTTAGCATAAGGAGGTCTTGTGTTTTAACTTGCAAAATCTAGCAACCCTGTTAAAAACAAATTAAGGGACGTATGTACTATCTAAAAACGGAATCTGCGGTCACTCAAGACTTATTATAATACATATCCCACGGATAATTAAAGGAAAACTTGTTGCCAAAGATCTGGGTTCCACTCCGGGAAAGCTGTAAAGACTGCAGTCAGATCTGCCTCGATCGCTGGCTTTGCCACCTGCTGTGGCCCTGAGCATTTCTGTAAAACACACAGCACTCCCAGCTCATTTTCCCTACTTGTGAAGTCAGAATTAACACTCACTTCACTTACAGAATGTGTGGCTGAAATGAGCTACTAAATAAACCTTTATAAATGTTCTTTTCTTCGGCTTTCTCGGGTTACTGATTCTGAGACTAGGCGCCTTTTCCGCACACTAAGGATGAGGGGTCTGCATTTTAACACTGGGGTAAGATAATAGCCCAGTAAGGGGTCACGGTGAGACGAGAATGTAACGCTTTATGGAAAACTGGCTTCAAAGAGAAAACGAAGCCAGTTTTCCATAAAGGGGGAGAGAGACAAGGGTAGAAACGGCCTAGACGTCATCAGTTGAGGATGGCTAAGCAAACAAAACAGCGGGAAGAGGGACGCTGGAATTCAGAACTGCACATTCGAAAAGTTCGTTTCAGCGCCACGAAAGGAGCCAGAGTGGACGTGTAAAGACTAAAAAGTACGGAAAGTCTGTGCAAAATAACGATGTGGTTCGTCAGTCCCTCACTCTCCCCTAGCCAGGTCGGGGGTCCCGGCAGTCAGTGGGTCCCTCCCACCAGCTACACATCGGGGACGCCAGCCCGCGAACCCGCGCACCTTTTCTAGCTTCCCTACGAAGCAGACTGGCCGGTCAATGAACTGAGATATCATGCTAGCGTTGATGCGCGACTTGGGCAAATCCACCACGTCCACCATGATTAGTCCACTTCTGACTAGCGGGAAACAGAAGGCGGATGACTGAAAAAGAAAGTCCCGCGGGCGCCTATGGGACAGATTTTTATTGGACCAATGAGCGAAAAATTAGAGCACCAGCTCCACCAATCAAATAAGGAGAAATCTCGACCGACGTCACGTACTTGAGGACGGCGCTAGAGTAGGGGGCGGAGTTACGTACGGAAGTGTGGATCAGCTGTTAGTGACGCGAGGTTTTTCCGGAAGTGGCTCCAGTCATTGGCTAACTGAGCAATGGGGGCGGGACTTGGGGGCGGGGCCTGCGGCTACCAGCCTGGAACCTCTAGCCTCGGGGCTGCGACTTCACCCCCGGAAGTGGGGTGACGGGCTGCGGTGCGGGTGCGGCGACAGACTGTGGCCCGAGCCTCAGGTACCTCTTCTCGCGGGACACCGCGTAGTCTGCTTCCCTTTTTCCCCTCGAACTGAGTCCGCTGAGCGAGGAGGAAGTTGGCAGCCGGCTCTCGCCGCGGCGTTGCCGGCGCAGTTCAGGCTTTGACAGTTACCCCGCCTACCCTCTTCCGGGTCCTGCGGGGCTGCGCGGGATGCTTGTTCAGGGCAACCTGGACTCGGGCTTTTGACATCCAGCTTCTTCAAGACGGGAAGCGGGATCGTTGACGATCTTCACTTTCTTCAGTTCCTATCTCTGCGGCGGAGGGTCGATTTTCTCCCCTCCCCCCAGCTGCCTCTCTTTGTAGTTCAGTTTCCCACCTGTGAGAAGGCTGGCCAGGCGACCTACGGCCCTTTCGAGTCGGTTCTCTCGCTCCCTTGTGTTAGCAGTGGATAGGGATCGGTAGGTCTAGCAGAGAGGCGAGAAGGCTCAGGGTAGAGGCGACAGGCTTAACCAGCTGTTAGCACCGAGCAAGCGCGCTTCTTGCGGTCACTTTCTCCATCCACACCCAAAGAGTTAATATGTAAGGTTCCCAACTGATTCCCATTCCTGGCCATTCCCCGCGCCCCCGCAGTCTTTCCGCCACTATTCGCCCACCCCTCACTCAGAAGGGGCGAAGGGGAGGTCTGAAATACGATCTGTGCAGAGATCCTGGAGCATTGTCGAATCTGTCAGTGGCTCCCAGGGCCCTGCGAAGTTAATAGCTGTTGATTTTCGGAATGTCCCTTGCTGGGACTGGGGCCACCTGCCTTGTCTGGGAGATTTCAGAATAAGTGTGCATAAAAATGTCTTCAAACGGTGCTGTAGAAATTGAAAACAATTTAATATGTCTGAATTCTGCTGTCACTCAAACAAATTTAGAGGATTTCCTTAAATAGGGTACATTAAAAAGAAAACGATGGTTGTTCGGGATGCAAGTCAGTGAAGTCTTATATTACTGGTTTGTAAAGGATGCAGGCGTGCATTAAATAAGATACGGTATGCATGGTCTGTAATACAAGAGTAATTTTTTTTTTTTTAAAGAAGAAGAGTAGCCCTTAAAGTACCAGATGCTAGTATCATTGCTTTATTACTATTAAACGAGCACTTTTGAGCAGACTTTTTAAAGTGGAAAGTGAGAAGATAATTTTAAAACAACCCTCTTGGATTTTTTGAATCACTTACAATTTATTATGAAGTGGATAATGGCCAGAGTATATATACCTGATATGTATCATTTGGGGAAGAAATACTTAATGGTTCATGCGAGCATCTTATTGAGCTTAGGAATTGGAATTTCTCCAGTTACTTTCATGTGCCAATTAGGCCCTCCTTGCCCCAATCTGTTCTTGAACAACACTATCTTGCAGTCTGTATTAAACTTGTAAGATTTCTAAATAGTTGTATCAATCATATAGGTATTTCTAAATAACATACTGTTTTGCCAGTCTCTGACCTTTATATAAGTGGAGTCATTATATAAGTGGAGTCATTCATATCTTCTAACTTGTTTCTTTTGCCTGAGATTAATATATGTTGATTATGAAACTTATTCTTTTTTCTATGATATTTCACTGTATTATTGACTAACATTTTGATTGCAGCTCTTTTCCACTACATACAGAGCTCCTGTGAATATTTTTGTTTTTATAACTTGATATGTTTGTGCAAATGCATATCAGAATTGCTAGAACATAAAATGTAAATCTTCAGCTTTGTTAGTAAAAGCAAATGATTTCCTCAAATGCTGGGATCAGTTTATCCTTTTATCAAGAGGGTAGCACAGTTTTTAGTTTAGACACATTCTTGGCAGGTCTGGAAGTTTTCCCCCATGAACTCGTGGATATGAAATGGTTTCTTGTGATCTGACTTTATGTTTCTTGATTACTAATAAGACTGAACACATTTTCAGATATTTATTGGCCACTTATCTCTTTTCATTCTAATTTTTATTTTGTTACTTATTTTTGAGAGCTTTTAATATTAGTATGGGCATTAATGCAATACATTGTTTTCTCATTCTTTGGCCAGTCTTTCCCCACACCCCTCCCTTTTTTGGAAAGAACTTTTTGTTTGTTTGTTTGTTTGTTTGTTTGGTACTGGGGATTGAACTCAGGATCTTGTAGTTGCCAGGCAGGTGCTTATGTCGCTGAGCTGTCTCCCCAGCTCCCTTTAGGCTTAATAAAGTGGGAAATTAAATTTAAAACATTTTTTAAGAATCCTTTCTTCTATTAAGCTCTTAAAATTTTAAATATTTAAAGTATTTTTATAGTTTTGGTTTTCATATTTAATATTCTATCATCTAGAATTGAACATTATGTGTGTTGTCAGATAGATGTCCAGGTTATTTTTGTTACTTAAATTGTCCTGCCATTGTTTATTGGCTATATCAGTGGTAGGGCACATAGCTGCAAGTTAGATTTCCTATCTTTCGCCCATTTACATTGATTGTGATTACTGGTTTATCTGGATTTATTTTCTGTATGTAGAGTTGTTTTGTCCTTTACTTTTTGCTCTTTTTCCTATTTTGTATTGACTTTTTGTTATTTTTTTCTTTACTTCTATTTTTGCCATTAATCTTAAATTTACAGATATTTGTGGACTCCACTCCTGAACTAATGATATTTTTTAGTTGGCCTATTTTTCTGTCCTTACCTTGCTATCCATTTTCTTTAATATTGTAGGTAGCCTCACAAGAACTTTTTTACATGTTTATCATTATTATATTCTAAATACTTGTCAGTTTCCAGTATAGTTCTTCTTTGATTCATGAATTGTTTTGGTTTATAAATGTATAGGTTTTATATTTGTTTTGTTTTGTTAACACCTAATATAATTGTGTCCTGGAGGATGTGGTCTATCTGATACTAATTCTCTGAAAGGCTATGAAACTTCTTTAAGGTTTATTAAAGACGTGGGCAATTTCTGAGACTGGGAGTAGTGGTGTGCAACTGTAATCCCAGTGTCTAGGAGGCTTAGAATAGGAGAATCACAACAAGTCAGATCTGTGTAGTGAGAACCTGTAGACCCTGTACTAAAAAAAAAAAAAAAAAAAAAAAAATCTCTGATATCTTAGGGTTGGCCAGCTACCTCAGCAGACTAAAGCTCCTGCTTGGGCAGAGTGCAGTGGTGGGGGTTCCATCCCCTGCGTGCCCTGCCAGCCCCGCCCAGGGTGCGCTGAGATGCAGATTGAGACTGGGCCTGGTAGTGCGTGCCTGTAATCCCAGTGCTTGGGAGGCTGAAAACAGGAGGATCACTATGAGTCCAATCTATGTAGTGAGACCCTGTAAACGCTGTAGACTCTGTCCTAAATACAGGAAAAAGAAAAAAGAAAAAAGATAGTATTACTATTTTGTGAGGTCTCTAACTGCTGGATCTAACAGTCTTTGTGCTGTTCAAGTCTGTTGTCTAATTAGATTTTAATGTGTCCCACATGTCTTTCTTATTTAGTTCGGTGGTATGTTGTGTTTTGTGAATCTGAAAATTCTAGTCTTTATCAAATTCGCACTGAAACATATCCAATCATTATCCCTTTGAATATTATCTCTTCTCCATTCTAACACCTTCTGGAACTCTGATTGATGTAAGAACCTTACTCATTCTTTACCTCTGTTTACTCATTCTTCGTGCAAATGTCCTGTTTGCTGTAATTTCAATGCTTTTTATTTCTAGAAGTTGTTTTTTTTTTTAAATAATCTTATTAGTTCTTATTCATAGTCTCTTACTTGGGCTGAGGAGATAGCTCAATGGCTTAAGTGCCTGCCTAGCAAATGCAAGGTCCTGAGTTCAATTCCTGGTGCCAAACAAACAAACAAAAACAACAAAAAAGAAAAGAAAAAGTCTCATTCTTTCATTCCTTCATGTATTATGGGATACAAGTGTTTCTTTATATTTTATTCTTGATGCCAACATTTTTTCCAGATCAGATATGCTAAAGCTTTTATTATAATAATTCTTTGTTGCTATATTTTTCATTTCATTTGTATAATATTTTGAAATTATGACATCTCATTCCTTGAGACTTTTTTTCTTTGAGGCTTGCTTTTAGAATATGTTTCTTTAGCAAAGATTCATGTTTCTTTCTTTCCAACATGTTTGGGCCCCAGGCTTTGCACCTGTTCCTTGTAGGGATCATTAAAAACCCAGGCTTTTTAGCTATTAGAAATCAGCAGTGGCTAGAGGGAAAAATGTTACTTTTGGTCCTTCCATATACCCCAGTGGCTTTGTAGGTCCTGAGTTTTAGATTTGTAGATCCTGGATTGTGGATTTTTGGGTTCTGTGGAATTTCTCTTTCTCATATTGGGTTGGCCATTAATAAAAGTTCAAAATATTTAATCCAGCATTTTTAGATAGACTGTACTAGCAGAGTTCTCTGAACATCTGATTTGTACTCCTGTCAGAGATGGATGGTCTGGTATTATTTTGGCTATTGTGTTTAAGGTGTGTACCCTTGACCTTTTGCACACAGGTGGGCTTTCAGAGAGCCAGTGTGAACATTCTATTAGCAGCTGAGTCTAAGAAATCCAGTTGTACATTGATCAAGTCCTCATTGAAGGTACAGTAGTATTGGAGAGTGGTAAGCATTAAGAGTAAAGAGAAATCAAGAACATAGAATACCTTTCTTATACCCCGAGCCAGGGAATTTAGACGAAATAGTGATGTTGGAGGAAAGTTTTGGTATAAGTATGAAATGATCAGTTTGATATTTTAAGAGACAGTGGCTTGGAATATCCTAATTAAGGTTCTTTGGATACAGGTAACATTGCCACTTTTAAACTAGTTTAAATTTTTATTAAGTTTTTAAAAATATGTATTACATAGACTGTACCATTCAATCTTTTTTTTTTTTCAGTACTGGGGATTGAATTTGGGACCTTATGCTTGCCAGGCAGGAGCTTATGCCACTGAGCTATATCCCCAGCTCCATTTAATCATTTTTAAGTGTATGATTCAGTGCACTATAGATACATACATAGATATCTTCACTTTACTGTTCAACTATTATTACCATTTGTCTCCAGAATATTCTTCATTTTTCAAAAGTCAAGCTCTATCTTGTTAGACAACCCAAGTCTACCTTCTCCTTCAGCCCAAGGTGACCACTGTTTTGCTTTCTGATTCTATGAGTTTGACTATTTTAGGTACTTCAGTGAGTGAAATCACACAATAATTGATCTTTTATGTCTGGATTATTTAATTTATACATAATGTCTTTAAGGTTTATCGTTAATTATATATATATATATATATATATATATATCTCAATATATCAGATATTTCCTTTTAAGGAATACTTCTTTATTGACTATCCACCTTCCTATGGAAGGATTTTGGGTTATTTCTACCTTCCAGTTTCTACTTTCAATTGAAAAGGGAATGAGTTAGAACCATTCTGAGTTGGCCTGATTAGCCCGACATTTATTAACTTCACAAGGGACTGGAGCCACTAATGGGAAAGCTTTAAGATTCTAATCTCTTATGTCTCTTTATAAAACCATTATCTCTGTAGCTAGACATTTGTTGCTTCATTGATGTGTACCTACATGTTAGCCTAGGTTTTCTGATTGGTCAGCTCTTGGACAATCTAACTTTACTAATCTGATTAGTCACTTAATCATACTTCTTCCAAACAGGTATGATAGACATAGCTACTCACAGTCCACTGTGTTGGAGAGGTACCCCATTTGCAATAATCTATCCTGGAGACACTGTTAACTAGAACTCAAGTTAGTTACACTAGGAAGCAAGAGAAACTAACATTTCATGAGATATTGTGAAGTTGTAGGACTTAGTGGTTGGTGGATGTGGGATAAAAGGATAAGGTAAAATCAAGGTAATACTGATGGTTTTGTCTCTAGCAGTTGATTATGCTCCATTATGGTTTAGATATACAGTGTCTCCCAGAAGTCTCCTGTATTTGCAAGCACCATCTAGCCAGGAGAGGTAAGTCACTGGGGGTGGAGAACTGCAAGAGTATATCCTTGTTTCTGGTTCTCTTCACCTCTGTTCTCTCTGCTTCTTAGATGCCATGAGTTCAGCAGCTTTCCTCCACCATAGCTTTTCACCAGGCAGCTTCTGCCAGGAGTCAACCAACAAGGGAGTGAACCCACTAAAACTCAGCCAAAATAAAACTTTTTCCTTTAAGTTATGAGAACGTGGTATTTTGTCCTAATGACAAGAAGGTATCTAATACAGGCCATCATAGTTTTTCCTGAGATAGAGAATAGAGGCAGGACATGTGTGCTAGGGAAGATGATTTAGCATTGTATACTGAGGTAACCTAGCAGTGGGTAAAGAACATAGACTTTGGAGTAGACAGACCTGAGTTAAATCCTGATACTTGCCACTAAAAAATAAATCACTCAACCCTTCACATCTGCTATTCCTGTGTTAAAAATAGGGGAATATTAAAGCTTTATAAGATTCTGGTGAGATTTAAGTGAGATTCTATATGTAAAGCACCAAGCACAATGTCTTGTTACACTGAGTACTCACATATTACAAGTGGTGCTGTCATGATGATTAAATTGTTGTTAAGAATCTGTGGGCTATCCTGGTGGTAATGACTAGTGAGATGGTGGATGAATGAAAATTGCAGGATGCTTTCCCAGAGGGAAGAAAGTGTTGTATGTAGGCTTGCCCGCTTCATATGAAGCCATCCATGTGATGTTTTTTCCAGCTCTGTTCAGCAGCCTGGATATAAGAGGTCACAGTCTCTTATAACCATTTGAGATCTGTGTTTTCAGGTCTTATGGAAAACTGTCACAACTTTCCTTGTAGTCTGTATTTTTCCTTCCTTTTGTTTTTGTGATTTTTTATTGAACCAGAGTCTGGGTGGATGAGGTAGCTCTAGTTTGCCTCATTTCAAGTTTTTATTGCTGACAGCTTCATGGTTCTGTGTCTGGTCCTGGAAGGTGTGTACCCCTTTCTGCAGCTCACTACGTTCTCGCTGTCTAACAGGCACTCACTCCTGTGCACCTCTGCTGCACCATGGCAGGCCTTCTGCAGCTCAGACTGGGAGGTCTTTGAGGGAGTTGGAGACTAGGACCAGTTTGCAGGTCTTAAACTTGAAAGTAGATCTCCTCCTGTGCTCTTCTCCCCATGTTTTTCCTGTCTTGGACCCTGTTTCACAAACCGTTGCTTTCTTTGTCTGTTGTCTATCCAGAGCTAAACTATATGGTACTCTAAAAGCAATTGTTCTTACGGATTAAAATGACCTGTGGGAAAGTTAAGAGGAAGGGAAGATGGGAAAGGGGAAAGCAGGGTGGCTGGCAGACTTTTTTTTTTTTCCAGTAGGTATAGCTCCTGTATTGTATAATTAAGCTCAAACAGTGAAGAAGGGTGAACATTTTTGTTCAGTTTTTTTTATGGTTCACTTTACTGTTTCAGTTTGTTTACTCACTTAGTCACTCTTTATTTGGGATAGGATATCAGATGTAGCATGTGATAGGTACAGAATGCATTCTTGGTCAGTAGCACTGTTTGGTAATTTCTCTGTAGCCTCACTTGTTCTTAGAAATTAATTTGAACTTTTTCTATGGTCTCTTTTAGTTGGCAGAGCAATGAGAAGAGGCCAGGGATGCTATAAATATTATATAGTGCATAGGACAGTACTTCACACTGAAGAATTATCGAACCCAAAGTGCTAAGAGTAAAAAGATTGAGAAACTCTGGTTTAATGTAATGAGAGTTTCCTTCCTAAATTAGTAGACTCAAGGGAGACTTTATTATTCAGTTTTGTAGTATTACAGATAAAGGGAAGTCAAGGAGCAGTCATTTCTTTTTTAATTATCTTTTATTAGTACAGGACTAATTTATAAGTAATGATCACATTCCTCATGGGGGTTGGTACATGTACATAACACATCTTAATTCTTTTTATACACTTCACCACCATAGATTGGCACTCTTTTCAGTTGCAAAAGATCTATGTCCCTTTGTCCTTTTATATATCTTTTATTTTTGTTTTTCATTTATTTTTATATTTTTGATTTCTTACATAAAACGCATGCAGTATTTAAGATTATATATTTCACTTAATGTTATAGTTTCCAGCTGCATCAGCTTTTCAGTGCTGAATTTCTGGAATCTTGACTATTATATGTCTTGGTGTGTTTTTAATTGGGTTGAGGTTACTTGAATGTTCTGTATGCTTCGGTTACCTGAATGTCAGATTGTTTCCTCACATTTGGCAAGTTTTCTGCTATTACTTCTGCCCATATTTTTTAAATGTCATTTGTATTGACTCTTTCTCATTGATGTCTATTAGTCTCACATTGTTCATCTTTTCATCATCTTGCAGGTGATGGATTATTTCTTCCTGTATCCTAGTTGTTTTTAGGAAATCCTTTGTTACCTTTTCACTAGCTGCACCAGCATCTTCAATATCTGAAACTCTGTCTTCACTTTCACTTAAATAGTTTTGCAAACTTGTGGTTGAGATTTTAAATTCCTCTATATCTCTTTGACTCTGCTTCACGCGATCTATTTCTTTCCTGTATTGCTCTTTCAAGGAATCCGTCATTTTTCTAATCTCCTCTATTTTTTTTTTTTTATCAGTGTCTTCTTTAGAAGCAATTATAAATTCTTTTACCACAGTGTTTTTTTCAGATTGGGTTTCCTCCCTATGTTTCTGTAGTTGATTCTTTACAACAGATGCTATGAGTTCAGAGAATTCTTTTCTTATTTCAGATTTCCGATCAGAGTTCCTTTATGACTTTCTACTGTTGCTTATTTACTATCGACACTATTAATTCATACATTTGAGCTGAGCTAGTCTCCTCTGCACTTGTTCTGGGTGGCCATTGGATTTCCTCCATATGTTTCTGCATTTGATTCTTTACTGCAGATGTTATTAATTCAGGGATTTCTTTTTTCATTTCCAATCTGAGTTCATCTATATCTTTCTGCAGCTGTTTCTTTATTTCAGAAGCCGTTGATTCATTGCTTTCAGCTGTGTGATTCCCAGTTTGTTCTTTGTTAGTGTCCTCTGCACTTGTTATGGGTGGGCTTGGGTTCTGAGATTGCATTTTGCTCCTTCTCATTGTCATTT
>NW_004524810.1:1225307-1236941 GCF_000260255.1 Octodon degus
GTTCCATTTAATGTGATGTTGGCCATTGGCTTTTATCAGACTGAGACAGAGTTATTGTTTCTATTTTCAAAGTTTATACTATGAATGGACTTTAGATTTTTTTCAGACACTCTGTGTCTACTGAAACAGACATGTGGCTTTTGTCCCAACTTCTGTTTATGTGATATGTTGTTACATTTATTGTTGAACCATCCCTGAATTTCAGGGATGAAATCTGTTTTGTCATGGTGTATCATCTTTTTGGTGATTTTTTTTTGTTTGTTTGTTTGCCAGTATCTTACTAAGATTTTTTTCATCTATGTTCATTAAAGAGATTGGCCTGTAATTCTCTTTTTTTGGCTGGGTTCCTTTCTGGTGTTGGAATCAGGATAATGCTTGCTTCCAGGCATGACTTTGGGAGTACTCCTTCCTTCTCTTCCTCTTTCATTAAAAAGTTTAAGGAGTACTACCAGTAGCTCTTCCCTGAAGTTCTTGTAGAACTTTGCTGTGAATCCATTGGGAGCTGGGCTTTTCTTAGTTGGTGTTTTTTTTTTAATTACAGCTTCAGTCTCGTTACCTGATTCTGAATTATTCATGGTTTTTATTTTTGTTTAGCTTTGGTCATTCATATGTATCTAGGAATTGATCTGTTTTCTTCTGAATTCTCCATTCTATCAGAGGACAGGTTCTTAAAGTAGTTACTAATCTTTTTAGTCCATTGTAACTTCTCTTGTTTTCATTTCTAACTGCATGGATTTGAGTCTTATTTTCTTTGTGTGTGTAAGATTGCCTGAGGGTTTGTCTTTTGTTTTCTCAAGAACCAGCTCAATTTTGATTCTTTGTATTTTTTTAAGCCTAATTTCATCTCTGATCTTTGTAATATGCTTCCTTAATACCAGCTTTGGGTTTGGATAATTTTTATTTAGAACATTGAGCTTTATCACTAGGTTATTTATTTGAACTTGCTCTCTTTTTCTGTTATAGGCTTTCACAGCTATCATTTATCTTTTAAGATTGCTTTTATTGTGTTTTATAGGTGCTAGTATATTTTACTGGCATTACTGTTTTATTATAGGATCTGTCTAATTTCTTCTTTGACTGATGGTATTATGGTTTGTGTCCAGTTGTCCCCCCAAAGCCTCATGCAGTTATGAGTCAGACTTCGAGACTTTGTGATTAATTTATGATGCAGTGCTGGGATTATGGGTGTGAGTGCTGCTGGGATTATGGGTATGAGTGGTCCACCCGGCCTGAGGCAATAGCCTGAATGCAACATAAGGGAGACAGATTTGTGCTCTGTGGCCACAGCCTCTGCTCCTCCCTTTGCTCTCTGCTGCATGTGCCACTCTGCCTTGAAGCCAGCTGAGTATGGACTGAAACCTCCACTAATTGAGACCTTTCCTTCCTTAATTTATAGTGTTGGGTATTTTGTCTCAGCAATGACAGAAAAATAACTGAGACACATGGATTATTCAAGAGTGTATTGTTTAATTTCTATGGGTTTGAATACTTTCTGTGGTTTCTTTTGACATTGATATTTGGTTTCATTGCAATATGATCTGATAATATATGTGGGATAATTTCAAATTATTTTCCCTTTACTTAAGCATACTTTATGGGCTAGCATATGGTTTATTTTGAAGAAAATTATATGTACTCCTAAAAAGAATATTTATTATGTTTATGGGTAGGAAATTCTTTTTTTTTTAATATTTAATTTTATTTATGTGTGTGTGTGTGTGTGTGTGTGTGTGGCCAGCTCAGCCCACCAGGGGGCGGGGCTGGCTGGCATGTAGTGCTGGGGGATTGAACCGTGGTCCCTGTGCTTTGCTAAGCTTGTTCTAAGTAGGTGCTTTAGACCACTGAGCCATCTCACCAGCCCTGGGTAGGAAATTCTGTGGATATATATTAAGTCCATTTTTTTTGAAGATTTGTTTGAACTCTGACATTTCTTTGCTGAGTTTCTTGCTCTAGTTTATTATCTACTTATGGGAGTGAGGTAGTGTTGTCCTCCATAGTACTGTCTTGGTGGATATTTGATCTTTTTAAGTTCAAGAGGATTTGTTCTATCAAGTTGGGCACACTTTGTGTTTGGTGCATATGTGTTTATAATTGTTATCTTTTCCTGTTGAATTGTTCCCTTAACTAATATGTAGTGACCTTTCTTGTCTCTTTTTATCCCTTTTGAAGTCCTCTTTACCTGAAATTAGGATAACTACTCCCACTTTTTTCCTGGGATCCTGTTGCATGGCATTTTTTTCCTACCTTTTGATTTTTAATTGTGTATTTTTCTTTTTGGATGAAATGTCTTTTTTGTATATTGTATATTTTGCATGTGTATTTCTTGGTCCATTCTGTCAGTCTGTGTCTTTTGATTGGGGAATTGAGAACATTCATAAGGAAAGTTAATACTGAAAGGTACTGACATGTTCCTGTCATTGTACTATTTTTCTGTTGATGATTTCCTCCATCTTTTTTCCCTTTCTGTTTAACTGCTCACCCTGTGTGATATATTCATCCTAGTCTATTAATTTTTTTTTAGTGTTGCCTTCATTGTCTCTAGGATAATCTTGGGAATGTTTTGTAGTGCTGATTTGTTGGTCATGAATTTCTTGAGGTGGTATTTGTCATGGAATTGTTTTCCATCAATTATGAAAGAAAGTTTTACAAGAATGAGACATTGATATTGGAAGTTGTTATTGAAACACTTCACCGGACCTTTAAGGTTTGTGTTGAGAAATGTACTGTAATTCTGATGGGTTTAATTTTGTAAGTGATGCATTATCTTTAACATTGTCTTTAAGATTCTGTCACTGGGTTGGACTTCTGAGATTTTTAACTATGATGGAAATTGGTCATGGTATCTGTATGTTTAATTCCTTGCCTATATTTGCAAAGTTTCTGCTATTATTTCATAAACAAGTTTTTATGCCATTTGTGCTATCTTCTGATTTATCACTTACTCCAATTATTCTCAGTCTTCTTTGTATCACCTAGAAGCTGTTAGATCCATTTTTTGTTCTCTCTCTCTCTCTCTCTCTCTCTCTCTCTCTCTCTCTCTGTCTCTGTCTCTGTCTCTGTCTCTGTCTCTGTCTTCAGGTATCTCTAGTCTTTGAAAGCATTTCTATCTTCTAATTATGGTATTTTGCCTCACATTGATCATTTCTGCTGCCCAAACTTTAAATAAAAATTTTAATCTCCTTGATTTATTTAGAACCTTCTCATGAACCCTTAATTCTTTGCTAAACTGATCATTCATGTTTTGTATGTTTTTTATTTTTAGCTCAGCTTTTTTTTTTTTTTTTACTGTTTTTTGTTAGCCCCATGATTGTTTTATTATACACAGTATTTGTTTAGTTATGTCTTTGGTGGTCCCACTGAGCACCTTATTGATCTGTTTTTTTAATTTCTTCTGTTACCCTTTTGAGTAATTTGGCAGTGTGGCTTTTGCTTTCCTCTCCCTTGAAGCCCCAGCTTTGGAGGAGCTGAAAATTTTGAGAGGCATTTTATTGCCCATACTTACTTTTTTATTATTTTTTGTTGGGTTGGTTTTGAATTGTGCCTGGATTTGTGGTCATTTATAATGGAAAGAGTCTTTTACTAGAATAGAGATCTCTTCCGTATGTGCTTTTTAGTGATGCATTCAAGGCGTAGTCAACTATAGTCATTTCCCTTTTTCCCAAGATCTGACCGTTTCTGTTAGTTTTGGAGGGGATGATTTACTAGGAATGGACTACAGAACTGTTAATGTCATGAAGTTATTCTGGGTATTAGCTTGCAGAGAAAATCTATTAATAACAACACTGTGTGAGCTTGGCAATATCAAGTAAATCAACAATGGTAACATTATCCAAGAAAACTGGATATTTACACCTCAGTAACCAATAATGTACCACCTTTAACCTTAGACAAGCAATGTATAATTGTAGCATAACACTAAGACAAACCAAATATTAACTATAACTATATCTACTAAACGCTTCAAGTAGACCACCACTAATGATAGAAAATAATTCAACAGTAGAAACAAAGATATAACTATCTAAAATTTAATAAAGCTTAATGATTATACTATTAAAGATATAGAGGTTTGGCAATGTGAGAATGAAGAAGAAAAATTTGAAAAATTGAACAGTGGGAGGTGAGAAAGAGAAGATGAGCAAAGCTCCTGTTAAGGAGTGAAATTACAGAATTAGATAAAAGTAATAGAAAAAAGAAATGGGAAATAGATAAAAGAAAGTTGGGCAAATAATAATAATTATTATTATTATTATTATTTTAAATTTAAGTATTTGGCATCGGGTCTCGTTAGCAGTTCGGACTCGTAGTGATCCTCCTGTTTTCAGCCTCCCCAGTGCTGGGATTATAGCTGTGCACCATCACGCCTAGTCCAAGTGGCCGGCTCAGCATGCCTGGAGGTGGGGCTGGCACGACATGCAGTGTTGGGGATCTGAACCTCAGTCCCTGCGCTTGCCTAAGCAGGCACTTAGTCCACTGAACTATCTCACCATCCCTGGGGCAAAATAATATGAAGAATAAAAAATCAAAAGAAAAAAGAAGAAAAAGACAAAAGAAAATTCCCCAAACCTCAGTGAACCAGTGCAGAAGGAAGAAGGAAGGAAGGAAGGAAGGAAGGAAGGAAGGAAGACAGACAGAGAGACAGATCAAAAGCAGAACTTTTTCCCCTTCTGTATGTCTCAGTAATGTCCTTTTCATAGTTTTGGGGTCCAGCAGTGTCGCAGTTTTCTCCACCCAGCATTTCAGCCTATGGGTTTGTGAGGAGTCCACCTCCTGTTCCATTCTAGAGCCCCATCTGTGGACCCCAGGCTGTGACAGCATCCATGCTGAAGCATTTCCTTTCTGATGGGGAATGCAGTCAGACTTTAGCTGCAGGCAGCCGGGTAAGACTTCAGGTACTTAGTGCACTTTCAGATCCAGTGGGTTTTGAGCACAACTGAAGCTGGTTGTACTTCTCACAGGTAGGGCAGGACCTGTGTCATTTCTGGTCTGAACTTCTCAGCGGATCTCTTTCTAGCTCATTTCCTGTCCACAGCTATCTCCTCTGTAGCTGTCTGTTGCCCACTCACTATAGGAGGGTAATACTGGTGGCCCTGAAGTGAAGTTATTGTTTGGTTGCTCTGAGTCCCTGATTTAAATCATCAACCCCTTCCTCAAATGGTGCTTGATGAAGCACTCTGGCAGTATGCTTGGGTCCCATGTTGGAATCCTTCTCAGGCTGTTTCCTGCCTTGTGAAAGGAGTCCCTTTGGAGCAAAACGTGTGCTACTTTTGCAGTTTACAGTAGCCGTGGTCTCTGCTGCTGTTTGCCTCTGGATCTCCCAGCTGTGGGTGCTTACCTTGCTTTGGGAGAGCCAGGTTCCCTCCCTGCAAGCTGTGAACAGGTGGAGAGTCCCGACTGTTCTCTTCTTTTCTCTGAGTTGTGGGCCACTTTCTGCCTTGTCTGTAGCTTCTAATTTTTCCTGTGATTCCTTCCTGATTCCCAGAGTACTTTTCTTTTACTTGTCACCAAGTTGTTATTGTTCAGTGTTAAGGTTCAGGATCTCAGAGGCTGAATTTTTTTTAATACCTTGCATATGTTTTATTTTAAAAAATATCAAACATACAGTGAAGTTGAACGAATGACACAACGAATTCTGTATTCTCCTCCAGGCTCAACCCAGAATTTTGTTTTTGGCCTAGTCTCCTGATACATACTTAGTGACAGTTTTTTGAAAGTTGTAAACATCAAAATGCTTCATTCCAAATACTCAACATTTTGCTGATGTTCACCACTGTCCATTTTCCTCAGCCTGTATGACATAAAAAAAAAGCCTCCAGTGATCATTTTTAACCACTGCCAGATATCATTATTGATTTGAAATATCAGTTAAACAAAAGACAAACAGAAACCCTCATATCTTTGAACAACAGAAAAAGTTGTAAAACTTCTTTGATGATTCTCTAACAGATGATTTGGGGGTCACATTTATTTAGGAAGTAATTCAGGAGAGTACAATTAATGACTTTTGCATTAGTGAGGCCATCTTTATGTGGTGTTAGAAGTAGGATCTTTGAGGAAGAAAGGTTCTGTTCTGAATTTTCTTGGGTCAGTTTGTGACTTTTCAAGATGACTTTATGATGTGGGTATAGGGGACAATTCTGCTAGGTCCAGCACTCCAGAAAATTATAGAGTATGCATTTCTTTCCATAATAGCTGGATTTACTTTAAGTGACTATACTAGTTTCAGACAATTCCTGCTGTAGATATCTTCCACAGTACTGCTGAGCAGCCAGCAGTTGAACTTATCCAATGAAACTTCTGTGGCAGAAAAAAACCAACTGTTTTTAGGGTCATTTAGTTGCTGCAATGAACTGGATTGCCTTTTTGATCTAGTACTCTCTTAACCTGCATTGTGTTTGAAGAATTTCATGATTGAAATCTCTGTGTCCCATTTCTGAAAAAAATTTTCTTACTTTTAATTTAGTGTAAAGAATATAAGAAAAGAGCTCAAACTATGAGATCTATAATAAACAAACACCTTATAAGATAAAAAAGGCTTGGTTTGGCACTTGATGATACGTACACTGTGAATTTCTCTAGAACTCCTTTGTGTTTTCCTGGAATCCTTAGTTGCCTGATGCTCTGTAATCAATTTGTAGTTCAAAATACAAATCTCTAAGTACTATAAATGTTTGGTTTTATCTAATAAAGTAATATTTAAATTAGTTTGATGAAAGCATCCATAGGTCATAGAGGCAAAGTAAGCATCCTGAAGTCATACATCTTTCATTTTAATGACTTTTTTATATTCACATGATGTCAGTTACCATGTAAGTGGCATATGGAGTGTTAAAGTAGAACACATGCCATCTTCAAAGAAAGATTGTGATGTGCTGTTCTTTGTCCTATCTTTTTATAAGACTTTCAGAATCAAGCTATTCCTGGCCAGAAAGGAAAGGAGAATTCTTCTGTCCTTCAGTGGATTCAGACGAAAACTGGTAATAAAAACCAAAACAAAACTCCCAGAAGAGACAATGAAGAAGAATCATGAGAGGGCATACATATTCATGCTGTGTTGTGGTCATTATCATCTTACCATGTCAAGGAGAAAATGTTACCATTGTCTATATAGTTGGGCATTAGAAATTTGATTTTGCTTTTTCTATGGTATGCAATAGGTTAGTTCAATAATATGTGAAACTTTTTCCAAAAAAAAAAAGAGGTAGTCAGCACCAGTTCGTATTTCTTTTGTAGAAGCTGTACCAGTGTGTTCAGGATATTATAAGTACTTCCAGGTTGGAGGAAGCAGAGATGATATGAGAGTTCAAGGAGGAACAAAAAGCAGTGCAGAATTTCCTACTGTTAGGAAAGAGTGTGTTCAAGTATTTTTTTTAAATGGTTGATAGTTGATATTAAAATGTTGTGATATTTAGATTTCATTGGGTCCATTTAAAAATTATGTAAGGCTTTGTTTCAACATATACGTAGTTTTTATAAACTAAAAACTACATACTATGTTATATAGTTCAATCCCTGGGCCTGCCATGCCGGCCCCACCCCCGGGGAGTGCTGAGAGGGCAGTTGAGACTGGGTGTGGTGACACACGCCTATAATCCTAGCACTTGCAAGGCTGTAAAAGCAGAATCACTAGAGACCCTGAACACCCTGTAGATCCTTCCCTAAAATACAAAAAAATTAAAATTAAAATTAAAAAAAATAAAGTTCAACATCTGAGACCAGTTCAAGTTTGTATAGAATCTATTCAATCTACACAGTATTTAAAAATTTAAAATCTGTTGCTATTGCCTATAGGCTTAAAACTCAACTTTTCGTAGTTCTTTCCATCTATCACCTAGAGGTAAGAGTCACTGAGCCCTGTTTCATAGGATTTCTGTGCATCTCTTTTCCACTTAGACCTCTGTGCTAATCTAGAGTCTTTTCATTGTAATTTTCTAGCTGGCTAGCTCTGTGCTCTTCTTTGTATCTCTAGCATATTATTTTAAATTTAATCTATCTAAAACTCTAGACAGTACAGTAATATTTAACAAATCCTGACACAGTGCTCTGAATATTACAACATTTTCTTGATATTTCAGCCTCTTTAATAATTTGACTTTATCATTCTTTTTCAGTCTTGATTTCTGTGGCTTATCTGTGTTTCTTACTCTAGCAAGGTTGATCCTTTGTTCTAAACACATTGTACTCTTTGTGTTGATCCTTCTTGCTGGACAGATCTTCCTTCTCTTCTTCTCATACATCTACCCCCTACTCATTGGGTGAAGTCACCTGCCTATTCTGTGATGCCTAGCAGGGGTCTCAAATTTTATTGCTCTATCTAGAATATGTTATACTGTTTAGTGCTGTATTCTTGTCTTTCAAGATTAAAGCCACAAAAGAAATGAACTCTTATTTGATATTAGCGTATATTTTTGATATCTCACAGGAGAAATTAGAAAACTATTACCTAACTGTCTTAGTTACCCTTCTCTCGTTGCTGGGACAAATACCTGACACTCAAAATGAAGGAAGGAAAGGTTTATTTAGCTCACAGTTACTGGAGGTTTCAGTCCATATTCAGTTGGGTCCAAGGCAGAGCGGCACATGACAGAGAGCAACCTTTCATTGCAGAGGCAAAGAGCAAGAGCACAAAAAAAGGAGGAGCAGCAGCTCAAGCTGCTAGTGTCTCTTCCTACCTTACATTGTAATGCAGAATACCTGCCCCAGGGCAGGTGCAGCATCCACACCCAAAGCAATCAATCACAAACTGCAAAAGCCCTCCCCCCAAGACTGCATGGGGCTTTGGGGGGACAACTATACACAAACCATAATGCTAACAATAGCTCAATTTGTATTATGCTTGTATAATCATCCATTCCAGAGTCATACATAAGAGGAAGATGATTGAACATTGTTTAGGATTTTAATTGTTCAGCACTATCAAATATATTATATATATAATTTTGATACAAATATTGAGGGGAAATACCCATTGACATATTTATATTAACCACTATAAATATATCATGAGAAGTTAACGTGAGATATCCAAATTGAGAAAGCTGTGTTGCCTTAATCTTTTTGTCATGGGTAATATCACTGCAATGGAAAACCTTGGAATAGTAGTAAAAATGAAATACATTACATACCTTGCTGTCCTTGATTCAGAATAGTTGAATCTGGTCTGCCAGCCCACAGGTAAACACTTCTATGTGCAGTCTAAAGTGAATATACCACCTCTTTATGTTTTGGTTTCATTTAGTTTTGAAAGCATAGAGAAAAGAAATGATTCTTTGGTACTGGGCATCAAGCTCAGGACCTTGTTCTTACCACTTGCGCCACTGAGCTCTGTCCCTGGCTAGAAACATTTAATTCTTATGCAGAGATGGTATCTGTAACATACAAAGTGGTTGTAAGAAACTTCACACAATTTTCTGAAAATTGTGAACTAAAACTTTTATATGACATAAAAATATGCTAATAATGAATTTAAGAGTTCCAAGGTGTTACCAATACATCACACACATTGAAAGTGCTAATTTGGTTAGATCTGATACATTTCTGCATCAGGATTATGAACAAATCCATCCTTCTGTGAATGTTCTTTTTTTCTTCTTCTTTTTTTAGATGTAATGAAAAGGCATGAGGTTTTATGAGAATTATGTAATTTACTTATCAAATATTTGCAAAATAGAAAACAAAATTACATATTTAACTATTTTATTCTTCACATCAACTTCAGAATAGTACTGACTGGAGTAACTTTAAGTTCCCATTTCCAAACCTTAAGAAACACACATAGGAGCAACTTGAGAAACTTCATTTTACCTTCCAGAAAGTAGTGAAGGACTAAAATGACGCTGCTTCTTTGGGAATGTCAAAGCTTTGCTAGAATTCCCGGGGAGATTTTGCAGAAGTAAGAATTAAAACTACATCCTTTTACTGGAATATAAACCTGTGATGGCTTTCTTTTATAAATTTCACAGGTAACTACAATTCCTGAACCGTGGCTTAGTGAACTGGCCTTTCCTTTTCCCCAGTATCTCTTCAAAAAGGAAGCTCTAGAGGAAAAACGTCCACTACTTTTCCTCACCTGAACAAGTTGAATAGAGTTTTTAGTTTGAATTCATAGATGACACATTGTAATCTTCCACATAAGTATACTGAATGGAACTTGAGATCTTTCTGTAAGGAATATTAGTTATCAGAACATGCTCCTTCATGAAACTTGAACCATCAAAACTAGATTGGGTTGTGTTACTAATTTAACAAGTTAACACAAGAGAGAGAGATTTTCCTGAGCCAATTTAGAGCAGCAGTCCTTAGCACTAACAACAAATCAGAATCAGAGAGAAGTATAGGGAAAACTTTGAGGCATAGCTCCATCTCCTAGAACTTCCGATGTAACCAATGTGGTGTCTATATTGAGAATCTGATTTGAATTATAATAATTTAGGATGGATTTGATTTGAATAATTTACTTAAAATACAAGTATATGAATATTTCCTATGTGATAGACACTAAGTGTTAATAAAATTTTTCTATTAGAAATCATTGGATAACATGAGCATATACCTTTTGTCATGTGAATTGATAAAACAATTTATTAAAACACAACTTTTATTATTATAGTCTCCTGTCATAAAATTTCCTGTTACTTTCCTGAACTGTCCTTCACTTGAAACTGCACCCAAAGAGGTCACACACAAGCAACTTTTCCTCAGGATATATGGAGTGGACAAAGTAACAATTTAGGTGTTTTTTTTTTTTTTTTTTTGCAGAACCAGGGATTGAACTCAGGCCCTTGCACTTGCCAGGGAAGCGCTTTATTCCACTGAGCCATCTCCCCAGCCCAACAATTTAGTTTTTTAAGTTACAGTATGTGAGGTATTCTCCACCTTATGCCTGTGAGTTTTCTTGTGCTCTTTTGTAACCCTTTTCTCTTTCCTCCTTCAGGGTATCTTCACTCCTCCCCAGGACTCATCTGTTTGGTTTCACTATATATTAGTTTGCATTTTCTAGAAATTTATAAAAGTGGAATAATTTGTATGAAATCTTATTTTGTTTTCTTTCAAGTGGTCTCATTATTTTGAAATTTATGTAGGTGTACCATAGTAGATCAGCTGTTTATTCTCTTACTGTTGAATAGTTTTTTGAAGACATTGCGGTTTGATTACTTCTCTGCCTTTTGTAGGACATTTGGGTTGTTTCTAGTTGTTCTCTATTACAAAAAAGGCCATTATAACTTTATGAATGAGAGTAGACATATGCTTTCATTTTTTTTCAGCTAAGTAACTAGAAGTGGAAGGGCTGAGTTACTAGGTAGCTGAATGTTCATGTTTTCAGAAACTACTCTGTTGTCCAGTGTGTCGGGTTCTCCTGCAACCAGCGTGTTAGAGTTCTAGTTTGTCTGCATCTTTGCCAACATGTGGCATGGCAAGTCTTTTTATTTTAAATATTCGACTTTGTTTGTAGTTGTATCTCATTGTGATTTATTTGTTTGCCCAATTTGTGGGTTCCTTCTGGTCTCGTTCGTGGATCTGATCTCGTTCTGATCATTTTGGTCCCTCTCTAGAACATCTTTTAGTAGTCTGTCTACGGTTGGCTTTCTCATCATGAAATTCTTTAGTTGTTCTCTGTCATTGAAGTATTTCACT
>NW_004524810.1:1238121-1238657 GCF_000260255.1 Octodon degus
AATATATTTTAAAAATAGGCATAAAGAATTATATAATTCTTATGTTTACACATAAGTCCAGAAATACAACCATATACAACCTTGAAGCAGGACAGTCCCACAATATTCCTTTTCCTGTCACCTGCCTTCATTCACCACCCACTTCTTTTTGAACAGTCATATACCCGAGAGACAGCATGGCAGCAACTGGCATGTCATGACAAGCAGCCCATATTCAGAAGACCAGAATCACAGGCACCCCAAGCATGAAGCTACTATTACAAATTACCATCTTCAGTGCAGTTGGTTCATTCACAGGTCTCAGTATATACAGTTAGTCAGGGTGAAAACCTTCCAATTAACTGCTAGATTCAAAAATCTTCTGAAGATTCTCAGGATCATTGCCTTACCCATCTTGTACATATAACTGTATGGCTTGTCACTGACATGTTTCCTAGCTCCTCTCCTTTCCCTCTCTTAATTAGTTAGTCCTCAAGTTCTTGCTTTCCTTTTACTTGTATAATACCTTTCTATTTGTATTTCTTCTTTTGAGTTCT
>NW_004524810.1:1245416-1260455 GCF_000260255.1 Octodon degus
TTGCCCTATTTAGTTGGTTGCTTCTGATCTCATTCGTGGAGTTCTGATCTTATTGGTCCCTCTCTAGAATATCTTTCAGGAGCCTGTGTAGGGTTGGCTTTGTCATCATGAAATTCTTTAGTTGTTCTTTGTCGTGGAAGTATTTCACTTCTCCATCCAACTTGAAAGAGAGTTTTGCAGGGTATAGTAGTCTGGGCTGGAATTTGTTTTCATAGAGCACTTGAAGTACTCTGCTCCATGCTATTCTTGCCTTCATGGTTTGTGAAGAGAAGTCAGCTGTAATTCTGATGGGTTTTCCTTTGAATGTGATCTGCTTCTTTTCTCTAGTGGCTTTCAATATATTATTCTTGTGCTGAATTTCTGGGAGCCTGACTATTATATGTCTCTATGTGTTTTTCATTGGATTGAGGTTACTAGGCGTTCTGTATGCTTCAGTTACCTGAATGCCAAATTATTTCCTTATATTTGGGAAGTTTTCTACTATTACTTCTGCCTGTATTTTTTTAATGTCCTTTGTATTGACTCCTTCTTTCTCATTGATGCCTATTAGTCTCACATTGTTCATCTTTGCATCATCTTGCAAATGATGAATGATTTTTTCCTGCATCCTAGTTGTTTTTAGGAGCTCTTTTCTTACCTTTCACTAGCTGCACCAGCGTCTTCAAGATCTGAAACTCTGTCTTCACTTTCACTCAAATAGTTTTGCAAGCTTGTGATTGAGATTTTCAGTTACTCTAAATCTCTTTGACTCTGCTTCATGCGATGTATTTCTTTCCTGTATTGCTCATTCAAGGAATCCATCATTTTTCTGATCTCCTCTTTTTTTTTTTTTTTATCTATGACTTCTTTAGAAGCAGTTATAAATTCTTTTACTGCAGTGTTTTTTCAGATTGGGTTTCTTCCCTTTGTTTCTGTAGTTGATTCTTTACTTCAGATGTTATGAGTTCTGAGAATTCTTTTTTTATTTCAGAAAAGAATTCTGCTCTGAATTCCTCTATAACCTTCTGCTATTGCTTATTTACTATCGATGCTATTAATTCATACATTTGAGCTGAGCTAGTAGAAAAGAATTCAGCTCTGAGTTCCTCTATGACTTTCTGTTGTTGCTTATTTACTATTCTTGCTATTAATTCATATATTTCAATTGAGCTTTTGTCCTCTGCACTTGTTCTGGGTGGGCATTGGATTTCCTCCTTATGTTTCTGCATTTGATTCTTTATGCAGATGCTATTAATTCAGGGATTTCTTTTTTCATTTCCAATCTGAGTTCCTCTATACCTTTCTGCAGTTGTTTCTTTATTTCAGAATCTGTTGATTCATTACTTTCAGCTGTGTGGTTCCCAATTTGTTCTTTGTTATTGTCCTCTGCACTTGTTATGGGTGGGCTTGGGTTCTGAGATTGCATTTTGCTCCTTCTCGGCTTTTTGTGTAGTTTGGTGCAGTTATAACCTTCGCACCTACTGAAATTCAGGTGTTGATCTGCAAAGTTTGGATTTATCCAGCTGTGCCTGGCTTGGGTCTGGCTGCTGTGCTCAGCTCCTTCTTGTTGCCGCCCTTGGGAGTGAATCTGTTGTGCCCCTGTGGCAAGATGTTCTGCTCCTGGACTATCTGGGTGATTCTGTCTCCTACACTGTCTGTAGGGATTGCAGCTGCCGGATTTTACCCCAGGCCTGTATGCCAGGCCTGAGCTGACTCTGGAGGGGACAATGTGGAGTAGGGCAGAGAGGAAGCTCTCCCACATACTCACTGGGCTTGGGCTAGTTCTGGATCTTGGGATCCCTTGGACGAGACAGAAATTCTCACTTGGCGGGTAGGGTGGGAGGGCTTCTGCAGAGTGGTGTATGGGGTCTCCAGGGGGTGGAAGAGGGTCTCACCCACACTGCACCTGGGCTGGGACCAGCAGGTCCCACTGGCGCAGGGTAGCCAGAAGCTCTCCCACACACTCATTGGGCCTGGGCTGGGACTGGATCTTGGCATTTTTTTTCATAGAGCACTTGAAGTATTCTCCTCCATGCTCTTCTTGCCTTCATGGTTTGTGAAGAGAAGTTGGGCATTATTCTGATGGGTTTTCCTTTAAATGTGATGTTTCTTTTCTCTAGGGGCTTCCAGTATATTCTTGTGCTGTATTTCTTGGATCTTGCTATTATATGTCTCAGTGTACTTTTAATTGTGTTGAAGTTATTTAGCATTCTGTATGCTTCGTTTACCTGAATGTCAGATTGTTTCCTCATATTTGGGAAATTTTCTGCTATTACGTCTGCCCATATTCTTTTATATCATTTGTATTGACTCCTTCTTTCTCATTGATGCCTATTATTTTTATGTTATTCATCTTTGCATTGTCTTGCAGGTGGTGAATTAGTTTTTCCTGATCCTAGTTGTTTTCAATAGATCTTTTCTTACTGTTTCACTAGCTGCAACAGTGTCTCAAGATCTGAAACTCTATCTTCACTTTCCCTCAAATGGTTTTGCAAGCTTGTGATTGAAATTTTAAGTTCCTCTATATCTCTTAGACTCTGCTTCTTGTGATCTGTTTCTTTCCTGTATTGCTCATTCAAGGAATCCATCACTTTTCTAATCTTCTCTATTTTTTTTAATCAGTGTGTTCTTGAGAAGTGGTTGTTAATTCTTTTACTTCATAGTTTATTTGTGATCTGATTTCCTCTATATGTTTCTGCAATTGATTCTTTATTTCAGATGCTCTTAATTCATAGATTTCTTTTTTATTTCAAAGATTAATTCTGGTCTGAGTTCCTCTGTACCTGTCTGCTCTTGTTTCTTTACTTCAGATGCTATGAATTCAGACATTTAAGCTGTGTTAGTGTCCTCTGTACTTGTTTTGTGTGAGCTCGGGACCTGAGATTTCATTTTGCTCCTTCTCTTTGTCATTTTGTATAACACTGTCCACTGACCTTTGTCATAGAGCTTTGGTGCATTTGTAACCTTAGCACCTACTAAAATTCAGGTACCATTATACCAAGTTCTAGTTCATCCAGCTGTGCCTGGCTTAGGTCTGGGCACTGTGCTCCTTCCTTCTGCTGCCCTTGGGAGTGAGCCTGCTGTGCTCCTCTGGCAAGATGTTCTGCTCCTGAATTAGTGGGCCTGGGCTTTGGCAGGTCTGGAGGGCTCCCAAGAGTATGGTGGACGTTCTCACTCACAGGGCAGGGGTGGGCTGGCTCTGGAGGGGTGGGGGAGGTCCGTAGAATTGGGGGAAGGGTCTCTCTTGCTCGGAGGGCCTGGGCTTGGTCCGGCGGGTGCAGGACCATGCAGAAACTCTCCCACATTCTTGAAGGCTCTGGGGTTGGGTGGATCTGGGCTGCCATTTTTAGTGAGTTATTTCCTTATCACTGAGCCTAGGAGTACTTGATATATTCTAGAGATGCATTATGTATCAAATACCTGATTTCAGGTATTTTTCTCCCAGTCTGCGTCTCTGGAAGGTGAATTCTTTGTCCTCTATGTAGCTTGAGAATTCATGTGTGTGAGTATTAGGAGGTACTCTGGGTTGAATTTCGGCCCAGCCTAGGAACAGTGTTGCTACTGGCAAGTAATGGATTTTTAATAATAAATATGCTGTTTCCCTGTTGATAAATGCTATTTTTTTTTTCATTGTAGATAGTTTAAAAAGTACTTAAAATTGTAAATAAGGGAAGAAGCTTGGACTGTATGCAGGAACATGGGTAACATCTCACATAGGAGAAGCAAGGTCACTTGGGGCTGGGAGTGGCTGTGCTAGTGAGGTCTTCTTTAACACTTAGTTTTGCTAAGGATTGCCTCAGGAGTATGCTGCACCAAGGCTGCAGTCTGTTCTCTAATGCCAAGTGCTGCATTTGCACTGCTAGATCAGTATCTAGATCAGAACTTCCGTGGTGCTTATAAAATACAGATTAAATCAAAGTCTTGAATGTAGATGTTATGGAATTAGCAGTTATCTTCAGAAGACTGAATTGAGCAAAGCTTTGAAAAGCAAATATTGATGAGACACAAATAGAATTGATCAAAAATATTTGACTGTGTATTAATTATTGTGACTGTCCTACTATCCTGTTTTGAAACTGTCTCATTTCTACTCATTTCTTAATAAAATCAATTAAAAAATTTGACTAATATAGAGAAAAGATATATTACAGAAAGTCCTGTACATATGGTATACATTTTCAGAGGTCTTTCTCTCTGGTGCTTTATTGATAAGAAGCACTTAGCTTTGGTACTAACAGAGATTGGTTAAAGTTCAACTCTAGCAGTATATGATGATTTGCTTCTCTAATATCAGCCCCTTGCTACCTGTAGTTCCAGGAGGTGGAAGCAGGAGAGTTGCTTGAGCCCTGGGTTTTGAGGCTAACCTGGACAACATAGTGAGGCCCTGTCTTAAAGAAAACAAAAGACAGCAAAAAACCAAATAATACCAATATAGTTCTACTGTTTACTTAGCACCTATGTAGGTTTGGATCCATACTCAGCCTACTTTTACTTCACTCCTTTCTCTTATCCAGTGTGAATAATTGTGAGTTCCTGGTGGGGTCATTGCAAGGATTATAGGAGACAGAGTATATAAGCCACCATTTTGCTATAGGGCCCAACACCTTTGGAGAACTTAACATATGTTAGGGGTATTTGAGTTACTTCCCTTCTCCTTTACACTTTGTAGTCTTACACAAAATAACTAAATCTTGCTATTGGCATGATGCCTGCTGGAGATCTTAGAATATTTGCCAGTTCCTTCCCAGTGTAATTAAAAAAAATTATTGACACAGGGTCTCACTACACAGCTTGTACTCCTAGTGATCTTCCTGTTTCAGCCTCCCCAGAAGCTGAGATTAGAGGCTGTCTGGTTTCAGGGTCAGCACTGTGCACCTGCGGTTTCTGGGCTGGTGCAGCATGCAGTACCAGGGATCAAACTCAGCTTTTAGTGCTTTCCAGGCAGGTGCTTAGACTGCTGAGCTATCTCCCCAGCCCTCCCAATGTAAATTTTTATATTACTATGTGTTTTTGAGTTATATAAAAATAGTATAATGGGATAAAGATTTTGATTGCACATTTGATTACATATTTTAGTGTCTTAGCACATGGCCTTGTCATGCATGGAGAGATGAAAGATACATGACTAGAAACTTTCATTTCTTAGTATGATGGGTCAGTATTTTCAGTAGCATTCATCTTATAGGAGAATCCCAGCACTTGCACTGCAGAATTGGTATGCTGTGTCTGTAGTAAAGCATCTTGAAGTGGGCTACAGTTGAGAGAGGAGTTAATATAGTGGTCAGGTAGGTGCAGTGACAGTAGGCAGGTGATGGCTTCTTTCTTACTAATTTCAGAGCCGTTTGCAGTGGCTGTTTTTGTAGTTATCTTCTTGCCATGTTCTTTAATACTGTCTCTGTTCATTTTTGCTTTATTTTTGTTCTTCTCTGCCTAGAAGTTTCTTGAGTCTTGGATCCTAAATTATCTTTCCTCCTTTCATGTGCTTGGGATATTCTGAGGTGACAGGTTGAAAGTGATAGCATGGCTTTGCCAGCAAGTCCCTCCATCTGACAAACTCCTGGAGCCTACATACTGTTTGAATATGATGCTTTAGGCCATGAAAAATGCTTCATTGAATAGTAACTTCTAGATAAACTGCTTGAATCAAAAGAGATTCTTGGGCAGGGGAAGTAGCTCAGTAATAAAGGACATGCTTAACGCGGCTGAAGCCTTGGGTTTCATCTCTAGCACCTCCACCAAAAAGCCAAAGCAAACCAAAGCAAAACTTTTCTTGCATGTTACCTGGGTTGATCTGGCTTTCATAAAATTTTTTCTGAATTTCCAGGTCTCAAGAGTGGCTTTCCAGAATTACTTTTGTGATATTCATGTTTGTTCTTTATTTTGTGGCCAGACATGAGTAGATTTTAGGAATTTGTGTCCTATTAAAAGGCTGTTTCTTTCGCATCTTGCAAGATGGCGGGTGAAGAAAGTGAGAAGCCAGACACTAAAGAGAAGATACCCAAAGCCAGGAAGGCTTCTGCCAGTGGTACTAGTAAAAAGGGTAAGGTGAAGGTAAAAAAGTCCAAGAAGGGGCAGCCCCACTGCAGCCGAAATTCTGTCCTGGTTAGAGGAATTGGTAGATATTCCCAATCTGCTATGTATCCCAGAAAGGCTTTGTACAAGAGGAAGTACACAGCCGCTAAATCAAAGGTTGAGAAGAAAAAGGAGAAAGTTCTTGCTATGATCACAAAACCAGTTGGTGGGGACAAGAATGGAGGTGTCTGGGTGGTTAAGCTTTGAAAAATGCCAAGATATTACCCTACTGAAGATGTGCCCCGAAAGCTCTTGAGCCACAGCAAGAAACCCTTCAGTCAGCATTGAGGAAACTTCGAGCTAGCATCACTCCCAGCACCATCCTGATCATCCTCACCAGGTGTCACAGAGGCAAGAGAGTGGTCTTCCTGAAGCAATTGGCCAGTGGCTTTCTACTTACAATTGGGCCTCTTAGCCTTAATTGTGTTCCTTTATGAAGAACACACCAGAAATTTGTCACTGCCACGTCTATAAAAATTGGTATCAGCAAAGTGAAAATCCCCAAACACATCACTGATGCTTACTTTAAGAAGAAGCTGCGGAAACCCAGATGCCAGGAGGGTGAGCTCTTCAACACTGAGAAAGATACCAGATTTCAGAGCAGGGCAAGGTGGATCAGAAAGTGGTAGACTCACAGATTTTTAGCAAAAATCAAAGCTGTTCCTCAGCTGTGGGGCTACCTGCAATCTGTTTTTGCTCTGACAAATGGAATTTATCCACATAAATTAGTGTTCTAAAATTCTTACTAACAACCTAATTAAATAACTGATATATTTTAAAAAAGGCTGTTTTTGTATGTTAGAACAGGAAGCACTTTGCAAAGGGGCTGCACGTAGGCCTCCAAAGCTCCTTGCTGCAGCACTCTAATGTCATGTTAAATAGCAAGGAAAGCAAGTGACATGGCCACACCTAATATCCAGAAGGGTAGAAAGCTAGTTTATTTTGTCTCCATAAGCAGAGGTAGTAAACACTGCTAACGATCCCAGGATTTTCTTTTATGTTTACTGTATGTTCAGCTCTCTTTTGGCTGCGGTGGAATCACTCACTGTCCCTGAAGACAGTCGCTCAAACTGCCCCGTCCAATCATAGCATCAAGCACAAAGCTCAGCATCGCAGGGGCATGCAACAGTCTCTATAGTCCTCCCATTCAAGAAAGGGAAAGGAGGTATACAACAGTCCCAGAGTCACAGCAGCGAGGCTTGACTGTTGTTCCTCTTCTGCTACTACTTTTCTCCTTCCCTCCCTCTCTTCTTTTATAGTGCTGGGAATCAAATCCAGGGCCCTGGGCATCATAGGCAAATGCTCTGCCACAGAGCTACATCCCCAGCCTTTTAGAATTCTTTCTTTTTCCTATACAGTTGGGTATAACTGAGGTGGAAATTGAGGAATAGAGCCTCCTTGGAGGCTGAGCGGTTTTCTCTGATATCTTCTTGTCTGTTAAAAATTGATATCCAGGGGTTGTTTTAAATATTCAGTAGTCATGTGGTGTGGTGGAAAAATAAAATGAATTTTTAAATTAAAAACAATTCATTATAGTAAAAGATAGTTTGCCATTAGTTGCCCTCAAAATATTCCCTCTTCCTAAACACATACATTCTTGCCACTTTCTGGAGTTCTGGAAATCCTCTTTTGTGTCTTTAGTTGTGCTTTCTCGGCTGCCTTAATGTCCTGAATCATTTCAAAACATTTACTTTTTGTAGTCATTTTGACTTTGAGGAAGAGCTCGAAGTCACATGGTGCCAGCCCTGGTGAGTAAGGCCAAAGAGGACACACTGTAGCATTCTTGCTAGCCTGCCTTTCTGGTGGGTGGCACTTACAGCAGCGCTCACACTTTTGTTTTCTTTTTTGTCAGAACTGGGGATCAAGCCCATGGCCTCACTCATGGTAGGTGAGGCTCTGCCACTGAGCTGTATCCCTAACCCTCAACCTTATTTTTATTTTGTTTTATTTAATCTTTTTTTAAAAATTTGACTGATGAACTATCTCTCCAGTCCCACTCAACCTTATTTATTTATTATTTTTTAAATTTTATTTATGTGTGTGTGGGGCCAGCTCAGCCCACCAGGGGGCGGGGCTGGCTGGCATGTGGTGCTGGGGGATTGAACCGTGGTCGCTGTGCTTTGCTAAGCTTGTTCTAAGTAGGTGCTTTAGACCACTGAGCCATCTCACCAGCCCATCAACCTTATTTTTGATCACAGTTTGTAAAGACACTCACAAAAGAGACCACCACATCTACTTCACCAGAAGTGATGGCATAAGTGTGTTTGAATTGAGAATATTTTGAGGGGGATTTTTTTTGACAGTGTTCTTCAATTTAGGTTTTGAAATTATTTTTAATTTTTTTAAAAAATAAAAAATAAAAAATAAAAATAATACAGAATTTCAAAACAAGATGATAGGGTATCAACAATGTTTATGTTACATGTTGCTATTTTCAAAATAATAGTTCAGATTACCAGATAGAGGCATGCAAAATTGATCAAAAAAGTAAAGATTAACTGTTCTTTTCAATAAAACAATAGAAATTAGTAGTACAATTATCTTAGCTATTCTCAGGACATAGGAGAACCTGTGCTGTAACATCATGTAACTCAGTTGTGGCCCACGTTTTCTGATCAAGGAGATTATGGGGCCAGAAAGGAAAGTGATCGATGATGTAGAGTATGCCTGAGGAGAATCACCTGGAGAGAAAACATTCTCTCAGGCTTCCTCAGAGAGCAAATTGCTCAAGCAATGGCCATGACTCATCCACATGGTTGACACTGACAAAGGATCTATAAACTGTGGTACAGAGTTTCAGGATAAATCCTGAGGGGATTTGACTGACCTTGTCAGATACAAAAGTTACATTTCTTATTATATGGGTCTTGCTTTATCTTGGTCTTAACCATCCAGCAGAAAAGTATAAAATTGAAGTACAAAAAGTAAAGCCATATTAATATGCTGAGCTGTAAAAGGCTCAAGTCAACAACTTCTGACATTGCTAGTCCTATGGGTAACCCACTACTATTATGGACTACTGGACTATGTTGAAATATTTTGCTGAATTCACTCACCTACAATATTACATGACAATGGAATACCCTTCTCTGACAAAACTAAACAAAAAAAGGGGATACAAATGAACAACCATTTTGCATCTGTATATTCAAAATAGGATAGATATATAGGTACTTTCTCTTAATTCAGTGAATTGAAAGATTTCTACTAATAGTGTTTGTGGACAGGATATCATGTCTGCATCTTGTACTATGAATAACCACTAAGAAGACAACATTATGCAATGTATTAATTACTGAAACTGTCCTACTAATCGGTTTTGAAACTGTCTCATTGCTATTTGTTTCTCAACAAAATTATAAAAAAAAATATCTTAACTATCTTGTGTGTATATTTATATTTTACTTTCTTTTTTCTCTTTCTTTTTTTCTCCCCTCCCCTTCCCTCATGATAGTATGTCTTTTGATGTTGGCCTTACACAAGCTGGACTTTTAATTATCTATCTTTCCTTCAGACACCTTCTCAGAGGCCTTATTTTCCCAATCTTATATATCTTTCAATTTGAACTTCTTTCTTGTTTTCCTGCTTGCAAGCTAAACAATTCTCTTCTGATTTCATATTTTCCTTGTGTGCAGTTTTCTTTATCTTATTTAATTGCTGTTTTCATTTATCTCTTCATCTTCTCCTTTTCCTTTTTGATCAAATCTTGTTTTTTACCGCTTTCATAGAAGCCCTGTATTCTTCTGCTCTAGAGAGGGTGTCAAATGATTTTCAGACTTTTCTTTGAGCACTTTGTTTGAGGATTTCACTGGATGTTCCTTTTCCTTTCCTGGAATTTTTTTTTTTTTTTTGCATGTTTTTTTTTTTTTTCATTTTTTCAGAAAGGGAAATCATGTCAGTGTGAATAAACTTGGATATGCAACTGAGCTCAACACAGCTTATGCAAATCCCAGTACAATTCTGAGCTTCTGTTGTTTTTTTTTTTGTTGTTGTTGTTTTTTGTTTTTTGTTTTTTGTGGTACAAGGGATTGAACTTGGGACCTTGTGCTTGCCAGACAGGTGGTTATACCACAGAGCTATATCCCTAGTCCTGCAATTCTTATCTTTTGGTTCTTCTTTCTTTCTTTCTTTCTTTCTTTCTTTCTTTCTTTCTTTCTTGCCTTTTAGTAAGCTTGTAATAGTCTGTAAAGCATTTTAAAGAAATTATTAAGGTGGAGGCTAAGACAAGAAGACCACAAGTTGAAGTCCAGCCTTTGCAACTTAGCAAGACATAATATCAAAAATAAAAACAGAGTAGAAAGGGCTGGGGATGTAGTGCAGTGTGAAGGTCTTGCGTTTCATCCCCAGTACTGTAGAATAAAAGGATGGGGAGATAGTTCTGTACCAAGGTCCTTAGTTCAATACCTCCTGGGGGAGAGGATATGCTAATTGTCAGCCATACCTTCAAAAAATTCTGAAAGGCTCTGCTTTCCTAAATGTTTAATTATAATACATTGTAATCACATCTTTCACTACCCAACATGAAGAGCTTTGGGATAATTCAAATTCTACAGATTGCATTTCTATCTTCGTGCTGACATTTCCAGTGCTGGGAAGTATGAAAACTATTAACCATCATTCTTTGTATTACCAAGGTGTCCCTCTTTGTCCATCTTGCTCTGAACAGTGAACAAAAGCTTGAGATATTTCAGAAGATAAACTGCAGCATGAAGACCCCCGATATTCACCCAGACTCTATGCACCTTTTGCCGTACATGTCCCACTCTAGATAATGCCTTGGCAAAGCATTTCTTGTCCTGGATAAGGAGTATGGCTCAGCCTGTCCCAGGTCTACAGACACGGCTCATCTCCTGCAGGCAAGCTGGATAAAGATTCCAGTTTCTCTTTTTGGAGCCCATCCTTTTTCCAAATGGCATATCTGTTACAGTGATATCCACAGAGCCAGGTCTCAATGGAAGATTGCAGCTATCCCACTGAACAGATTAATGGGCATACACCAAGAAGGGTTGCCTTCTTGAACTTGACTCTTGGTCAAAGATGGATGTTATTCTCTGCTCTTTTTATAGCCAGTGGACTGTTATCACCAGCAATATGGTAGCAGGCCATTCAGTGGCCCCCATCTATTGGTATTGCCCCTGTTCCACACATTGGGTCAGCTATTATATCAGTAGGTTGAGGTGCACAGAGCCTGAGCATCCCACAAGCAAGAGTTGATCTAAGAGCTGGAGGTCCAAAACATGTAATATTTCTACAGTGGAGACTCCTCAGTCAGTGCAATGCCCACAACCATTTCCTCATCATGGCTATTCAAGAGAACCTCCACATCAAAATCGGTCATGTCAGCTTTCCACTTGAAATGACCTGAACAACACCCCTAAAATTTCTTGCAGCTTCATTTGAGGTAAAGCAGTGTTTCTCACCTGCCTTATTGCCTGTGATTCTAAACTTTTAACACCTGAGGCTAGGTTTCTTCTTTGGAATGTTCGTCAGTCTCAGTTTTGGAAGATGCTAGGTCATCACCTACTAATGTTGATATCTCCTCCTTGATGGCTGGATTCTTGTAATAGTCAAGGATATGTGAATCTAAAGCATTGTTAACAAATCCTCTAACATCTCTTTCATCGAATTTGTCTCCTTGTCTGTTTACAATGTTCTTTTTATTTGAATTCACATCCATCTTTTTGCACTTTGCTTTCTTCTTCTTGAAAAAAGTGTTAACTTCCCATACTTTTAAAGGATCTGACCATGGGAGTTTTCTAGCCAAGTATTCAAAATCTTTCAGAGCTTCTTCCTTTGTTATTTTGAACTGGGAATCTTTAAACTTCTCAAGAACCAAAAATAAGTTATCAACTGATCTCAGACAATGAACCTGTGCCAGACTTTCCACTGAACTGTCAAAATATGTCTTGCCCCAATCTTTCTGATTTTGTAAGATGACCCCAGTTTCTCTCTGATTTCATCTGCAGCTGTTTGCTCTAAGCCAGTAAGGACAGTGGCTTCAATAATGACGTGGAGATGCTCAGACTCATCTTTGCTGTCACTTTCTTCTGTCACTGGTATGGATCTCTGGTTCTCACGAAGATTAACATTAAAGAGTTGGGTAGTAGCTTCTTTAATGTCAGACATTTTGGCAATGTTTCCAAGATCCCTAATAAAGTTCCATCACCACTACAGACCCGTAGGGCGCTAGTACCTCACTGTTCCGAGTTTTCAGGCCATGCTGCCATAGCTACTCGTCAGCACTGGAACTGGATTAATTCTTATCTACTCTTGATTGTGTTTTGGTATGGGCAGAATATAAGAAAAGTAAAATTGAAGAGCTTGCTGCTATGAGGATTTTTTCTTCTCTTATTATCTCTCTGATTATAAGTATAATGTGTCCTTGAGTACCCTCCATCTTTCATCCCAGTTTTCTAGAATATTTTACTTTTCTTTCATGTAAATTAGAATGGTATAGGAGAATTAGGGGTGTATGTGTGTAGTGGGATATGTGTATAATAATATCAACACAAAGATCTTCACTGGTCAGGATTTAAAGTTGGCTGCAGTGTTATAATCAGTGCTATCATATTTGCGTTTCTGAATCAGGTAACCAACAGTAGACTGAAGAACCTTCTTACCTTTTTATATATGACCTAAGTTTTATGAGGCATTAGATAGTTATGGGATGACAGAAGAAGGCTGGGGAGATAGCTCCGTGACATAGCACCTGCCTGGCTAGTGCAAGGTCTTGAGTTTGATCCCTGGTACCAAAAACCAAACAACCAATCAACCAACCAACCAACCAATCAACCAACCAACCAACCAACCAACCAGCCAACCCACCCACCCACCCACCCACCAACCAGGACAGATTTTTGCATTTACTTTTCTTTTTTCAAGCTAATGTTTATTGTTAGTGAGAACCTTCCAGATTTTAATATTAACTGTTGGTTTTAGCTTTACATGGAATGATTTTGTTTGTTTTCTGAACCTTAAGAGACAGAAGTCGCATTATAAATTTCAAAGCATGTAGGATATTAAAACTGCAAGTCCATGTACCAGAATTTGGGATATTAGAGAAGACTCATGGTTTTAAGTCTGACAGTAGAATTCTAAGAATATACTGGGGTATCTTTGTATTTGGGTTTTCACTAAGAAGGGTAAAAGTTTCTTAGTTTCCTCTGAGCTTGATATTATATGGCATTTCTGTTTCAGATAGCAGCAGTAGCAACAGCAATGTTTCACTTCTTCAGAAAGCCCCCAGAACCTAAGCAGCCTTCAGTGTCAGAGGTAGAGGCTGATGGATTTGTCCTCTTAGGTAAGTCTTTTTAAGAAACAAAATCAAGCTGGATGATTTTTAAAAAATGATTTGATAATTATATGAGTGATATTCTAAAATTAGTTTTTACTAATTTCAAAATAAATTTATATAATTTCAAGTGAAATCTAAAAATAAAGGTCATCAATTACTTGGAATTTTGTCATCAAGTCAGACTCTTACATATTAGTTTGCACTTCCAATTAAATTTATAAAATAACACCTTCTCATCTGATAACACTAGTGAACCTAACTGTGGAAAACAAAATGGTGAAGAATCCATGATAAACTCTGGTTCAGTCTTATAGTATCTTCCTTCTTAAAGTAGCATCTGAAATTAAACTTGTCCGGTGCTCTTTTAAGTATTTACTGATGTAAACTTTTAATTTAAATTTATTAAACAATGTCTTTAATTAAAAACAATGTTTTTAACATTAAAAATGTTTTTAATGACAAGTTTATTTCTTATAATTTTAAGGATTTAAAAGATTTTAAATACAAATTTTATTTTCTAATTTTAAAGAACTAAAGATTATAAAACTATCTGCTAATTTTAAAGATTTTGGTGGCTTTAAATATACTTATTTCAGGGCCAGGGAGATAGCTCATTAGGATAAGTGCTTGCCTGGCAAGCACAAGGGCCTAAATACAATCCCTGGTTCTGCAAAAAAAAAAAAAAAAAAAAAAAAAAAAAAAAAAAAAAAAAGAAGAAAGAAAGAAATCTGTTCTTTGAGGTACTGGGGAGTTGACTCAGTGGAATAAGTGCTTCCCTGGCAAGCCCAAGGGCCTGCATTCAATCCCCAGTTCTGCCAAAACAAACAAACAAACAAACAAACAAACTTATTTCAAAAAAATACCCTGTACTATTTCTCAAGAGAATTCTAAAAAGCAAAATTTCCTCCGTGTCATTGGCTCTTCCTCTTAAGGAAAAGAGTCACAGCTTTTGCATGTTCTTGCCATGAGTTGGCTCCTCAGAGATGATAATGCAGAGGAGCCACTTCAGTGTTTCCTGTTCCCTTCGATTCTCACCCACGCTGGACCCTCTCCTACCAAATTCCAGTTCCTTCTTTGAGAAGATTTGCATGAAGTCAAACCAGTGTTCATTCCCTGGTCCATTTCCCTTCCAGATACTGATTCCTTACCTCAGACTGCCCTTCTCTTGGCTAAGTCAGCAAATGTTGTGAATGCTGTGGCCCTTTAAAATCTAGTGGTGGTGTGGAATTTCCAGCTTCTGCTCTGTCATGCTTCCCTCTCACACCCAGGGCTCACCCTGTGCCACTGACTTCCACGCAGTCAGCAGATAAGAGGTGGGTAAGTCTCTTCCTTGTGAGGCCTTCTTTAAAATCTGGTCTTGCAGAGAGGACACATGGGTTTTTCCTTTCTGGCTGCCTTCCATTTCTGACTGTAATAATCTCTGGAAGACTTGAATAGTGGTTCTCATGGATACACTTTACCACAGAATCTTGTCTTTTACATAGCCAAGAGCTGGCACACCTGTGTGCAAGTCTGAGTTTGTCTTGTGTGCTGAGGAGAAGGGCAGTGGCTACAACAGGCAGCACTGTTACTGTAGTGATCTTTGGCCAGGACAGTGATTTTCTTCACTGGAGTAGGGTTGGTTGCATAGTTGCAACTGTTTATCCTACCTTTCCTCCTTTCAGAATTCCTTCATGTCAGGAATTCGTGTCTCA
>NW_004524810.1:1261080-1262585 GCF_000260255.1 Octodon degus
ACAATGGCATCTTTGAGGATACATGTGAGTTCTATCTTTCACCTCTTCCTCTGGCTTGCCACTTTGGAGTATTTCAGAGACAAACTTTACCCACAGGAAAATGGCTCCTGGTGCTGCTTTTTCTAAGATGTCCAATTTCAGGTGGCCTTGAGCAGATGTTCTCAGCCTGTCTCACAGCTACCTGAGTAGGGGCCTGCTTTCTAGGGCCTCCTACCTCACACTTACTTTCCTTTTCTAGAAAATACTGTGGTTTAAAAATTATCTTTAACTGATCCTCAGAAGATGCATAGACCTCCAGATTTGCTATTTAATGAGGGAATTTCCAAGACTTAATTACTCTAACATGTTCCCAGTACCAGCTGCTCCATCTGATATATCCATGCTCTAATGGTCTGTTTTTCCAAAGAGTGACATACTGTATTTTAGGAGAGTTTTTGAGGACCATCTTGGACTGAGCTGCATTGGTGTTGTATTCAGCACCGTATGTCTAGCATTTGGACAATTTTGGGGAGGGGTCCATTTCCATTGTAGTTCCAGGAAAACAGTTTGATTTGTAGTGTAACTGGTGCCATACTTTCAAATGACACTAACAAGATGGGTTTCCCTGGCAATGGCTGAGACTCCTCCCTCAGTCCCTGTGTCTGCTGATGCTCACCTTGTTGGTCCTATTTAAAATCCTCCCAGGTAGAAAGCTTCAACCCTGTCCCACGTTTGCTGTGAAAAATCCTTTGGCACCGCATGTTCTGTGAACTTAGTTAACACTTCTCAAGTTTTTATGCTGTCAGTTGTGAGCTCTCATTTTCTCTGACTTGATTCTCTTTTCATCAGTCACGCCATTCCCCTTTGCCTCAGGAGGCTGCCAGAGGCTCTCTAGTGAAGAGTGGGTGGGAGCCCTGACTCTGGATCCTTGAACTGACACCCTGACTTCGCCACTTGCTAGAATTTCTGTCTTGGGCAGGTTACCTGACTGCCCCAGATATCACTGTTACCTGTATCTATCTCAGAGGGTTATTGGAGGGATTAAATGAGCTGATGTGGGTGAAGTACTTAGAACCATCCTGTGAGTGAGGTAGTAGCATCCCCATATTCAAGTGAGGACCTGAGAGCTGGGCATGTAGCTCAGCAGCACAAGCACCCGCCTGGCAGGCCCACGCCTCAGAGTTCGATTCCCATAACACCCCCCAATGGGGACTTTATTTATTTATCTTGTTGAGACAAGGTCTTGCTATGTAGCTCAGGCTGGCTTTGAGCTTTGTAGTCCAGGCTGATCTTAAACTCACAATGATCCTCTTGCCTTGTCTTCCTGAGTGCTGGGATTACTTTTAATCACTAAACTATCCATCTTTTAAAATTTATGTTTTATTTTTTAAAATCTGTATTTCTTTTTAAACTATTGTGTAGAAACAGATGTTACCATGTGCTATTGCATAGTAGAATGATAGCCCGTGTAGAACGATAGCCCATGTAGAACGATAGCCATAGTAGAATGGGAGCGTGGTAGACAG
>NW_004524810.1:1263030-1277186 GCF_000260255.1 Octodon degus
TGTGTGTGTCTGTGTGTGTGTCTGTGTGTGTACTCTTGCCAGGCAGGTGCTTAAGCCACAGAGCTATCTCCCCGGCCCTAGTGAACTTTTAAGCTTTAAAATAAAATTTAAATTGTTTCTCTAAAAGTGAAAGTTCTTCCTTCCTTTCTTCTTTCCTTCCTTCCTTTTTCCCTTTTGTTCAGACAGAATCTCACTACGTAGTTCAGGCTGACTCAGAACTCAGTGATTGTCCTGCCTCGGCCTCCCGAGGGCTGGGATTATATGTGTGTGCCACCATGCCCAGTCTGGATTTATTTTTATAAAAGCATTACCATTGTATTACCATTCATAAAGTTTTAGTTTTTAATTGGCTGTCTTAAACTTTTTATTTTATAGTACTTTAAGTAATTTTAAAATATTTTAAACTCAGAAAACTAATTTCTTTAAGGAACAGTGGTTTACCTTATTACTTAAAAATCCTTAAGCAGTTCAGTTGATTGCTTAAAGTCCTGGCAAATGATTAGCAATATGGTTATTTGTCTTTAAAAGCTGGATGGTAAACTTTTTTTTTTTTAATAAGAATTGAAAAGTTGCTCCTTTTATCATATGGTGATATAATGACCTATGTAATTTTTACTTTAGTGCCAAAGGACACTTCATAAAAATATTTTTGAAATGTCAAATACATTAAATGATGCATATAAAATAGTTTTAAGACTTATCAATATGTATACACACACACACACACACACACACATATCCACATAATTTTCAGGTCTAATGTATAGTAAGTATACTACCAGAAAATAAGTATGTGATTGGCTTTGTGTGTTCACTTTTAAATTTTACAGTGAAATGAAGACTTAGAAATGCAATTTTATTTGTAGCAATGACTTATTATTGTAACAAATTCTATAGAGACCCCCCGATAAAAACATTGGAGTTGTTGTATTTTCTCTTCATGTGGCCTTTTAAACTTGTTTCTGAAAAGATTGTAATAGATTTTGTTGTTAAAGCTGGAAGTAATCTTCTTTTCTACTTGGGGATCCTTTGTCCCTCAGGCTGGTGTTTGTGCCTTCCGCTGTAGGTTTATAGATCCCAGTTCTTAGGTGGCGCTGCTGAGTTGATAGGCGCGGTGTCTGATGACTTCAACTTCCAGGGCAGGCAAAGTGAGGTGCTTTTCTTGATAACGTAATATCTGGGCTGTCTCTGCACAATTAGCTCGTATTTGCCTGGAAAGCCTTTCTTCCCATTGAGGTTTCCAAAGCTTTTAGCCTTTGTAAAATGTCTAGTGTGCTGAGTACGAACAGGGCCGGAGGGGACCTGGCAGGAAACATCCTTTCCCTCGTAACCACTTTCTGTTCACATAGAAAGGCAATAGCTGTGCTGCGCGTTCATTCAGTAATGAAGTTTAATCCTCCAGGGTATCGTTTTACACAAAAACAAATTGCAGTTTTCATTTACATCACTGGGTGGCGATTTTTCATAGTGTTATGCTACTGTTTAAAAACCTAGCAGGCATGACACTATTTGTAATTACCAGGGTTTTCTTCTGTTATGACATGTTTAATTGTACTTTTAACACATTATCTTTAAGTTGATTACAAATTTACTAGTGCAGTGTGGAACCTCATAGTTATTTCAAATTAGGAAAGGCTATTGCCTAGATGTTGGCATGGAATTCCTTCCAAAACCAAGACAAAGGCATACTTAGCTTATTATGCTGCAGCAAAAAGAAGGAAAAATAGCAACAAAGTCAAAGGATACAAAATGACTAGAATAATTCATTTATTATTATTATTATTTATTTATTTACTTATTTTTTGGTATAGGGTCTCGCTCTGCAGCTTGGACTCGTAGTGACCCTCCTATCTCAGCCTCCGCAGTGCTGGGATTACAGCTGTGTGCCACCACGCCCAGTTTCCGTGGCCTGACGTTCCTGGGCCCAGTATGGCATGCAATCCGGGGATCGAACTCCAGTCCTTGAGCTTGCCAGGCAGGCGCTTAGACCGCCGAGCTCTCTCCCCAGCCCAAAAAGAATAATTTAGATTATTGTTACTGCATTCCCTACCATCGTTGGCCAAATATTGAATTGAAGTTTGGAGCCAGCAAAAATGAAAGCAGGCAAGCACTATCACAGAGATGAAAGAAACTGGGTTACTGAACAACTGAAGTTGGTTGTGTTTTTCAGCACGTGCAGGTGCTGCATAAGTAGGGCACAAGAACAGGTAGTTTTCATCAAGCTAATTATTTTGTAAAATTCGTTGAATTTAGTACCAGTTTAGTAATTTTCCACAGCTTGTGTTTCATCTTTTAAGCACTGACACTGAAATATGTAATTTAGTTGTGCTTCTGTTTTTGAGTTTAAATGATAAATCAGATCTTGTGAAGTAATGTATTATTTTTAAGATTTTAGAAAGTAATGTGTTATTTTTAACGCTGCATTTCTCATTCTGGGACATTTCAGTTAAACTATCATATTTTTATTTGGAACTTTGGGAGGTAATTTCTTCATCTCTGTTATTGCCTTTATTTAAGAGTGGAAACTTGTCCGTGTAGAATGAAAGCGGACTGTGCAAGGAGTGAGGCAGAGTCAGTCATTTTGATTCTGTTGACAACTAAAGGCTTTAATTAAAACAACAGCAAAAGCTAATTAGGTTTTCAATATATGCTTCTTATTGTTACTCCTGTTCTTACCAAAGAAATGTGCCATATTTTCAAAAAAGAAAAAAAAACATGTTTATGGACATAATTTATCTTTTTACTAGTTCCTAATCCATGTATTGTGATATCTAGGAAAAACTCATATACATTGAACTTACTGGTTTTGTGTTTTTACTCTTGACCTTTAATTTCCAAGGCCAGTGTGCCAGGACTTTTCAGTTAACTACATCATGCAGTGACATTGCTTGTTTTACCAGTAAGAAATGTGGAGCTGTGTTTATAGAATTAGCAGACTTTTTCCATTCAGTGTTACCTAGCTCGACCTACCTGTTGGCGTAGCAGTGCTGTAGATTCTCAAGGCTGAGCAAGGCTGTCCGGCTTGACTGCCTGGCTCTCCACGCTCATCTGGAATGGACAGGGAGGGGGTGCACGATGCAGGGGCCAGGAGCCAGCTATCCAGAGCAGTGGGCAGAGCTCTGTTTTGCCCCATTAATGATTAGTTGCGGGACAGTCATGGATTCTTTCTGCATGTAGTAGACTTTCTGGACTCAAATGTAAATTAGCGTTCTCACTCCTTAACCCTTTGATTCTAACCCTTGTGGGATTTGGGGACACTTTGAAAATATCCTGGTGCTGAGGCCTACATCTGCTTTCTGATTAGATGAGCCTGGGGTTTGATTTTTTTTTCTTCTTATTTTGCAGTTTTCTAGATGATCCTAGAGTGGAAATAGGGCCAAGTGGTACTATATTTCATGCTGTATAACTCAGTATTTATGTACCATCAATGACATATTAAGATGCTTTGAAAAAGACCTCATAAGATATGAAGTTATAATTTTTCTTCCACTTTAGTCATAAAAGCACAAAATTATGGGGGTAAATATACTTCCTCCAGGACATTAAGTTGGTAAAGAGGAGAAAACTTAACAATTCTAAGGAAAAAACCTATTTCTATATTTAATAAATTTGGAAATAGATTATTTTTTAATCAATTGTGAAGTATTTGTTAAATTAATAGTACAAATGTGGATGTCAAGTGGCCTATGGCTCTATATTTAGCATACATATATATGTATATATGTATATATATATATATATATATAATCATTTGACAAATTAACATCCGTAAAATTTTCAGAGCAACTGAAAATTATTATTCCATACAACTTCAGTAGAGAAAAAATTTTAAGTATGCATACTGTATTATATAAATGGAGCTTACTGAAGGATTTCCTTGTCAGCTGTCCGAGTGCTATAGTGTTCTAAGACTGTTTCACCTTAAAGTTGTGATAAGTATTTGTTATACTTTTACTTGAAGTATATTTCATTCTGTTGAAATAATAATGATCTCAGTAAAATGTGCAGGTATGAACAAGGCACCAAAATATTTCAGATCTGGAAGACTTAAGTGTCTTTTTGGTAACCAGGTTCTACACCTTCAGGTTCTGCAGGTTCTGTATCTGCAGATCCAACCAACTGTGTATTAAAAATAATAAAAGTTGCATCTGTACTGACTTTGACAGACTTTTTCTTGTCATTACTCCATAAACAGTACAGTATAACAGCTATTTATATGGCATTTATATTTTATTGGTATTGTAAATAATCTACAGATGATTTAAAGTGTATGAAAGGGTATGTGTAGTTAACAGTATTTGCAAATTCTAAGCATTTTATATAAGGACCTGAACATTTGAAGATATTTTTTGAAGATCCTAGAATGAAATGCATGTGGATATGAAGGAATGGCTGCACTATATCATTCTTGTATATTTAGGGGGTTATCTTATTAGGGATCCAATTTTCTCATCTTATGTGACTGAAACATATTACAAAGGGAAGAATTATTAGGATTACACATTGATATTTAGAAATGTGAACTTCTAAAAAACTGTGTCTTCTCTTATTGCATTGTGGAGGAGTTATGGCATTACCGTGGAAGCATGTTCAAGAACGGCCTGGTAAATTAGTGCGAAGCTGTCTTTCCTTATTGTACTAATCACTACGTGAGCATTTGTTCCTGAGCACTGTCTCTACCCCAGTGCTCTCGTGTTTGTTAAGGATACTGCTAACCTATGCCTAATGAAACAGAATCTTGGGAGCTGAAGTCTCAGAAGCAGCATTTTTAATAAGCAGTGCTTTTTTTTTTTTTTTTTTTTTTTAACCTGCTCTTGTTTGAGAATACTTAGAATAATTATTTTCTAGGGGAACAAAGCCTTCCCAGGTGATGGGGATGGGCTCTATAACTACATAGCTTTACAGTAACCTAGTGCATATTTGGAGCCATAAAAAGTTATTGGCTTCTAATACAGAGTTCATCAGGCCACTGGTGATAAACCAATCTAATGAGGTAGTTTGTGATGGACCTTTCTGAGCTGGGAGAAGTTCATCCACTTGGCAGTAGGAAACTATCAGACCATTTTAAAGCAGTAGTGTTTTTCCTTTTAAAAATTGTAAATGCAGCAACAATTGTAAAATGAGGATAAATTAGTTTTAATTAAAGTTAATTGTAACATCATCTTTAATGCATCACTAAAAAGTACAGAGAATATTAACACCAGACTGACACAATAAGCCAAAGAAATACAACAAACTACTCAACTTTATGAGACCGTCATACAGCTTAGAGTTTAACTTTTCTCTACATCCTTTAGCTGTTAGAGGCTGTGAGACATAAACAACTGTCTCTCAGTATCTTTTTCCTTTTCTTTTTTTATCTTTGTATGTTGCTGTTTGCAGTCAGGTGTGGGGTTGTGATGAAGTTTCTGGCCAGTGAGATATAAGAAGAGACTTTATGTTGCGAATCCAAGAAGATGTAAGAAAAAAATGGTGTATACCATTCTTCCCTCTGCTGTTTCCTTCCTTCACTCTGAATCATGGATATTAGTAGAATTCTAGCTTCTGTCTTGTCTTGTGAGGATGATGGAAGCTTGGGAGAATAGTTGAAGAGCAAGTTAAGAAGGAAGAGCCTGGGTCACTAATGGCCATAGAATTGCCATTCCTGTCCAGCAGTGCTTTCCTCTGAACTTCTTTTCTATGAGGCACAGATTTTTATTCCATGTGAACCTCTGTTTTTGTCATCTATAGAAGAACTAAATCCAAACTAGTTAAATACTTGAGTGGAAATCATAATATTTTTATTGTATTTAAGTTCTGTTATTTCCTTATCTTACTTTGAGCAAGCTACTTCCCATCTCAGCTTTGGTTTCCTTACATATACCGTGTGATACCTACACACTCATGTTTATAACAACCTGTAATAATAGCTACATTTCAGAAGCAGCCTAAATGCCCATCAGTAGATGAATGGATAAAGAAGATGTGGGATATGCACAATGGAATCATACAAAAAGAAAAATTGAGTCCTTCCCAGGACAATGGATGTACCTTGACACCATAGTCCAAATGGGGAAAGTCAGACATAGAAGGTGAACTAGCACACAGTTTCTTTCACATGAGAAATCCAAAGTATTAAGTAATTTAGGAGCAAAAATAAAATGACAGATGACAGAAAAGTAGGAAAACAGTTCTGTGGAGATGGGAAGGGGGTCTGTCTGGTGTTGAGAGAGATGGGAAGGTAAGGAGAGGAAGAGAAGAAAAAGGTTGAACATGTGATGTGTGTGTTCTTCATGTATTACAAATATGTATTAATTTAAAAGGGGAAGGAAACATGAAGTAAGCTGAAACAGAACTGTAAAAAAGGAAATATTAGCAGTGGTATGGTTTTCTCCTTAAATTGGTGGAAAATGAAACAGGGAAAGTATATATACAGGTTTCTGCATTGACAAAAGTGAGTGCCGAGAGATTTTACTTCACTTGCTAATTCTCACTGGCCTAATGACTTGGGAAAATGATTCTGAAGTGGCCAGCTTTAGCTGCAAAATGCATTGCAGTTATTGATATTGTTACAGGTGGAAGAATGGCAAATTCCCTTCCAGTGCCACATATAGCCTGTCGTAGTCCGCTTTGTGCTTCTATACTGGAATAGCATAGACGGGGTGATTTAGAGTGGACAGAAACTCATTGGCTCATGGCTCTTGGGCTGTGAAGTCAGTGTATGAGGGCTGCTCCTGACGAGGGTCTTCTTGCTGTGACCCCAAGGCAGAAGGGCAGAGGCATAGGAGAAGTGGCAGGAAGGCCCTTGGTTACCCTTTTCTTCGAAGGAACCCACTCTCTCAGTAATGAGCCCATTCTCAGAACGATGGCATTTATGAGGGAGAGCCGTTGGTGGCCAGATCACCTCCCTCCATTAATTCTGTCCTGATGGCAATCAAATTCCGACATAAACTTGGGAAGCAACAAACGTCCCTTGATCTCAGACTGGGATGTTTGACCAGTCTACCAGAAATTTCATCCAAACCCCCGAAAGCTGAAGTGTTTAAAGTGAGGATTAGCTTGTGGAACATTATTAAAAAACTGAAACTTGTTGCCAAACTATGGTTATCAGCTAAATTTGTAGAGAATTCAGTTTTTACTACTGATATTTTCACCAAGAATAGCCTACATTTGGTGGCACATACACTGGCACACTTTTGCGTCATACTGTTAATTATGTGTCAAGTGCTTGCATTAGTGACTTAAAGAAGTCATTGTTCTAAACAGTTTTGCTATTCTAAGTCAAACAGCTCAACTCTAAACATATGGAATATCTTATTTTTATTTCTGACATCTATCATTTCCTGATCCACTAGCTGAAAATATGCTTGGCAGCACCAAAGGAAAACTGAAATCCTTAAAATAGTTTGTTGATGGATTGCTTGAAGGAGCCCGGAGTGTTGATAAGCAACCATTGACCATGCTATTACTTCTGGGTTTGGGGCAGGTAAATAGAGTGGTCTGGAAGCCTGTTGAAGTTATACGCAGGATGTTCTGTACATGTCTTTCTGGGATGAACAATCCCTGTATTACATCAGATTCTCAAAGTTCTGTGACCCTATAGAAGTTAAGGACAACTTTCCTAGATGCACTATTTTACTAGCCACTGTGCTATGGTATTGGCTTAGACAACTTTTTGTTCTTATAATAAATACCTAAGATGATCAGGTTATAAAGAGAAAAGGTTTATTTTGGCTCTCAGCTCTACTGTTTTCCTTTGCTTTGCTTTGATCTTGTGAGGCAGCAGCATGTCACATCATGTCACGTCACATCATGTCACGTCACTGGGAATGCAGGGTGGAGAAAACCACTTACCTTACATCTGTCAAATGAAAGCAAAAACCTGAAGGCATCCCACCAGACCCTGCCTTTTAGAGGCTCTATGGCCTCCCACTAGTGCCATCCTGGGACCAAGCCTTTGTGCATGATCCTCAGAGACACTAAGAAGTAGAGTCCCTGCCTCATTTTCCCACATCTCTGATTTGTAGGAGTGGATTACTGATGTTAAGCAGGCGATTATTCTGCTGACCTGGACCATGCATTTTATTAAGCCAACATTCCTGTTAATCATATTGTGGTCTTTAACATCTGTATCCCTCACATATCTTCATGTGTTGTATATTTTAAAAGGTACTATTTCTAAAAACCCTGAGGCAATAAATGCAATCATAATCTTTTTCTTTTAAATATGGAAATTTGGGAGAAAATTGAAGTGTGTACATTTCCGTTTATCATCCATATAGCTCTAAGGTACTTTTCAAGCTTTAAAACCAATCATGTATTGTAATTTAACTTGACTTGCATTGTAGTTATACTCATTATGCCATAATTTAAGGGTTTTCAAAGATGTTGATAAATACTATTAATTTTATTTAAAAATAGTTTTTCACTATAAATTGAGCCACAACTTATAGTATTTTGCCATTAAAAGGTCAGGGTGAGAAGGTATATGATTTTCAAGGCTACAAGATGTTCTGGCTAATTCTAAACAACCTCATATGTGAACATTTCTGTTTGATAGCTGTATATTTGGAATACTTTAGAGAACATAAATGGTTTGGTGTGGAGAGAAAGGAAAGTAAATATAGTATAGAGCTACCTTATAAAAATTGCTAAATATGGTATGAGCCAGTTACAGTGAAAGCATTCCCTTCACAGTGAAATATAAATGTCTTTCTAGCCTGCAGGCATCTTCTTATTGCTAAAGTTGGGTTAAATATATCACCATAGAAACTCAGTTATGATTTATACCTGTTATGAAAATATGCTAATGTATCCAAATATATTTTAATATTCTCAGTTCAGATACATTTAAACATTTTCCACCCTGAAAGAAATGTGATTTCTTTCAGCTCCTTTTAGGTCTCCAAGGTTACAGGACCTTGAAGCACATAGAGCTCAGCATAGTAGAAACCTGTATTTCTCTAGTGCACTCCGTATGCACCTTTCTGGACTTGAACAAGGTGTTAATCCTGCCAAAACTGAGTAATGGTTGGCTCTTTGCAGTTTGTAGGAAGAACGAGCTGATGGTATTTCAGAGTTTTTGTTCTGAAAATTTCTTGTAACTCTAAACATCCTACACTGACTGTATAAGCTAATTCTGAACAGCCTCATGTGTTGAGTGACATATGATAGCTACATGTCTAGAATACTTTAAAGAATGTAAATGGTTTGGTGTGGAGAGAAAGGAAAGTGAATTAGGGTAGAGCTACCTTATAAAAATTACTAAATATGGTACTGAACACATATTAGGTAGATGAAATATATCAGTAAGATGCAAGTGGTTTTTCAAGGAAAAAACTTGTGGCAAGTTGCCTTTCCTAGATTTTCTGCTTGCTAACCATTTATAGTTAGAGTCATGATTCCATATTGTTTTATAACCTATAAATTAAAATATATTGAACATTAATAACAATTTAAACAGGGTAACTAAGTCTCTAGTTGCACATAAAATGATAGTTTGTAGAATAGAATTTGAAGTACCAGTATTTCTTAAGGTTCTGCAAAAAATTCCGATTTCTAGGCATCTCATATTTATTTTATAAAGAGAAATGAAGATTCTACTGTTTATTTTCTTTCTCATTTTAAGGACTTCATGTATTTTACTGGGGCACAGATGCTTTACACGGTGAATGAGGGAATGAAAGCCTTAACCAGTGAATGGACTTTTATCTCTGAAAATATTTTATGAATGACTTTATATTTTACTGATACCTTTTTGGATGTGTATATTTAAAGAGACTGACAAATCCATTCATTTGTTCTAATCTTCATTGGAATACTTTGATGAATCTGATGTGCTGTGTGATACCTTGGCTTCTTTTTACAGCCCATGGGCTGAAACACAGGGCAGTATGAAGCTATCTCAGTTAAATGTTTATCTAGCCACCAGCCTCAACTTATTCTTAGTTAATCTTTTACTAAGTTTCTTACAAATTATAGGGGGAAATTTTTATAACGACGCTCAAACCTAAGGGTGACAGACTGCTTAGGGCCGGAATCTGGGGCAGAGTTAGATTGAGAAAATAAAGTAGTTAAAGCTTCTCTACATGGGGCAGTATGATCAGACCCACATTCTTAGAGTGTGTATCCTGGCAGCTTTGCTTTTCTATCTCTGGGCTTCTGTTTAGAAGGAAGAGCACTTTGTTTCCTGTTCCTACACTTCCCTTGCATACATCAGCATCTGCTGTGGCTTCATTGACCTTCCCCAAGTTCACTTACTGGGAACTTAGTCCTTAATGCACTGTTAGAAAGCATTGCATTTAAGCGGTGATGCTGCTGATACTGAAGATCAGTTACGGTAGGAGAGCAGTAGTTAGCCTAAAGGATCTGTTTTGGTCTGGACAGATTCCGTCCCCCAGAGGTTTCTGTGCTGATCTCTTGGTCCCAGTGCAATGGTATTGAAAGGTGGTGGAACTTTTAAGAGGTGTGGCCTGGTAGGAGGTGGTTAAGTCACCGAAAACACCACGCCCAGATAGGTTGGATATTTACCTCTGGAGCAAGTTCTTGCTGTGGCAGTGTTAAGTTGGTTCCTGCGGGTGCGGCTTGTTACAAAGCATGTTCTCAGTCGCTTCTTGGCCTTTTGGCTGAGATCAAGTGTAAAACATAGTCTGCTTCCTCTGCTTTTCCTTGCTCTATCACTTGCTGCTATGTGATTTCTCTCTTCCCTGTGCCCCTCACTGCTCTCCCACGTGCTCTTGCCGTGCTATCCTCTGCCATACTGTGATAGCCAGGAGCCCCTCATCAGGAGCCAAACAGACGGAGAAGCTTGACCTTGGAGTTTCAGCTTCTAAAATTGTAAACTAAGTAAGCCTCTTTTCTTTATAAAACATCCAGTCTCAAGTGTTTTGTTATAGAGATACAAAGTGGTGTAAGATACTGTTAAAAGGATAAATTTGTCTCCTACCCTTTATCTATTGCGAGATAGCACAGCAAGAACACCCTCACTAAAGTCTCAGCTGCTCTGACCTGGGACTTCTTAGCCTCTAAAGCTGTAAATAATAAACTTCTTCCTTCCTCAGTATAAGTGCTCTCTCGTGCAATATCTCTTCCACTTACTTTTAATATAGACTTAAGATTCATGTTTCCTTTAGAAAGTAGCTGGTCCACAGGTAGGGGAGGCGGTGGTGGTGATGAAGGGCAAAGGGAGAGGGAAGTCTAGTCCCCAACAGAAAATTTTGTGTGCAAGAATAGCGAGAAAATGAGTGCTGATAGCAGTGACAATAAGAATTGTATACATACTTTTGTCTGTATTTCCAGGAAGTAGATAGTAAAATAAGTAGAAGAGATATTGCACGAGGGAGCAGTCACACTGAGGAAGAGCCAAGGAAAGCAGGCAAATGGATCGAGTACTCTGTGCAGGCAGCTGCTTCCAGCTGGTGGGAATTTGTATTTGTACAGTGTTTGTGTAAGACAAATTAGCCATATACACGAGAAGCTGTAACAAAATAGGTTGCCTTTTCCTCAGAAATTCCACTTTTAGTGATTTATCCTCAAAGCATAAACAGATACATTTTGTAAGATCCTATGCTTAACACAAACCTTTTTGTTATATATACTTTATGTAGATAAAATATCTCTGAAAGGAAAAAAAAAACATTTAGCCATGTATTACCTGTGTTCTCAGGTGATTTGTATTCTGTACTGAAAATATATTGTGTGAATAACCCTAACGTTGGAAAGAGCCCCAAATATGTGTCCCTGTATCCTTGATTCTCTCTAGAAAGCTGCAATTCTTCTAGGAGAGCAAGTACATTATAAGATAAAATGGAAAGCTATCCTTTGTTCCTGGATATGATAAAATAGCTGTACTTCCAAAATTGATACACAGATTAAATGCAGGCCAATCAAAGTGCCAATGATATTTCTTACAGATATAAAGACAACAGTCCTAAAGTTCATGGGAAACAAGAAGAGACCCAGAATAGCAAAGCAGTCCTAGGTAACAGAAGCGAAGTGGGTGGCATGACACGCTCAGACTTGAAATTAAACTGTGAAGTCAGGGTGTTTAAAGCAGCATGATACTGGCATAAAAATAGGCCTGTGGATCAGTGGAACAGCATAGAAGAAGCAGGAACAACCCAGGCACACGTAGCTATCTGATCTTTGTTTGACAAAGGGGCCAAAAACATACACTGGAGGGAAGATAGTCTATTTCCTAAATGGTGATGAGAAAATTAGATGACCACAGCAGAAGACTGAGTCAACACACATATACCGTGTACATGTACTAAGCTAAAATCAAAATGGATCAAAGATCTAAGTGTTAAAGCAGAAACCATGAGAATCATTTGAAATACGGAAAGCATGTAAGTAGATGCATCTGGATTTGACCCAGGCCCGATGTGTGAGTGAGACCGCCTGGGGCCCACCGGATCCTGATTGAACCCACAGTCCAGGCCTGCTGTACAGACCCAGTGTGGAACCCTGTAGCAGACCTCCCAGCAAAGAGGCTAGAGGCAAGACCCACCCAGCTGATCCAGCAGTAGAACCTTATGCCAGAGTGGCACAGAAGATTCACCTCCAGGGGCTGCAGCAGGAAGAAGTGGAGCACAGCAGCCACACCCAAGCCCACACCCACCTGGACAAGTTTGAACTTGGTAGATCCAGACCTGGTGCTTAGGTAATAACTCTATCTAAGCGCTACACCAAAGGTCAGAAGACAGTGCTATACAAAATGACAGAGAGAAGAAGCAAAATGCATTCTCAGCCCCCAAGCCTCCCCAGAACAAATGCAGGAGACACCAGCATAGAAGAAATTAGAAATTACACACCTGAAATCTCTGAAATAATAGCATCAGAATTAAAGAAAAACTGCAGAAGAGTATAGAGGAAACCATATTGGAAATAATTTCTGAAGTAAAAAAAAGAAATAATACCTATAAGGAAAGACATACTAAAGTCCTTCTAAAGAAGACACTGATAAAAAAATTGAGGAGAATAGAAAAATGATGGAATCCTTGAATAAACAATACAGGAAAGAAATAGAATGCATGAAGCAGATTCATAGTAGTATACAGAAAATTAAGACCTCAATCACAAGCTGCCAAAACCGTTTGAATGAAAGTGAAATAGACTTTCAGACCTTGAAGACAACATTGCAGCTAGTGAAAAGGTAAGAAAGGATCTCTTAAAAATAACTAGGATACAGGAAAAAATAATTCAACATCTGCAAGACAATGTAGAGATAAACAACATAAGATTAATGGGCATCAGTGAGAAAGAAGGAGTCAGTACAAATGATATAAAAAGAATATGGACAGAAGTAATAGCAGAAAACTTCCCAAATATGGGGAAACAGTCTGACACTCAGGTAACTGAAGCATATAGAACTCCAAATAGCACCAACCCAATTAAAAACACATCCAGATATATAATAATCAAGATCCCAGAAATTCAGCACAGGAATAGTATACTAAAAGCTGCTAGAGGGGCCGGGGAGATGGCTCAGTGGAATAAGCACTTGCCTGGCAAGCGCCAGGGCCTGAGTTCAATCCCCAGTTCCACCAAAATAAATAAATAAATAAATAAATAAATAAATAAATAAATAAATAAAAGCTGCTAGAGCAGAGAAACAGATCACATTAAAAGGAAAACCCATCAGGATAATGGCAGATTTCTCTTCACAAACCATCAAGTCAAGAAGAGCATGGAACAAAGCATTAAAAGTCTTGCAAGAAAACAAATTATAATTCAGACTGATATACCCTGTAGAACTTTCTTTCAAGTATAATGGAGAAGTGAAATACCTCCATGACAAAGAACAACTTAAGAATTTCATGATGAAATTCCAAAGCCAACCCTATACAGTCTACTAAGAGATGTTTGAGAGAAGGAGCAAAATGACCACAGTTCTATGAATGAGAATGGAAAGAACCCACCAAATAGGGCAAACAATTAAACACAGGAGAATAAGATGTATACAAAAGCAGTCTTCCAATTATTTCATGTATACAGCAGCAGAATATTTCCATCAGCATACTCTACAAATGGACTTCTCTTCCACCCTATGGGTGATGATTCTGTCTGGGTCTACAGAGTGGATATCAAGGAAACAGCAGTAGCTCAGTCCCACAAGTGACACTTGGTCACCAGTAAGCATCATGGACACTGTCCATGTCCTCCACATACTAGAACTT
>NW_004524810.1:1278295-1280000 GCF_000260255.1 Octodon degus
TATTAATCTCATGCTATGGATTCATATCAGAAATATTTCTATAAAATTCATTCTGTCTACATATAATACCTTTCACATTTCAATATTTGCCTACAATTTTTAATATGTTATGTAATTATTGATTTTCAATAAAGTTAATGGGAAAAAACCAAACCATCACTGGGAAGATAATATAGGTACAACTCTTGACAGGTAAGCAAAGACTTTTTGACTAGAACTAATGGCACAAGAAATAATACTGAGCATCAACAAGCGGGATCCTATCATGCTAAAAAGTTGCTACACTGCAAAGAATCAATCTGCAGAGTGAGGAGATGACTTACACAGTGGGAAACAATTATTTTCAGCTACTCCTTGGACAGAGGCCTGACATCTAGAATGACCAAGAAAACCTTAGACTTCCTCAATGAAAGACTCAGTCAAAAAATTAGGAAATGAAGTGAGTATACACTTCACAAAACATGTACAAATACCCACTAAGTGCATGAAATCATGTTGGTCTCTGCCCATTTGAGACATGCAAATTAAAACAACACTGAGATCCTGTCTTTACTCCGAGAAGAATGACTATGTTAAAAAAATCTAATAGCAAATGCTGGCAAGGATGTGGAAAAAAGGAACTCTTAAAACATTGTTGTTGGGATTGTAAACTAGTACAAGCACTGTGGAAATCATTGTGCAGATTCCTCTAAAAACTAAAGATAAAAGGGAGATGACTGGATCAAATGAAATTTCTAAGTATCTTCTGAAAATAGTTAATACAGGGATACATGTATGCCCATGTTTATAGCCATGCAATTTATAATAGTTAGATCTTGGAAACAGCATATATGTCCATCAAGATGAATGGAAAAGGAAAATATTATTATACACAGTGGAATACTATTCTGCAATAATAAAAAGCTGGAAGCACTCATAGGGAAATGGATGCACCTGAGAACAGTATTAAGTGAAAGAAGTCAGACACAGAGGGTAAAATATTGCATGATTTCTCATATGAGAAACTCAAAGTATGCAACTGAAAAACGCAATGGAGCTTGGGTAGATAGGAAGTGGGGAGAGCTTCTGATAGTTCCTCCTATCGCCTTTTCCATTGTTTCAAACACATTTTAAAATACGCTCATTTGTTTAATTTATACTATTAGTTTCTCTTAGTTCTTTGAAAACAAAAGTTTGTGCTTATATTTTTTCTTTGTAAGAATTTTTTGTAGCTTATACTCTACTACTTTGATGATAATGTCACATAGTGTAATAATTATTGTTACTCTCTTATTTTGTTATGAAATTTTGTTTTGTGTCATAGAAAAAGAATGAATATAGTTTACTTTTACTCTTGAAATATTTTGCAGACTTGAGCCTTTCACAGCTCAGCATATTAATACGGATTTACTTTTTATACCTTACTTTTATACTTTTCTGCTGGATGGTTAAGACCAAGATAAAACAAGACCTATATAACAAAAAATGTAACAAGGTCAGTCAGATCGCCTCAAGATTTAACCTGAAATCCTGTACCACACTTTGTACATCCTTTGTCAGTGTCAGCCATGTGGATGAGTCACAGCCATTGCTTGACCAGTTTGCTCTCTGTGAAAGCCTGAGAGAATGTTTTCTGTCCATGTGACTTTCCTTAGGCACACTCTACATCATCGATAACATTCCTCTGTGGCTCCATAATCTCCTTGATCAGAAAATTTGGGACACA
>NW_004524810.1:1280960-1288307 GCF_000260255.1 Octodon degus
TTTTTTTTTTTCTTGATCTTTTTTATTTATTTTATTTTTACAACAACGTATACATTGTTAGCCTTTTATTTGGGTTTCCTTCTGTGTTTTCCTGGCTGTTAACCTCTTTTTATTTCCAGAATACCTGTTTGTACCTGTGTTAGCAAACTGATTTTTGTCAGTTTAAATAAGACATGCCCAATTAAATTGAATCAGCATAGTTGTGCGTTGTGGCTGAGGGGTTTGCTGAAGACAGGGGAACCACCCTAGGGCTGCTGTCCGCTGAATGGTAGAAAGAGAAAGGAAGGAGGAAGGCTCCCCTCTCTTTGTTCAGAGGCGCTCCAGGCTCTGCCTTTACCTTGGAAGTCCTCTCCTGGCTGCCAGGGCAAACCCTCCCACTGCCTCATATGGACCCCCGTAGGACCCAGCACTGAGTGACAGGCCTTCATCTGGGTCACGTGGGTCTCCAGTGTGCAGATGGCCTTACAGCATTCTCTTACAGTATGACTCTGGGCGGCCACTGGAAGCTGATCTCGTACACTGTTATGTATTTGTGTCTCTTGCCTTAGATCTGTTTCTCTAGTAGCTCTGACTGATAGAAGACCAGAACTTCCAGTGTATCAGGAGACATCCTTTAAACATCAAGGGGAATTTTAAGATCGAACTTCGCTATGATTTGAAAATTATTTAAACTGTAATTTTTGTTTATTTAGGGTCTTACTATGCAGCTTGGACTCATAGTGATCCTCCTGTCTCAGCCTCTGGAGCACTGGGATTACAGGTTTGTGCCACCACACAAGGTTTAGGTGGCCTGTGGTACTGAGGATCCAACTTGGATCCATTTGCTTGCCAGGCAGGCGCTTAGACTGCTGAGCTATCTCTCCAGCCTAAACTGTAATTTTTAAAAAAGTATACAAATTTATACAATATTTATTTTATGATAATTTTGTATCATTTTAGAAATTTTAGTAGCATAGATGTTGAGCTTTATATTTCTCTTAAATTATTCTGGAGGATGTTTTTCTGAAATTTTAATTTTAAATCTTTAAACTGTATAATCATATGAGCAGAAGTTACTATAAGTACACATAGTATATTTTCTTCTTTGTGCTGTTAAGTTAATAAAATCAAACTCACATTTTTTATTTATGTGAGTTTTAAGTGACAATTATTAAGATCTTTCTGAGAAATGAGATCCCTCTTTCTTCCCCTCCTTTTTCTCTCCCTCCCTCTTCCTCCGTATCCCTTCCCCCTGCCTCTTTCCCTCCCTCCCTTCTATCCCTCCTTGTCTCTCTCCCTTTCTTTCTCTCCCCCTCTTCCCTCTTCCTCTTGCTATATAGTCTAGGCTGGCCTTGAACATACTATGTAGGCCAGACTGGCCACTATGGTCTGTAGATCTGGAATGTCTATTACTACTTTGTTGATTAAAAGCAAGTGAGTTTTTTCCAACTGAGTTTTTAGATACTTATAGCAAGTATAGCGCAAAGTTTAGTTTAAGTAAAAATGCAAAACTTTTGTTTTTCTTCTATACCTATAGGTGTTGTACAATTAAGTACTTTGGAAGTTTTTCTAAGTCATAAACATTCTGAAGAGGAAAAATTAAGCTTCTTGTTTTCCATGTTGAGTAAAGCGCTACTATTCCCTGCCAGGTGAGGATATAATAGTTTGTTATGAAACTTTTCTTCACTATAGTTTATCTCATGTAAAATTCTCAAGCCCAGTCAATTTAGGATTTGGTTACACCATGGAATGGTGATGTTGCATTGGCTAAGACCTTTCTTTTGGAAGAAATAATTTGCCAACTATCTTTTTTTCTTTTTCTAGACCAAATTAACTTTTACACTGTTACTGTACATTTAACTTCAGGGACATGTTTCTCAGCTGTATTTTTTCCTTGTTACTTCAAGGCAGAAAACCTCAGAACAGGAACATTCAGGCTTTTCATGTTCCTTGGCATTAGCTGCTGGAATATACTGAATTGCTGGCAGTAGAATCTCTGATGATACAATCTCACCCCTTTGCATCATGGCCTTGAATAAAGTAGCATTACTTCTGAGCATGTGTTCCCATTAAAGACCCTCAGTAACTTTTCTTCTTAGTAAGCCCTGCATTTTTTCGGTCTTGTGAATTGTCTGTCAGTATGTCATCTTTAGCTTTTTAAATTTTCCCACATCTGTCTTCCATGATCATAAATGTTTATTCTAAGTTAAGCAGCATTTTGCTCGTCACTTTTATGCACTCTTGGTTGGATTTAGTAGTGTGACGAAGGGAAAGATAGAGATGGATCATTGACCTTTACAGGAAGCTTTTAAAACTCTTTTGTGTATCCTGTATCTTTGTATGTCTCTGACAAGCTGTTGCTGGTATAATTTGCTTTCTACTGGTGCTCATGAGAGACTGTGTTTGTGTGTGTGTGTGTGTGTGTGTGTGTGTGTGTGTGTGTGGTACCAGGGATTGAACTCAGGACATTGCGCTTGCCAGGCAGGCACTTATTCTACTGAGCTAACTCCCTGGCTCAAGAGACTGAGTGTTTTAGAGTTAACATTTTTAGGTACATTTAAACAAATCATGGTCTTATTTATGAAGTATTTGTAAATTGAAAAAGATAATTTTTAGAAACACGTGGAACCTGATTAGATGTGTTTTAGTTTAAAATTATAATTTTGAGAGCAGAAATACTTGTTATAAGACCCACACTTAGTCCCTGGAAGTGGTCCTGATACCCTGATTTGGAAATAAAATAAACTGTTGTTTGAATTTGCTGTGGAATTGGGTGGAATTCAGATGAAGGGAAATTCAGATTTCATGTGATCGTGGCAGAGGATGTTTCTCGTAGCTATTAACTAGCATCAGCTGTTTCAAGTTGACCTATCTCATGGCTGTTCTTCATTTATAGCTGTCCCTCATGCAGAACAAATGTTTCACAGAGCAAGCTAAAGAAAGCACTCTGTAAAGACTTCCTGACCCTAGAGCTGCTCAGAGTCTGCTGGGAGTAGTGGACCCTGACCTTTGCCACATGGTTTATTCTTATTAACTTCATGGGTAGGCCCTATTGGACCAGACTTGGATGTAGGCGCTTTCTTCTCACCTTTTGCAAAGACTGCTTTTCAGACATTGCATCTAAAACCTGTTAAGAACAACATAAGACTAGTCATAGACTTATTGACTCTTCTTGGACATATGACACTGTGGAGTGGAACCAGCTAAGACCTATGCTACTCAAGCTCAGGAGCACCTTGTTTTTGCTCTGAGATCTATGTAACTAAAGACCTCACTGGATGTCTGTAAGTGAGACCATCTTAGCATACATTCCAGCAGAGTCCCTGCTTGAAGTGGCCTTGTGATGTGTCAGGTAGTTTTTCCGTAAAGGTAAATCATGGTGGCTTCCTCTGCAGCAGTCTTCAAAATTTTCTCACAGAGTAGCTCAAGGAGGAAGGAACATAGATACATAAGTACTAGCTTTAAGGGAATGTGTAGCCAGTGTTACTTTAAATTCATGTGAGTGTTTCACTCAGTGCATGATAGATCTCTTCGGTTATTTAAATTATGAAGTGACAAATTGTAAATTAGATGATAGATTTGCTGTTTTTTCTTTGTCATTTTGTCTCTTTTCGCATGGGAGTAACTGGCTTTCCAGTTGGAAAACTGTAAATCAGAGTTCTTTAGCTGCTTAAACGACTCTTGTTTAATGAGAACAGAAATGTTTTTGGAGGAAGATTTTGGTTATTTCCTCAGCTTATCTTCACAAGGACTGTTAAAAGTCCTTTTCTTTGAAAAACTTCCTGGATTAGATTCCTTTTCAAGCTGACTCTGCTCATTTGATTGCTAGAGTGTATGATTCAGTCTTTAATTACAAATAGAAAATTTCTGCACTTCATTGTTATCTAGACATGATATTATCCGAATTTCTTTTTGTTGTTGAATCCTGATCAAATTCTCAGGTGGGGTGGCACATGCCTATGATCCCAGCTGATTTGGGGGCAGAGGCAGAAGGATAGCAAGTTTGAATCCAGTCTTAGCAATTTAGTGAGAATTTCTCAAATTAAAATGGGGTGGGAGGGGGTGGGGATATAGCTCGGTGGGGGGATTGCTTGCCTGAAGTCCTGGGTTCAGTGTCCAGTATACACACACAAAAGCAAAAACCATATCAAACCAAAATAAAAACAAAAACAAGAAATCAAAAATCAGGAATAATTACATTATCAGTGAACTGTTTAAAAGAGAAATAATTCCTCCAGTACTCAAAATACATTTTATTTCTTGTTTACTTTCGACCTTTATGAGACTATGATGAAAAATTCACATGCATGCAAAAAAAAAAAATTCACATGCATGCATGGGTCTCATATTTTGCTCACAGTGTTTCTGAGAGTCATAGAATCCCTGTTAACCTTATATGGATTTGCCATAAATTAAGAATTTATTCATTGTTTTTAGTAAGTGCTTACTCGAATACTTAGTGTCCATCAGTTGGATACCATGCTGACAGGCACTGGGATTAAACAGACAGCTCTATTTCTGCTGTGTTTGGTTATGGATTGTTTTATGCTTAATCAGATTTTGAAAATGAAAGTATAAATTTATTTCTGAGAAGATTATAAAATATAAGTTTGCTTTTTTAAAAATGTATTTGGTATAGGTTTTCACTATACAGCTTGGACTCACAGTGATCCTCCTGTTTTCAGTCTCCCCAGCCCTGGATTACAGGCATGTACCACCACCACCCAGACTTGGTGACCGGCTCAGTGTGCCTGGGGGTGGGGCCAGTGTGGCATGTGGTACCAGGGATCAAACCCAAGTCCTTGCACTTGCCTAAGCAGGTGCTTAGTCAGCTGAGCTATCTTGCTGGCCCTCAGTTTTGCATTCTTTAAGGAACTGTAGAGGATTATTTTAATCTTAAATAGCTATTGTAAGATTTTCATTTCCTCCCTTATCTCTTCTAACCAAATTATTAGAAGTTTTCAGTGAGAAATGACTGTATGTTGAATTTGGGTGCTTTTAGAAGTTAGCCTTTTTGTGAGATATCACTTCTTAAATCAGACTCATCTGATTTGACAGAAGTTGATGTTGACTCATTACAGACTATTCAGTCTGGTCATTTTTCTTTCTTTGTAGTACAGTGTATAACTGGAGCTCCTCTTTGGGCAGCTAATGCCAGAAATGTCACTCTGCACAGCTGTCCTGTGGGTGCTACAGCTGCGCCTCTCCAGTTCTGTGGAGTAACCTTGCCTCCTGCACCTTCTTACTGATTGTGTAATAGTAAGGCGAAGAAGAAATCTTGTCTCATTGTGATTTGGAGCCAAAAACTGGCCCTGACTTTTCTAGCAGCTTGTGTGTTCTGAGTTCTGTGGCTAGGGCTTCCCCTAGGATTAGGAGACATTGTCTTTACTCATTATGGTCATGCAGACCTTTCTTAGAATGAGTTTATATTTTGTATTCTTTTCAGACTAATTCTTTGTTAGGTCATGTAATTATTTTTTATGTTTCATATTCTTTTTAACTAGTGACTTTAAAGTGAAATCCATTTGTTCTTGTCACTTATAAATTGGAGCTCCAAGTTAAACATTTAATATCTTTAGTTCCTTAGAGTTTTTGTAAGGATTTATGAGTTGAAAGTACAGATTTGTTTAGTTTTTACTTACATTACAATACGAAAATCATTAAACTGTTTTTTAAAAGTGGCACCAGACTGAACTAAAGAGAAGCACTGGAAAGTTTCACTTCAGACTCTCTGCCGGAGAACCGGGTCTCTAGGGTGGGCTGTGACTGTGACGTTCCCATCTGTAAGGTTGTCTTGGAACTGGATTTCATGCCAAAAACCTACTTCCTTCCTCCAGGCTTATCATATGTAGCCCCAACACTGTATTAGGAGTTCATATACAGGCCAGGGAGATAGCTGAGTGGTCTAAGCTCTTACCTGCAAGCTTAGGAACCAGGCTTCGGTCCCTGGCACATTTCACACAGGCCCAACCCCCAGGCACGCTGAGCTGGCCACCAAGTCAAGGTGTGGTGGTGTGCGCCTGCCATCCCAGTGCTGGGGAGGTTGAAACAGGAAGATCACTGTGAGTCCGTCCTGTGCAATGAGACCCTGTACCAAATACATAAATTATTTTTGAAAAAGTGTATATGTATTTATATATGTATATATAGTCAGATACATTTTTCAGTTCTACACTTGTTGGGGAACTGCAGCACTATAATATTAGTTTGTTTAATGCACTGTAAGTATTAGGTGATCAGCAAATACTTGTTAAGAGAATGAGAGGATGAGTTTACATGGTGAAACCTAACTCTGGATGGAGCTCTGGGTTACAAATTTGTATCAGCAGAAAGATTTTTGTTCATTCACAAATTATCCCATCATTCTACATTTAAAAATAAAAGTCCTGGAGTAATGTGAGAGTGGCCATCCTTCACCCTCTGGCAAACCATTCAAATACTTAGAGGCATTCATTTAAGTAAGTAACTGCTTCCCTAGAGAGCATCTTATTTGGGTTCCTGCAATAAAGTGCCACTGATTGGGCATGTGTAAGCATCTGAAATCTGCTTCTCAGAGACTGAGGCGCTGGAAAGTTCGCAGTGCAGGCACTGGCAAGCTGGGAGTCTGCCACTGCCTGTCTTGGTTCGCAGGGCCATGACGGTTGTCTGTAGACTCTGGTTAGGATGGTTCATGGAACACCGTGGGGTGTGTGCCTGTGCTTCCTCCCTGTCCTTAGCCCTTCACTGCATCCGGGTCTCTGCAGCCGAGGCCTTCCCACAGGTGTTCTCCAGCAAGCCCTCCCTCCTCCCTGAGTTCTTGACATCTGCTCTCTGAGATGCTTTGGTGTGTTCCTTCACTTCTACCTCCCTTTACCTTTCCTGATATTCCAGGGTTAACAATTTCTACTATTTCTTTGCTGTTCACTATATTTCTCTATTCTAGTTTTGACCTGTCATTTTATTAGGGAGTCATGATTTGTAAAAAGCAGAGCAGAAATTCATTTTGAGATGAAGACAGAAAAGGCTTAGTCTGATCTATGACTTTATGTAAGAGGTCTCAGGGTAGGAATTAATGACCATAAAAATAGCTAAGCATCTCCCACTTCCATTATTTTTGTGATTGAAAGTGAGATTTTATAGGATAAATTGTTCATTGCTTGACTTTATAATATGGCATTAACTAATATCAGTATGTTAATAGCAGGCTACTTCATATTTTAAAACTGTAAGTCTACTAACTGACTTTTTCAAAGGGGCTGGCCAAATAGCTCAGTGGGTTAAAGTGCCTGCAAGCAGGCACAGGGGCCGGGGCTTGATCCCTGGGCCTGCTGTGCTGGCTGCACCAGTGGGCTGTGCTGAGAAGGCAATTGAGTCTGGGTGTGGTGGCAC
>NW_004524810.1:1288867-1290177 GCF_000260255.1 Octodon degus
TTTCTGAAATGTATTCCTGTGAGTAAAATTGAATATAGCTAGACAGCTAGACAGTCAACCCTACATAAATACCCAGTTTTCTCTTGTAAAAAAAAAAAATACTAAGAGGCAAGTCTACTAGTTCGTGTGTTAACAGACAGATATTCTGGTTCTCACCTGTAAAACTTCATTGTCCTAGCTGCAGGGGAAAACCACTCGATTTTTCCTTGTATCATCTTTGGAAGTCTTGTGTGGATACTAATTTATTACATGCCCTTGAAGCCCCAGGAGCAGCAGTAGCACAACCTCAGGAGAGTGCCCGCAGCCAGCCTTCGGGCTAGCAGCACTCTGAATTTACTGCCTGCTTTTAAAATTCTTGCTTGCCAGACTTCACTGAATGACTCTTCGTGTAATTGAGTACAGCTGCAATTTATTTTACTTGCCAAAAATAATTACTGTTGCCCACTGAAACGGTGATGAAAATCTATTTGATGTTTGTAGTTTTCTTCAGAGATTTTGAAAATGTGCTTAAAATGAGGCTCCTACAATAAAAATCATAGTTCCTTGAGTTATTGAATTTGGTCTTTAAAGTTACAGTTTAAACTGATCTTTTACCAAAGGCTAGACTAAAGGAGAAAATATGAATCCAGTTTGTTTCACTACAGAATTTTAAACTATTAAATGTAAAGTACCATTTTATTAGGACTCTAATTCTCTTTTATTGACGAAACAAAATTTGTGTATAGTATGAATCTCACAGCCTATGTCTAATTTAGAAAACATGTTTTCTTTTTCTTTCTTTCTTTCTTTTTTAGAAAACATTTTTTCTTAGCTATGCTGTATCCTGGAGATTCTGGCTCGGCTTTTAAAGTTGCAAATGCAGGCGCCTCCAGTGCTGGACTTGCTCACAGTTGGTCCTGAGTTCAGGGCCAAGGTTCAGTCCCGTCTTTGGCCAGTAAGATGTTTTAAGTCTGAAACATAGGCTTATCTTAGAGCTGAAGTTCTCAAGAGGATGCTTTCATGGGATCTGTGCAATATGGCCTGTTCCAAAGGCACATGTGTGTGAGGCTGGGTTTTCTTTAATGTGCATCAACCACATAACATATGACTACAGCCTGTATGCAGAAGCAGATAAGAGAAGCCAGCTGTCTTCTGTTATACCAGAAATTAAGGATATTTTCAGAAATATAATGCTGTTCTTTTTACTACATTTTTGTTTTGGAAAAAAATAATTTTTTTTAATGCATTTAGTACAGGGTATACAGGGTGTAAGGGATCTCACTATGTAGATCGGACTCGTAGTGATCCTCCTGTTTTCAGCCTCTCAGGTG
>NW_004524810.1:1291602-1300207 GCF_000260255.1 Octodon degus
GATTATATATTTGGGAGATTTTCAGGGCAGCGAAACTACTCACGATACTACAATGGTGGATACTTGTCATTATAAATTTGTTCCTGCTCAGAATGTATAACACCAAGAGTGAACTCTGTGAAATACAGATTTTGGATCATCATGATGTGTCAGTGTAAGGTCATCAGCTAACAAGTGGGACACTGTGGTAGAGGATGTTGATAATGGAGAAGCTTATGCACATGGAGTGGTGGCACCTAGAATCTGTATCTTCTGCTCAGTTTTGCTATGAAATCTTTGTTATTATTTCTGCATGGTGAAACTTTGAAAGTCACCATTTATTTATTATTTTTTAAATGTATTTGGTTGCTACAGGGTTTCACTATGAAGTTCGGACTCATAGATAGTGATCTTCCTGCTTTCAGCCTCCCCAGCGCTGGGATTACAGGCATACCCTACTACTAGGGTAGTGGGGGAAGTTATTTTTTCAAAACATTACCTTAATAATGACAGAAGTGAAATGGCAGCCCACCAATTATACAAACTTCAGGCTCTGGCCAGCTCAGTCCACCCTGGGGCGGGGCTGGTGTGGCATGTTGTGCTGGGGATTGAACCTTGTTCCCTGTGCTTGCCTAAGCTTGCCTAAGTCAGTGCTTTAGTCTGCTGAGCTAGCTCACCAGCCCTGAAAGTCACCATTTAAAGTTATGGAGCAAAACCAATGGCCGTGACTCAGCCATATGGCTGACACTGACAAAGGATCTGCAAACTGTGGTACAGGGTTATAGGATATATCCTGAGAGAACTTGACTGACCTTATCAGATACAAAAGTTATATTTCTTGTTATATAGGTCTTGCTTTATCTTGGTCTTAGCCATCCAGCAGAAAAGTATAATAACAAGGTATAAAAAGTAAAGCCTTATCAATATGCTGATCTGTGAAAGGCTCAAGTCAACAACTTCTGACATTCCCAGTCCTATGGATAACCCACTACTATTCTGGACTACTGGACTATATGGATTATTTTGCTGAATTCATGCACCTACAATATTTAAATGGCAATGGAATACCCATCTCTAACAAAACTAAACAAAAAAAGGGGATACCAAGGACCATTTTGTATTTGTATATACAAAATAGTTAAGATAGATATACAGTTACTTTCTCTTAATTCAATGAGAAGAAAGATTTGTACTAATAGTATTTGGACAGGATATCATGTCTGCATCTTTTACTATGAATAACCACTAAGAAGGTAAAAATATGCAATGTATTAATTATTGAAACTGTCCTATTAATCAGTTTTGAAACTATCTCATTGCTGTTTCTCAATAAAATTAATAAAAATAAAGTTATGGAGCAAGGATGTGACAAAGAAAATAAATAGTATGAGTTTTCTGCTGCAATAACTGATACATAAGACCGAGTAATTAAAACACATAAATTTGTTGTTGAGGTGGGCAAGTCCAAGATGAAGGGACTACATCTGAGGGGACCTTCTGTGGCAGAAGGTGGAAGGGCAAGAGAGCTGACGAGAACAAGAGAAGGACAACTTGCTCCTATGCCAAACCCATAATCACTGACCCACCCCTGCAATAAAGACATTAGTCCCAGTCATGAGGGCAGAGCCCTAACAGCCACCTCTCAATAGGCCTCACTGCCTAACACTGTTGCAGTGAGGATTAAGTTTGCAGCATGTGAACCTTGGGTGACTTATTCAATAGACACACGATCCTATGTAGTATTTGTTTTGACTAATTTGGGAACGAGAAAAAGATTAGTACAGATACATATGATCCATGTTGAATCTGAATAGAACAGATAAACCATATTTTGAGGGGAAAATTTTTTTTTAAGTCTAAAACATCACCAGGATTTAGGAAAGCCTAGAAGAAATAGAAGCAGTGAGGCTGAGCATGTCATCACCACCATCTGGGGCTGCTGGTTAGAGCATGTATATGTAAAGAAGAGGGGCATGTTAAAGAAGCACCAGGGAACATGGGAATTATGCTGATGTTCAATGACCATGAAAAATAAAATTACAATACTAACAATGTATGTAATATTTTTTATATTTTAGAGACAATTTCTGAAACTTCATTTAAATTGCATGTGAAGATGTTAAGTGTCATTGTTTTAGATCTGGGAAAAATGAGGCTCACCAAGTTTAACCTATCAAAGACTCATACTGGGAGACAATAATGATAGTAATGGTGATTACTGATATTAACTTCTTTACACAGTATTAAAGACTTAGTGCTGTATACCCAATTCGTAAATGGGGAAACTAAATCTCTTAGAAGTTGAATAGTTTGCTAAAGATTGCACAGTTATTAAGTGACCGAGCTCTGTTTTAAGGTTGTTTTCCTTTCTGTGTTCTTAACCAGTATGTCCGTATCTTGTCTGCTGGTTTTTGTATTTTTGAATAGGCCCCCTTGACTTGCTTAGATTTATTTATTTGTTTGCTCATAAAAATCAAGTGTGTTTTATTTAGAATTAAATTGTTACTATACTGTAGAAATAAATAAAAATAACCTTATTTGAAAAGACTCACTTGCCAATAAAATTTTTTAAAAAACTTACCTTTATTGAATTTGTTTTTAAATCCATATTGTAAATTTTTTTTTTGCTTTTGAAATACGTGTTTGCTGTACATAATGATTCTATTCACTGTAGAGGATTGGTACGTGCACAGAACACATTTCAATTTCCTTCTTTCTCACTCTTTCCCTCTAATCCCCTTTTATGTTTCCAGCATCAGACTCATTTCTTTATCTTATAAGACATTATAAAGTTAATTATCATATATACAGATTGAATATCAGACTAATAGTGCAAATAATAATAAGAACATGTAAGACAAATGTACTAAGTCAAGCTATACTTTCTGATACATTAACCTCACTGGATTACAATATCTTCTCTTTTCTCTTATTTATTTTATGTATTTATACATATATTTATGTGTACTTATATACTCACTTCATACATGTATGTCGAATTTTTCATATGAGATAACCATGCTGTATTTAAGCTTGTGTATCTTCGTACTTCAGTTAACATTATAGTCCCAAGGCAAATCCATTTTTGTACAGATTACTCAAATTTATGCTTCTTTATGGCAGAGTAGGGCTCTATTTTGTATAGATACCAAATTAAAAAAAAAAATCTGTTCATCTGTTGCCGTGCCAGCCCCACCCCAGGGTACTCTGAGACTGTGATTGAGACTGGCCACGGTCATGCATACCTGTAATCCCAGTGCTTGGGAGACTGAAAACAGGAGAATCACTACAAGTCTAATCTGCGTAATGAGACCCTGTAGACCCTGTACTAAATACATTAAAAAAAAAAATCTGTTCATCTGTTGATAGGTTAGGTATTTCCAAGATTTATCTATTATGAATTGTGCTCTTGTAAGCAGGGGTATGCACATATTACTATAATATGATGTCTTTAACTCTTTTGAAAAAACACCTAAAAGGGCAATAGCTAAGTCAAATGGAATTTCTACTTTTAGTGTTGTGAGGAATCTCCATATTGATTTCCCTAGTGGTTGTATGAGTTTATAGTTGTACCAACAGTAGAGAAGGGCTCCTTGCTCCCTGCAGCCAGCATTGGTTATTGTTTGTTTTCCTCAGGATAGCCATTCTTTCTGTGGTGAGGTGGAATCGAAGTGTCACTTTAATTTGCATTTCTCTAATGACTCCTGATGTTGAAGGCTCTTTTGTGTATTTACTGGCTGTTTGTATTCCTTCCTCTGAGAAATGTCTGTTCATTTCAGATGCCCATTTTCTAATTGGATCTTTAAATTTGGGGGTGTCTAATTTTTAGTTCATTATGTATTCTAGATATTAGTCCTTTGTCAGAGGAATAGCTGGCAATTTTTGTCTACACTGCGTTCTCCTTTCCCAAAATAACCAAGGTAGTAGAATCTTGGGGCTGTGGCAAAGGGTGATAGTAGCCACTCCCAAAGTGCATCATTGAAACACAACTAAAGAGATTCTGTGCTAGCAACAGAATCTGTGGATTGTTGCTTGGGTTTTAAAATAGAATCTAATTTAGTGTAAACAGTAGTGGTTATATCCTAACAGTGGCCCTAGGAGATAACCGTCAATCTTTCTAAGTACCAGGCTTATATTCTTGCCCTCTTCCTAATTTTGAAATCAAACCATTTTCAGGCAGTTCCTGGAAACAGTGAAATCAGTATGTCAGGGCACTCGTGAATATTGAGGGGCTGTCTCCTGATTATGAATACGTGACAATTCATTAGCATTCCTGGATTAGTAGGATAGCTGTTGGCAGGTATATTTGAGAAGTTGGAATAAAGAGGCAAAAATGGCCTTCCATCACGTGTAAATACTAGCTTGAGCAACAAATATTGTGTCCACATTAATAGAAAGGTCCCTGTTCTGCCTGCAATAATGTTATTACCCAATTATTATAATTTAGAACACTTGAGAAAATATCCTTATGAATATCAAGTAAAATTTGTAACTAGCCCCTTTTTCACTTGTCTTGAATAACTAACTTCCTTCAAAGCTAGAGACTGTGCTCCGTTTCTGGTGCTGTCTCCACGTTACCTTGGGTAAATCCTTTAAGCATGGTAACGTATGTTCCACTTGGCAGTGGCAAGGCCATATGCTCTCCGATTGCCTCAGTGCGATTTTGTAAAAGTGAAGTTGATTTTAAAATGTGACTGTAATATGATTTTAAAATGTAACATGATTTAATCCCTTATTAAGTAGAATACTTTGTATGTTTTATACATCTAAAAAACAAAGGAAAAAGATGATATCTGGGGGAAGAAAGAAAGAGGCTTCCTTAGTTTTCTGTGATCCAGAATCCAGTTTAATTTTGCCTTTAAGCTATTCTTAGTGTTAATATTGAACACTTTTGCAAAATCAGCCAAGATATCCCTGGGCATTTAAATTCCTTTTCTTTTCAGAAATGTCATTAACTTGAAATATAAAGATGCTTTCTAAGGAAACTGGTTTGCCTAGCCAGATCTTTTAATGTAGTTATTTTGCAATGTGAGCTGCAAAACCCAAACATTGAGGCTGCTTTCCACAATGCCTTGTTGCCCAGACAGTGATGTCATGTTTTAAGCATGTTTAGTTTGCAAAGGTCCCGCTTTTGATCCTTTAGTTGTCACTTTTTTAATGCAGCTTCTGCTGCATTACAAAGGTACTGAAAGTAATTTGCTTCCTTAAGGTCTGCTGCTGACACTGTTGTATTTCATTAGTCATTCTTCTCCTAGCCCCCTTCATTAAGACTTTATTCAAATTGGATCATGGTTCTACTGAGACATCCAGGCAATTATCATCTAAATAGCAATTACATATTCAAAAACAACAGCTTCTCCTTAACTGTCTGTATCTTAACATTATACATAGATTTAAGTAGGAATTAAGAGTAAAATGGATCTTTTCTTTGTGATTTACAGCCCTCCTTTTCACCCCTACTTTACTGGTTAATGTTGAATAAGGTACTTGTAGATGAAGGAGGACAAAATTATTGATTGCTCAGCTTTAGTTTTGTGTGTCTGTGTGAATACACATATATATATTATAAATTGTTTCTGTATTAGTTACTAAAGTGACAGTGATCCTGTCAGTCACCCATATATTTATGAGACAGGATTATATCTCATCTGAAGGTGATGGGAGCAGGTTTAACACACTATTCAGAAATTAATAGAATCTTTTTCCAAAGCAGTAGTGCTTTATAATTCCTTTGTACATTTAAAGAAAACATTTTTCTTTTTCTTTCTTTTGTGGTGATACTTGGGATTGAACACAAGGCCTTTGCATTGAACTATCCTTAGTCTTTTTAAATTTCCAGACAGGCTCTTACTGAATTGTTAAATTTCTCAATCTGAGCGGAATTTGATGTTTTTCTGGTTCAATATCCCAGAGAAATGGGGATCACAGGCATGTGCCCCAGTGTTTGGCTTAAAGAAAACTTTCTGAAATGCATCAATATATTTGTCCTTCATATGACAGACCTCACAAAGTAAAAGCAAATTCTACTAAGGTGATAGTATACTTTTCTAACACTTTATTGTGTTTCTGACATCTTAAAATTATAGTTTATGATGAATAAATATTAACTTGATTTGACTGAAATGAACAATCATGCTTACTACAAAGCATTTTTACAATGAACGTACAGGTTAAGTTTAAAGGAAACATTATGTGTAGCTTAAAAGAAGGTATAGCGATTTCTTGTATGTATATGCAAGTGTAGCTAGTTACATTGTGTGGATTACTTCTGATTGTAGGCCGAAGTGGAGGGAGGGAAGCAGGAGAGAGGAAAGGTGGAGGAAGAGAGAAGAGGAAAGCGGGAGAAAAGGAGAACAGAATCTTAACTATTAAACATGCTAGTTATACAGTGCCTGGTCTTTTGGTACATTGCATAATAATTTCTTACTTATTTTGTAAATCCCTGAGTAATGAAGGTATGATGTCATTAAAAATTTTATTTCATAACCTTTTGAAATGAACTTTCATTTCTTTGCTTTAATTTGTATTCTCAAATGTTTTGGAATTTTATTTGCATGAATAATTATATAACTCATGGAATTATTTCCCATGAATTTGTTAAGTGAGAATATAGACTATAATTTTTATTGTTGTGGCTAGTAGCAACCTGGTCAATGGTAGTCCTTATTAACTACAGTCAGGAGATTCGCCTTTTGTTCTCTCATCTTAAGAAGATGAGCTCTATAGGGCCAGCGAGATAGCTCAGTAGACTAAGCACCTGCTTCAGCAAGCTCAGGGACCGGGGTTCGGCCCCAGTACCCCATGCCATGCTAGCCCCACCCCAGGCTCTCTTGAGGCAGCGGTCACTGAGGAGGGCAGAGTGCTGTACAAAAGTGCAGAAGCTACCATTTGGGGGGCCAGTGAGCTGCTGCGAGTCTCGGAGTTGGCAGGCAAGCAAGGGACTGTACCTAGCAAGACAGTAGGCTGTGGGCCAAGTAGGTGTGCTCGAAGTTGTTTTTCCTAAACAAGAGTATTTGTAGCATTTAGTGACTGGCAGAGGTAAAATTCTTAAAACAACATATCTTACTGGGTATTATTTTTAGTTTTTATGCATATACCAGTTTTTAAAGTAACATTTTAAAAGCTTTTTCTTTAAATAATGAGATGGTATTGAGAATAACAATATAATGAACAATTGTGTAACCACACCCTTCAGTTTAAGAAATAGAATGTATTGTTAATCTGGAAATTCCCCAGTCTCTCTCCATATTACTTCTACGTTGGCTGAATTCCACTCTGTAACTTCTGTTTTTCATTTTCTTTTTATATAGTTTTAGCATACTTGTTTATCGTTATAGTTTAGTTTGTATGTTTTAGGATCAGATATAAATAGAATTACAATTACAGTATATATAAAGTGTTTTTCAGCACTTTGCCTCTGTCACTCATTAGCTATCTGGAATTCATCTATTACTGCATGCACTTTCAGTTGTTTCATTTTTATTTGACATTGTATTGATGAATATACCACAGTGTATACATATGTTTTGAAAAAGGAACATTTGATACTTTGTTTTACTATTAAAACAGTGTTTTGAGCATTCTTAAAGGAGAAAAAAATGAGCCTTGATTTAATTTTTATACTTTTATAAAAATTACTGGAAATGGACCATGGATTTAAATATAAAACAGTTCTTTGGAAAAATAACTTTTTGGAAATCTGGGACTAGGCAAAAAGCTCTTGAACCTGATATCAAAGAATATAATCCATAAGAGGAAAAAGTAATACATTTGTCTTCATTAAATTAAAAACATTTAGTTTGTGAGTGACCTAAATGGATGAAAAGACAAAATAAAGTAGGAAATAATATTTACAGTCTACATGGCTATGAAAGAACGAGTACCCAGAATAGGTACACAGCTCTCCAAACTGAAGTTAAAACAAAATGGAAATGCACAAAAGACAATTATACATTTCACTGAAGGTCTCTGAATAGGAAACAAGCATGCGATTCACTCAGCGACCTGGATACAGCTTTGGAGAATTACACAGAGTGGCAAATGCCACCTCCTAGAAGTAACATATCCTGTAACCCCATTCTTATTCCTGAAATGACAAAATTCTATGAAGGTTAGTGCTTACTAGTGGGTAAGGGTGGTGTAGAGGTGAGAGGGAGGTGAGTGGGGCCGTGACAGGGCCCTGTGGTGAGCTGTGCTGTTGAAATGTCGTGAAATGACTGCAGACATGTCAGCACCCAGGCTGTGGTATTGTCCTAAAGGTTTGTAAGATATTGACATCATGTGACGCTGCTTTTTAAAGGGCGCGTGAGCTCTTCCTGTGTCACTTCTACCTGTGTATCAATCTGTGATTATATCAAAATAAGAAGCTCATGTAAAATAAACTAAAAATGGTATTAGGAGCATTCTTATATGTTTTTTTATAGTGCACATGTGGTCTGTCCTCCAGGTTTTAATTCTAAAAGGAGTTACAGTGCTGTCCATGTTCACTTTAGTAAATGATGACAATTTGTTTTTCCAGGTGGTATATAAACATTCTGAAGGCTAAGTTGTAGCTCAGCAGTACAGTGTTTGTCTTTAACATTTGCCAGGCCATCGATCTGATCCCTTGTGCATGTGCACACCACAC
>NW_004524810.1:1301652-1336888 GCF_000260255.1 Octodon degus
CTCTTTCTATTCCAAGTGAACTAATAGTTATAGAATAGCTTACTGAGTCAATTTGCTAAGTTATATTTTCCTAGGAGAGTCCTCATTTTAAAAGAAAGAGCTTCATCTAATATATTCAATGAATCAACAATAAAAAGTTTAAACAATTTTTGCAACCAAAGTTAAACATTCATGAGAGGAACCACTAGCAGGATTTGTAGAACACATCTGTGTTTAACTTAAGATTTTAATAATTCAAGAATTCACTGCTGTAAGTTTTCTAGTTAAAGATCTCACATGTTAGTGTTCCCAGGGTTTTCTGCAGTGTAGTCTAAGTAATACTTTGATAAATGAGGATTCAGTAGTAGATTCAGTATTGCAAGATCTTCCATGAAAATAATGGATTGGAAACTATTTTGGAAAATGTGGTATATTATAAATCTAAAGTTGGTATTTTAAAAATGCAGTAATGTATTAAATACTAAGGTTCAAGTTCTTTGAAAACTTATTTTAAAAATGATATACTTAGTATATCTGTGAAATGAGAATTGAAAGTGTAGCATTGTGTCTTGACAAATATTTGGAAAATTGAAATAGATTTTTCTTTAGAATCTTATTTTTTTACTTATTTTTTAGTGTCTTTTATTCATTTCTATGAGAGAGATCCTAACTTTCTGCAAAAAAGTTTATAAAAAGAAACCTTAGGGTCAGGGGGATAGTTCAGTAGAACAAGTGCTTGCCTGGCAAGCACAAGGTCCTGAGTTCAATCCCTGATACCAAAAAAAGAAAGAAAGAAAGAAAGAAAGAAAGAAAGCAAGCAAGCAAGCAAGCAAGCAAGCAAGCAAGCAAGCAAGCAAGCAAGCAAGCTTAACTGATCGTTATCGGTGTGACTTTGCAGATTGGCCAGCATTTCTCAGCTGTTCTGTAGAGCCCCGCGTGGTGGTAGCATCCACGCTGTTCTCTGGCGATGGTCAGTCGTGCTTTGGCCCCTCGGCAAAACGGTGTCATTCCCAAGTACCAGCCTGTTTATTCCTGTGTGTGCCTGGTCCAGTAATTAGATGATTTATTAAAAACATCAGTTTGTATTTCCATGTTGTCCTGATTAAATACTTTGGAAATCATGTATGTGGTTAATTGATTTTTTTAAAAAAAAGAGATGTTAATTTAGGTATGAGTGAGATGATTTAGATCTAGAAACCTGCAGTAGACTTGCAGTAGACTCTTTGTTTCTTTCACTTTAGAAACAGTTTGAAGTTGTGTACAATGCATTATATATTGGGTCTATATAAGAAAAGAATAGAACTTTAAATAGACATTGCTAACTGCAAATACATATAATGACCCCAAATCTTCCTTACATGAGAAGATTAAAGTAAGTAATGAGAAGCTGTGAAAAGGTTAGCTATTGGGGGATTGAGTTCTTGTACAGAGCATTTGTTTATGGGTCATGTTGTTCAAAAATATTCAGATAATTTTTTATTGATAATGAAAATCACAGATCTGCTTTTACCATATAATTGATAATTGAAAGTTTTAAACAATGTATTTAGTACAGGGTCTCCAGGGTCTCACTACGGACTCTTAGTGATCCTCCTGTTTTCAACCTCCTAAACTCTGGGATTATAGGCACGCGCCGCCATGCCCAGTCTCAGTTGCCTGCTTAGTGTGCCCTGGGGAGGGGCTGGCACAGAACACTGGGGATGATAATTAAAAGGTTTTTTTTTAAGCTGATCCTTTAATTAATTAATCAATTTATTTATTTTTTGCAGTACCTGTTTGCCTCATGATTCTATTCATTGTGGGGAATTGGAACATGAACACAGCACATCTTTATTCTTTTTCATCCCTATTCACCATCCTTCTCTCTCTTTTTTCTATCTATTGATCCATTCCCTTTTTGCAAAAGGTCTGCCTCTGTTTCCTATTATCTTTTATTTGCTCTTTATTTGTGCTTTATGTTTATTTATGTGGTATTTAGGCTTGTGTGTTTCATTTACTTCCCTTAACATCACGATCTCAAGGAACATCCATTTTCTCAAAAATGACTCACATTTATCCTTTCTAAAGGCAAAGTACTGGTGCACTGTGTATAAACAGCATGTTTTCTTTAGCTGTTGAAGCAGTTTTGGAAGCTGGTAATGTAGAGGGCAGTGCAACTAGAACCAGCGAAGTGCTTGTTTGGGGTTTGCTGTTATTGTTGTAATAGACAGATCAATAGGCCTTGGAACTTTAAAATATATGTAAGAAAAGAATAGAATTTTAAATATTTTTAATAAACTTTTTAAAAGTATTTTACTAAGTGGACTTTAATTATTTGTAGAGCTTTCCCCCTACTGACGTGTATTTTCATCATAGAAACAGTTGAGGAAAATAAACTGCGATTTCTTCAGAAGTCCTTTCTGAAGGCCATGGACAAAGGACCAATTAATAAGATGACAACTAAAACATCTCCATTGAATTTATCAATAAAGCTTCATCAATGACCTTGGTGAATGGTGCTAGCAGAAGAGTTGGCCTAAACTTTATAGCTGTTGGAATAGCTAGTTTAATAATGTTCTAATAAATCTGAAATTCAAAGCTATTGACAACCAAAGTGACTTCCCTGATAAGTAAGTGAAGTAGACTCTTATTTCAAAAATTATTGCTTTTATGAAATTAAGTAATTGCTTATAAATTCAAACAAAGCCTGAGTACTTTCTTTGTGCCAGGTTCGATGCTGGGTATTGGTTAAACAATGTTGAGAAATGTAAACAGAATTCCTACTTTCATGCAGTTTAGAATGGAGTTTCTCAGTAGTGATTGTTATTTTAAAAAATTAGAATAATGATGCATGTTTCCTGAAGAAAAGGAAATTGACTTACAAGCCATAGTTTTGCCCTTGAATCCTTTGAGTCCATACTCTAACCTGTGAATCAGGAAAATCCCAAGAAGTGAGGGATTCTAGAATACTTGAAGAGGACATGTGTTGTCTATTTGTGTACGCATAGATTTTGAGTTTTAATTTGGAGAAAAAAAATATATGACAGCAGTCATAAGGTAGATAATATTATCAAATGTTTAAAAATAGCAGAGCTAGCATAAAGAAAACATTGCTATGTAATCATTTAATAGAGTGTGATGAAAATTGTAGGAATGTCCTCAACATTTTTGGAAAGATAACCTAGAAGAACAGCTTGGCCAGATAACATTTTTAGTTTTAGTTTTTGGAGGAATCTCCATGTTGACTTCAGAGGGGTTGTATTAGCTTACATTTCCACTAACACTGCATTCCATTTTTGCTCAGCCTTGTCTTTCTTTTGTTTCCTTTCCTTTGTTTCCTCTTTCTTTCTTCTCTCCTTCTGTCTTTTGCTGTCTCACAGTATTGTGCTGTTTCTCTCTCTCTTTTTTCATGTTGTGTTGAATGGCAGCCTAAGTCAGGATTCAGTAATCCTGTAACGTGGGGAGGGACAATGATGAGAAAAATTATGTTTTTTTCTTAAATAATTTCAAGTGATTGACCTTATTAAATGTGTTTGTTTTGAATTAAAATATTAAGGTATGGATATGTTAGTTTTATGATTTCCTTCTTTAACTAAATTTTTATTAAGTGAAAGAATTGTTTCAATCACATTGGGTAACATGACCTCTACTTTCTCAGTTCATCCATTTTTTCCACTTTAGGGCATCAGCAACATACAGTGGTCATTAAACAACATTTGTTTAAAAAAATAGTTTATCGTCTAAGTAACAAAGGGATTAGTTTGTAATCAGTGATACAGAAACTGTGGACTGAATGAGAGAGTCTGAAATTTTTCCCTCAGGATTTTGTTTACATAGCACCACTACTATTTATGTTTAAGTTTACAGTCACCCATAATTATTCAGTTATGTATTGTTATATGAAATTGTGTTTCATAAACTTCACTGTTAATTATACTTCATGTTTGGCTGTTTTAGAATATTAAGAGGCTGGGCATATAGATCAGCAGTACAATGCCTGCCTTCTAACCACAAGGTCCTGAGATTCATTCCTGGTACCAAAAAATACAAAACAAACAAACAAAACATAAGATATTAAGCTAAGTGAAAAGTACTATAGATTCTATTTGTCATACTTGGTTGCCTATGAGAATTGACATTAAGGAAACCCAGGTTTTTAGAATCGACACAGTGACATTAGCAGTGTAGTTGAATACATTGTTGTATAGTATTACTTATTAACTTCATGTTTTTGTATAATGAGAAAATTATAAATTTATAATTTGAAATCAGGTAGCAAAATAAAATTGGCATTATTAATTGGGGAAGGAGAAACATAAAATACCTGAATGATTTTCTAAGTGGTATGTTAACTGTAATACAGATGTGTTTTTATGCTCAAGAATATTTGAAATGTACCGTGTGCATTTCTGATGATACTGTATTCATCACTTTTGCCTAGTGGGACAAAACACCTGACAGCCGCACCTTAAAGGAGGAGAGGTTAAGTTTGGCTCATGGCTTTTAGAGCTGGCTGTAATTCAAAAAGGGCCTGGTGGCAGGGCATGGTGGAGGAACGCCATTCAGCTCTTCAGCCACAAAGTGAGAGAAGGAATGAGCCAGGGACAAGAGTGTACCATTCCTTCCCATGCCCCTGGTGACTGCTGTTTCCAGCTAGGGCCCACCAAACAAGACTTTTGGTGGACATTTCAATCTAAACCATAACGTGCTGTACTGGGGTTGCCGAAAGACTCATGTTCATCTCATTATGAGTAAGGCATTTAGACCATCTCTAAGAGTTGCCAATAGTTGTAGTATTTCAGAAAAGTCCAAAATCAAGGTCTTCTCTGAGGTGTAGGGCAGATTCTTAGCTTTGGCCCCTATAAAAATAAAAAAGGTTACATATTGTCAACATAAAATGGCATTGGGTAAATATTCCCATTTTCAAGAAAGGGATGGGGTAGATAGAAATTAGATTAAAGCAAGACAGAAATTCAGCAGGGTGACCATTACATCTATAGCTACATGTCCACACCTATGACAGCCTGTGGTTCAATGTGCTATCCAGAGGGGTTGGGCTTCCCTGCCTCTCTGGCCTTGCTTGATTCAGGCCATACAGTCTGTCCTTTAAAATGGTTGTACTCATTGAGGGTGACACTTCTTCGCAGACACTGCATGTTTCTGGCATCTACCATCTTGTCAGAATCCACTGTGTCTTCAGCTTTACTCTCAGAGTTTCATGCTCTGCTCTTTCATTAGCTCGGCTTTTTAGGCTTTCTTTTGAAATCTTGTTGGAAGCCTCCCGTGACCCAGTAAGTCTTGCTGAGGTGTAGGGCAGATTCTTAGCTTTGGCCCCTATAAAAATAAAAAAGGTTACATACTGTCAACATATAATGGCATTGGGTAAATATTCCCATTTTCAAGAAAGGGATGGGGTAGATAGAAATTAGATTAAAGCAAGACAGAAATTCAGCAGGGTGACCATTACATCTATAGCTACATGTTTTTCCTGAGAAAAACAGCATTATGTGAATGATCAGTCAATGGCAGCTTGAGCAGTAGTCAGGGCCCCTTGAACCATGGCTGCCACAGGCTGAGTGACTTGAATAGCTGAACCCTAGGTGGCCCTGAGTGAGCAGATATTGCAGGCACTTCCTTCTCAAATGAAAGATTCAGTTTTGTACTCTTCAGTTGCCATGTGTGGGGACTTACTGATTTCTGAATTACCCTCAAAGAATATTTCTTCCTGTTCTTTTTTCAAAGTAGTTGATCCTTTCTAAATGCTTTTTTTTTATAAACCTTTTTTTATTTCATTAGTGTATTTGGTATAGGGTTTCACTATGCAGAATGGACTCATGGTGATCCTCCTGTTTTCAGTCTCCCCAGTGCTGGGAATTACAGGCCTGCACCACCATGCCCAGACTCTGTCACTGCCTCAGTGTGTCCCAAGAGTAGGGTTGGTGCAGCATGTGGGACCGGGGGATTGAACCCTGGTCCCTGTGCTTGCCAAAGTAGATACTAAGTCTATGGAGCTATCTCACCAGCCCTCTTAATGCTTTTCAGATGCTTCCTTTCTGGTAAAACTTCCAGATGAGTCTGCCACCCTTAATATCATTCTACCTTAAAATCTCTAGACATGGGTAAAACATAAATAAATTTCCTTTTAAAGTATAACACAGAGTGATCTACCTGGCAGTGGAGTCCTTGTTCCCAACTGAAATCTCCTGAGTCTGGCCTTTACAGCCAGCATTGTTGTATATAGAGAAGACAGTCCCAGTCTTCTCTACTACAACCAGAATCTTTCATCAAACTCTGCTTCACCATTCTAGGGCTTTGCTTGCTAGCATCTTCAAACTTTTCCGATGTCCTCCTGTTACCCAGATCCAAAGGTTTCTGAATTACATGGTCAGTCACAGCAACAGCCTCCTTTCTCTGGTAGTGTTTGTCTTAGGGTACTCTAGAGTAACAGAATCAATTAAAAATATGTGTTATTATGCAAGGGGTTTAATAGGTAGCTTATAGGATCAGAGCTGGAAAAGCCTGCAATGAGAACAATGAGAGGCAGAAGAGTCTACATGGCTGGCTGTGTGCTGCAAAGCCAGAGAATGTATAGCTGCTCAGCCCAGTGGAAGCTGAGGAACCAGAGGGATCCAGGCTGCATCTTCAGTCCAAGGGGGAGGCCTGAGAGCTTATTATAGACTTGATGGTGGAAGTGTGTTGGAAGGCTGAAGAAACTAGAGACCAATGTCTAGTGGTGATGGCGAGGACTAGAGCTTTCCAAGATGGCAGTGCTTCCTCTGGCTTTTCTTTTTCTTCCATCCAGGCTGCAAACTTATGCATTGGTGTTACCCACGTCCAGTGTTGGTCTTCTTCCCTCCGTTTGCTGGCCTACTGACCAGTCATCACAGACACTCCCAGAACTATCCTGTCCTCACCTGCTAGGTGTTTCTTAATTCATTTGAGCTGATGTGTCATGACTAATGGGCTTTAGTGCATTTCATCTTAATCATTGAACTATTTTATTTTATTTTTTATATATTTAGTACAGGGTCTACAGAGTCTCTACACAGATCGGACTTGTAGTGATCCTTCCTGTTTTTCAGCCTCCCAAGGGCTGAGATTACAGGTATGCACCACCATGCCCAGTCTCAATCCCATTCTCAGCACGCCCCAGGGGTGGGGCCAGCATGGCAGGCCAGGAATTGAACCCTGGCCCCTGTATCTGCCTAATCAGGAGCTGTAATCCACTGAGCTACCTGGCCTACCCTCATAGAACTATTTTAATTGTTTGTGATGCTATCTATGTGTTAAGGGTCTATCTGTCCATTCTTATCTGTTACCATATTCCCAGAGCAACTACTATAGAATGAATAGTTAAGAATCAAGAAAGTTGGGATATAGCTCAGCGGCGTAAGTGCCTACCTGGCAAGTGCAAGGTCCTGAGTTCAATCCCTGGTACTGCCAAAAGTAAAAGAAAAAGAAAGTGGAAATGCAAAATCTTAAATTTTAAAATGTGTACTTTCAAAAATTAGAAGAAAAATTTGTATGGATTCATTAAATTGCAACACCAGAAGACATTTTAAAATGTGTGTACAATTTATTACTCTTCACACCTAAAATCTCACAGCATTTAGTAAGTATGGATAAAAACAGTGTAAAAAGACCTGCCTGAGATAGGGTCTTAGTCATGTTGCCTGTGGCTGAGACACAGTAACCAATACCTGCATTTATTTTGGATCATTTGACTCCCTGTACAGTCCATAGTCAGCTGGCTCTGCAGCAGATGTGGCAGAAGGGCATGCGAAGAGCTCCGCAAGGCAGGTGCACAGGAAGCAGAGAGAGAGAGAGGGGAGGGAGCTGAGCAGGCAGATAAACTCTTCCTGGCCATGGTCCAGTAGCCTGCCTCTTCCTACAAGCCCCACCACCTGACATGAGTCAGGTGTAAGCTCCCATATTTCAGTCAGGGCTGGAGTCCAGGGCTTCTAGGAGCCTATAACTGAAGAGGCTTTAGGGGGACATCAAGCTATAAAGCATAACACATAGAAACCTATTTTATAAGCTTTATTTGGGGACAACTTGCTCGGGACCCCTCCTGTCCCTCTCTTGGATAGGAGCTTTCTTTCTCTCAAAAAATATAAGCTTTATTTATCTTGTAATTGATTTTAAGGCAGACCTTCTAAATTTATAGCTCAATAGGTCTTCAGCAGTGATGGCAAAACTTTTAGAGCTTTCAGTGATACAAATAGCCCATTGTGGCATGTGTGCCTTAGGTTTAGTGCCACTGGACTAGGGCAAGCCAGGGAAGTGTGTGTTGGTGTACATGTGTATATTTTTTAAAGCATCCCAGTTTATCTCAAGTTCAGAACCCACTGATTACAAATGAGGGCTGGCGAGATGACTCAGCAGACTAAGCACCTCCTTAGGCAAGCGTGGGAACCTGGGTTCAATCACCAGCACCACATGCCATGCTGGCCCCACCCCTGGGCCTGCTGAACCATCCACTGAGATTGGACCTGGTGGCACAGGCCTGTGATCCTAGCACTGGGGAGGCTGCAAACAGGAGGATTACTAGAGTCCGAGTTGCATGGTTAGACCCTGTACCAAATACATACGAATTTTTTTTTAATTAACAAGAAAGACTCCCAATTAACTGTAATTTCATAAGGCTTTCTTAGTGTGTTCAATCCTTAATAGGAAGAAAATGAATTTTTTTAATCTATAAAAATTTGTGGGAGATAATGTAATTTTTATTTCAATAATTTGTTCTTATAATTTTTAATTCTTTTAATTTTTTTTTGGTATTTTAGGGAAGGGTCTACAGGGTGTTCAGCGTCTCACTACTAAATCGGACTCATAGTGATCCACCTGTTTATGGCCTCCCAAGAGCTGGGTTTACAGGCATGCTCCACCATGCCCAGTCTCAATTACTGTCTCAGTGCACCCCGGGGATGGGGCTGGCACAGCAGACCAGGGAGTTGAACCCTGGCCCCTGCACCTGCTAGCAGGTGCTTTAATCTGCTGAGCTATTTGGCCAGCTCAGTCTTATAATTTTTTAAAGGCTTATTTTTCCCACCTTTTTGTTCATTAACAAGATCTTGCACAGACTTATGAACGAGCTACTGTAGGGGGATTGAGAAGATACAGAGATAAAATATGATCAACATGTTGTTAAGGAGAATTAAAAAAATGTTTTTTTTTTTTAAAGTCTCCTTTCTTTGAAGCCAGTTGATCCAGTATATAATATGTGACCAATGAGAGATTAAATTGGAGCAGTGTAATTAGGGTAAACCACTGCATCTGCACTTGTATCACAGCAACTGAATTCGAAGCCAGCTGCAAAATGAAGACTAATCTCTCTGGCAGCCCACACGAGAGTGCGGCACAATAAGCCAGCTTCGGCGTCATGAGCCATGTTTCTCCCACTTGCTTCTGAGCAGGTGATGGTGGTGATGCAATCTGATTATACTCCTCAGTGTGTTCTAACCACAGTCAACAGTTGAGTCTCACAAGGGATTTCACAAAGGCTTCAAAACAAGTCTGTTTTTCAGATCGTTTCAACTACAGACTGCCACAGAAAAGAGTATTTTTTTCATCTGTGAAGATGAGAAAAATAATATAGAAAGAAATTTTTATTTAGAATTGCTCATAGCTTTTTACCCTGATCAGTTAAAGTCACTCAGCTGTCCAGGTTGTTTATTTTCTGCAGATGAGATGGGAGTCAGCATGTTGTGAAGTATTTAAGCAGCATTCTGATGTTTGCATGTTGGGAAGTACTCTCCTCATTACCTGTTCTGACGAAACGTCTTGCACATTAAGTGTTCTGTAAATGTTCAGTCTGACTTACACTTGAGTACTCCTCTCATCTTTGAAAAGAATAGCAGTAACAAGTAGTTACCATGAGTAATTCAAAAATGGAAATTTTAGAAATTGCCTGTTAATCTTAATTGTAAGTATCTGAAACTAGAATATGATTTGGAATAAATGACCAAGATTCCACAAAACCATTAAGATCTAGAACTTGCAAATTACTCTGAAAGTACTTGGGGGAATTGGGTGTTTAAAAAAACCCCTAGCCTAGTAGTGCTCAAATACGATGTATAGGAGAATGACTTCAAAAGCATGTCAGAAGCAAGCAGGTCTGGGCCTCATCTCCCTCACTTCTGGTTTTGTAGATTTGGAATGGGTCCCAAGCACCTGTGTTTTTAATCATTCCCCTCCCTAATAATCTACAGACATGATTTTGATACATGCCAAAATGTGAGAAACACTAACCCAGACTGCTATAATACTATGTACTGTAGAGTGCCAGGTACAGTATAGTTCTGTACTATAGGCTGCTAAACTCTCTAGTTGCCAGGCAAATGAAAAATGTTCGTTTTCATCAAAAGAAATACATTCTTTTCATAGTTATGAAAAGACCTTTTAAACTTTTTTATTTTATTTTTTCTTTTTTTTAAACTTTTATTTTATTTTATATTTATTTATTTTTGGCAGAACAAAGGATTATGAAAAGATTTGGAAAACAACGTGTTTTTTCACTTCAATAGTGATTTTTGTATAAGAAGCTAATTTGTTTTTTCATAATTTTAAAAACTAATTAACATTTTGTAGACAGCCATGATTTTGGCACCTATCTGCCCTGGACCCAAGTAGACCAAAGCTCTGTGGTGTTTATCTACAGTAACTGGGTGTTGACTGGTGGCAGAAGACCCTGGTTGATGAACTAAACTATAGCCAATTAAGTTGTTTCCTGTGCTTCACTTCTTTTCTTTTCTATTTTCTGTTCTTTTCTTTCTTCTCTCTCTGTCTCTGTCTGTCTCTGTCTTTCTCTGTCTCTCTCTCTGTCTCTCTCTCTGTCTCTCTCTGTCTCTCTCTCTCTGTCTCTCTCTCTGTCTCTCTCTCTGTCTCTCTCTCTCTCTGTCTCTCTCTCTCTCTCTCTCTCTCTCTCTCTCTCTCTCTCTCTCTCTCTCTCTCTCTCTCTTCTTTCAGACAGGATCTACAGGATTTACAGGGTCTTACTGTGGAGATCAGACTCAGAGTGATCTTCCTGTTTTCAGCCTCCTAAGCACTGGGATTACAGGTGTGCGCCACCACGCCCAGTCTCCATCACCCTCTCAGTGCGCCTGGGGTCAGGGCCAGCACAGCAGGCTGGGAACTGAACCCTGGCCTGCTGTGCTCTGCCTAAGCCGGTGCTTTAGTCTGGTGAGCTATCAGGTGGGCCACTTCTTTTCTTTTTTAATACTGACTGGCCAGGTTGTTGGTAGGGGAATCTGCTCTGCTTGTAGGGATCATGGTGTGGTTTGGTTCTGTGCAGATAAGATGTTACTACATTTTTAATAATTGTAATTTATTTTTTAAAACTGATTCATAAAAACAAAGACTACACAAGGTGCTGTGTAATGTTTTGATACACGTGTTTATTCTGTAATGTTTAAATCAGTGTACAGATTTCTCTTATTAAATATTTAGTATTTTTATGTTGAAAGTCTTCAAGAAAATTTTCACTTTGACTCTATATGCTATTATCCATAATCTGAGCAGCTACATTGAAGACAGCAGAGTGCAATACAAAAACCACAGTGGATTGCCTTTCATGTTGCTCTTCTAAATGTGTACCATTGCTAATGTCTTATCAGTTAGTGTACTCTCTTTAAAATTTATAAATAAGTGAAGTAAAAAAGGACAAGAAAAAATTAACATTTATTGAAATAAATATTGATGCCTAATTATTTGACCCATTATGCATACCTATATCTATCTGTTAATCTGAACAACAGATTTGATGAGGAAAATGTGTAATACAACAACCATGGTTAAATTTTTTATTCTTGTTTTGAAATTCTGTACCATGTGTGCTATCACTTGTTACTGTTTCTGCTGTGAGTTTGCTCTTTAAAATAAAGTGAAAAAATCTTTAAGAACCTTAATTCTAGCTTTATGAAATACATAGCTTATTATTGCTATGTGTGTTTACCCTCATGTTGATCAGAACACCAGAACTTCTTACTCTTACCTGACTATAACCGACTGACCAACATTCTGCTTTGGCAGAATTCTGGGAGACCACTATTCCACTCTAAACTTCTGAACTTCTAGGAAATCCACTATTTTAGATTCCACATGTAAGTAGGATTAAATAATCATTGTCTTTCTGTGCCTAGCTTATTTCACTTAAGATAATGCTCACCAGTTCCCATCCATGTTGTCACAAATGATACAATTATGTTCTTTTTTATACCAAATAAAGTTATATTTAGTGCTGTAATAAACCTGAGAGCGCAGATATCTTTTTTGACATACTGATTTGATTTCCTTTGGATGTGTAGTGGGATCACTGGGTCGTACAGTAGTTTTTGTTTCATTTGCTTTTGGCAATACTAGTAATTGAATCCCAGGCTTTTGTACTGGGCTATGTTCTCAACCCTTTAAAGGTTCTTAACCTTTTGAGAGGGGGTCTTCCTAGCTTCCTAAGTTGCTGTACTGAAGCTTGCAGTGGCAGTCTTCCTGTCTTAGCCTCCCAGACTGCAGACATAACAGGCACATGCACCACACTTAGCTTTACTTTGAATTCTTGAGGAACTTCCCTCATGTTTTCCACAATGACTACATTGATCTATACAGATAGTCCTCGTTTGATGACACCCTGACCACTTAAAAGTGTCTACGTGTGTGATAGAGCTGCTGTATTCCCAGCAGCACTGTGCCAGGGCTCTCTTTTCTCCACACCCTTCCGGCACTTATCCTTTATGTTTTGTTACTAGCCATTCTTACTTGATGAGGGGATAACTCATTGTGGTTTTAATTTCTGTTTTTCTGATGATTAATGAAGGTGAACATGTTTAATGTTTGTTTTGAAAAATGCATTTAGTCTCTGGCTCATGTTTTAATAAACTTATTTGTTTTTGTTATCGAGCTTTTGGAACACCTTATGTATTCTGAATATTAACCTTAATGGATATACAGCTTGTGTATATTTTCTGCCACTTTATAGGTTGTCTCTTATATTGTTTCCTTTGCTGTGCAGAAGCTTTTTAGTTTGACATAATCATGTTTGTCTATTTTTGATTTTGTTTTATGTACTTTTGGGATCTTATCCAAAAACTTGTCCATTCTAATGTACTGAACCATTTCCCAAGTGTTTTCTTCTAGTAGATTAGTAGTTTTCGGCTTTACATTTAAGTCCTTAATCAACTTGGAATGATTTCTGCAACCCGTGAGAGATAGGGGTCTAGTTTCATCCTTCAGTATGTGAATATCTGATTCCCCAGAACCATTTATTGAAAAGACTTTCCTATCTCCAGTGATCTTAACGTCTTTTTAGCTAGCTACAGATGCATGGGTTTATTTCTAGACTCTATGTGCTGTTCCATTGGTCCATGTGTCTGTATTGACACCAGTTGCCATGCTGTTTTGATTACTACTAAATTGAATTGGCCTAAAGATTTTTTCTTCTAATGTTTTATTTAAACTTTTAATAAAACAAGGGTATCTTACTAAAGAACTAAAAGCCTTAAATGAAGGGTAAGTGGACTGAGAAAAGGAGGTAAGGCTGCCCCTGGTAATCTGAATGTATAGAAAAGTAGCACTTAGAGCACCTCTATAAATTTCCCTCATAGGACTGCTTTCATTGCATCTACTAGGTTCCAGTATGTTGTGTTGGTATTGTCATTTAATTGTAGAAATGGTCTAATTTCTTCTGTAATTTCATCTGTGACCCATTAGTTGTTCAGGAGAGTGTTATTTGATTTTCATGTGTTTTTGTGGTTTCCTTTGCCATTGATTTCCAATGTTATGGTACTTCAGTCTGATAATATACATAGGATAATTGAAATTTTGCTTTTACTTATGCATTTTTATGAGATAGAATGTGGTCTGTTCTGGAGAACATTTCCTGTGCAGCTGAGAATGTGTTTTCTGATGTTGTGGGCTGGATCGCTCTGTAGACGTCTACTAAATGGAAGAGAATCATAGCATTCTCCTGAACAACTAATGGGTCACAGATGAAATTAAAGAAGAAATTAGAGAGTTTCTACAAATAAAAGTCCATTTGTTCGAAAGTTTGTTCAGTTCTGATATTTCTTTGTTGATTTTTTTTTGTCTAGTTCATCTGTCTATTTGTGACAATGAGATATTGAGGTTCTCCATTACAATTGTATTAATACTTATCTGATTTTTCACATCTGTCAATATTTGTTTTATAGTTGGGTGCACTGGTACTTGGTGCACATATATTTATGACCATGATCTGTTCCTCTTGGATTATTCCATTAACAAGTAACGTAGTAACCTTTGTCTCTTTTGTAAGTTTAGGCTTGAAATCCACTTTGTCTGCAAAGAGAATAGGCACCCCTGCTTTCTTTCCAAGTTCTTGTCACATGGAATATTGTTTTTCATCTTTTGACTTTCAGTCTGTGAATTTGTTTTTTAATTAAGTGTGTTTCTTGTGTATACCATATTGTTGGATCTTGTTTCTTGATTAGTTCTGCCATTTTCTTTTGATTGGTAAATTGAAACCATTTACATCAGTGGTTATAGCTGATATGTATTGATTTATCCTTGTCATTTTATTTTCTTCTTGTTGTTGTTTTTTCTTTCCCCTCTGTTGAATAGCTTACCTTGTCTAAGTGGATTTATTCTGTTGGAATTCATACAATTGTAATCTTTGTTATCTCTTTCTAGAATATCCTTCAGAACATTTTGGAGTGCTGGTTTGAGGATCATGAATTTCTTCAATTGTCTTTGGCATGGAAGTATCTTATTTCTTCATCAATTTTGAAAGATAATTTTGTTGATTACATCAGTCTGGGTTGGAAATTTTTTTTCTTTTAGGGTTTGGCATACTTCACTTCAGGGTCTCTTGACTCAGAGGTTTGTAGTGAGAAGGCTGCTGTGATTTAGTTTATAGGTGATGTGTTTCTTTTTTTTTCTAACAGCTTTTCTGTTTTGCTCTTTTCTTGAATTTCTGGAATCTTCACTATTGTATGCATTGGTGGAGATTTTCTTTTTAAATTATGGCTAATTGGAGTCCTGTACACCTTACTTTTCTGTATGTCTAATTCTTTTCCCTTGCTGTAAAGTTTCTGCCATGACTTGTATCAACAGGTTTTGTTTTTTAAATAAATGTTTGCATTGTTGCTTGCTTTTTATTTACTTTGATCAATCTTATGTTATTCTTTGTGTCATCTTGTGTTGGATTGATTTTTCATGATCCTTTGTTATTTTCAAGCGATCTTTTTTTTCGTGATCTCTAACTGCAAACCTGTCTTCTACATCTGATATTTTCTCTTCACATTCATCAATTTTGCTGCATATACTTTTAAAAGAATTTTTAATCTTCTGGATATCTGTTTGAATCTGTTTCATGGGTTCCATTTCTCTTCTGTATTGAGATTCATGGTTTCTGTCATTTTCCTAAGCTGCTTCATTTGTTTTTAATCTGTATCTACTCTAGATGCATTAGTCATGTCCTTCATTCTGGTCATCATCCCTTTAGTTATCTGAGAAATTATTTCTTTTTTTGTTTTATTTTATTGAGAAATAAATATGAATGAGACAGTTTCAAAGCTGATTAATAGGACAGTTTCGATAATCAATACATTGTGCATTGTTATCTTCTTAGTGGTTATCCATAGTACAAGAAGCAGACAGCACATCCTGTCCAAACACTATTAGTACACCTCTTTCTTCTCATTGAATTAAGTGAAAGTATCTGTATATCTATCCTATTTTGTATGTATAAGTACAAAATGATCTTTCCTTTGTATCTCTCTTTTTATAAGTCCTGTCAGAGGTGGATATTCTCTTGGCATCTAAATATTATAGGTGTTTGAATTCAACAAAACAATCCAACACTGTCTAGCAGTCTAGAATATTAGTGAGTTATCCTCAGAAGTTATTGACTTGAGCCTTTTACAGTTCATCATATTAATATCGCTTTACTTTATATACTTTGTTTTTATACTTTTCTGCTGGATGGTTAAGGCCAAGATAAAGCAAGATCTATATAATAAGAAATGTAACTTTTTTATCTGATAAGGTCAGTGACATTCCCTCAGGATTTATCCTGTAGCCCAATACCACACTTTGTAGATCCTTTGTCAGTATCAGCCATGAGGATGAGTCACGGCCATTGCTTGACCAATTTGCTCTCTGTGAAAGCCTGAGTGAGACTCTCCCCAGGCTCACTTTACATCATCGGTCACATTCCTCTTTGGCTCTATATTCTCCTTGATCAGAAAATTTGGAGCACAACTGAGTTACATGATGTTACAGTACAGGTTCTCCTATGTCCCGACTGTTCACTGACCTTGAAAGGCTAGGGCAAAAATGTTGGCCGACCTTGCAGTCCTTCCTTTTCTCCAATTTGTATCTGCTAACTTAGGTTGTTAACCCTCCAGAAGAGAAGCTTATTATTAACTTGCAATATATACAGTTCAGTTTACCCTATCTGAAGAAATGACTACTTTTCTGAGATGTCTTCTAGGTGTAGCTGGCTTGTGGCTTTGAGTCTGTTGCAAGATCCTATCTCTTCAGCTTGTTTGGGATGAGAAGTTACTGCCTATTTGACCCAGCCCCTGGTTCTTTGGTGCTGGCCTATAGTATTTATAACCCTCAGGCATTCTCAGTCATGGTATTCAAGGAAGAATAACTGATTAGAACAACTGTGTCACCTTGGCTAAAGTAGTATAATAAGTAACAACAATGGCATTAAGCACAGCCTAGACAATGACAAACTGTAATAATTAATTTGCTACCTTTAACCATATGAACAAGATTTGTATTTATATAACAAAATCTAAAAAACAAAACAGAAAATTGTATATGATAAATATCCTTTCAATATGGTATTTTACCCTGAGGGGAGAAAAGCTAAAAGAGATTTGGAGGAACAAAGAGAAATAGAAGAAGAGAAAGAAGATTAAAAGTATGACTGAAGGACAAAGGAAGATTATGTAAGCTTTAGAAAACTAGTTAAGACAACAGGAGGGAAAGAAAGAAGGAAGAAACAAATAAGAACAGAACAAATACTAAGAACTACTACAAAAAAACCCTAGAAATAATGTTCACATTCCTATAAGAACAAGAACCGGACCAGCGAGATAGCTCAGCGGACTAAGCATCTGCTTGGGCAAGCACAAGAACTAGGGTTCCATCCTTGTTACCATTAGCTGGCTCCACCCCAGGTGGTGTGCTGAGCCACCAAGTCTGTGTGTGGTGGCGCACCCTTGTAATCCCTGTGCTGGGGAAGCTGAAAATAGGAGGGTCACTATGAGTCTGAGCTGTGTAATGAGCACATTAAAAAAAAAAAAAAAAAAAAACAACTAAGAATAGTAATGCACACCTCTAATCCCAGGACTTGGGAGGCAGAGGAAGGAGAATCACTTTGAGTTCAAGGCCAACCTGGGCTACACATTGAGCCTGAACTACATACTGAGACTCTGTCTCAAAAAAAAAGAAAGAAAGAGAAAATTTGTCCACCTCCAGGTGTCTTTTTTTTCTCATTGTAGAGAGAAGGGGCAGACAGAGCCCAGATCCATGCTGTATCCCAGTCTGCAGTAGAGTTACAGCACACTGATAGATAATCCTTGCAAGCCCTCACTTTAAGCTCTATTAAAATTCAAGCTGCTTCTGTTTTCTGTCCAAGAGGCCGGGACCCCACAACTCCAGGTGACTTTTCCCAGTTTAAACTCGGCTGCATGATCCTGGCTGTCTCCCATAGCCATACCTCACCCTGACATCAAGCGCCACAAATGGAGTCTACCCATCATGCTCTGAGCTCTGAGTTCTGAGGGCCCCTTTCCAAATGGTTTCTCCTGGGTAGGGCTGAAGCAAGACTAGAATCACACACTAGCCATTGCAGTCCACAGTGTCCACTGCTGTGTCCACTGTGTTTTTCTGTGGAGGCTCAGGTCACCAGTAGTTAACATGTCTGGGTAAGCAACCTGTCCCTTCTGCTTTGAGAACTGGGATCCAGGGAGACATCGCTGCTTGCCACCTCCTTCTCTGGTGAGGTTCCACTCTCCACTTTCCTTGTGAGCTCTAGTTCTTAATTTAGTTCCAGGCTGCATCCTAGAGACCCACTTCCCTCCTTATTGTTTTCTCTACATTGCCATATTCCAGTGTCTGGACTCCAAATCTCGGAGGGACTTTTTTGCTGCTCTTCACTCCTCTGACATCTTCCTGGAAGTCCCTTAGTAGACTTTAGGTGCTCCCCAGGCGATTCTAACATACAGCCAAAATAATGAGCCACTGGGTGTCTTGCTTACTTTTCTCTCATTGCTGAGGTAAAATACCTGACACCCAAAATTAAGGAAGGAAAGGGTTTTTTAGTGCCCAGGTGTGGAGGTTTCAGTCTATAATCAGCTGGCTCCAAGACAGAGTGCCACATGGTGGACAGGCAGTAGCTCAGCGGGGCAGAAGACGGCAAAAGCACTAAGAGCAAAAGAGGGGAGCAAGCCTCTTTTTCTCCCTTAAATTGTAAGCAGATTACCTGCCCCCAAATGGGTGTAGCACTCACGCTATCTCTGTGCTCTCCTCTTCCACAAGCTCTGGATATTTACAAGGGACCCTGGCCCCCTGCTGAGTTAGACTTTCAAACTTCTTAAGTTAACACATTGTACCACCAGTGTGTCCATAGAGGTTGATGGACATACTTCGTTTCTTGAGTTTTCTGGTAGCCCTTGCTTCAAGGAGATGATATTGTTTCATCTAGCTTCTTTTCTCTTTTCTACCTTTGGTCTTAATCTTCAATGAAGTTTATATTTACTTAATTTTTCTAGACAAAATTACAAGCTATATCCCCATGTGTGACCCATTCAAAGATACTTTGGATGTCAGTCTCATCTCCTCCATTCCCTATCTGCAAGGATAGGTTTTAAAGAATAGCATGCATTTTCTTTTCAGAAAACTATAGAAACATCTGGGGATGGGTTCAAATCATCAAATCCAAATTTAATAATTGTTAAATGAGAGATGATATTTTTCAAAGCAGATAGTGAAAGACTAGTTAATGATAACAATGCATTGTAAAACCTTCAGAAGGAAAGGAAAAGGTTTGTGGACCATTTTGTGTGTGTGTGTGTGTGTGTGTATGTGTGTGTGATTTTTTAAGTTATTAGTTTTTAAAATCAATCCTTTTTAATGGAAACAACTTGACCAAAAATTTGTCACAGAATTTTGAGATCCATTAAAACAAAGTTGAGTGAGAAGAAAAAAAAATACAAGGCAGAGAATATTTTCCCCAAGCTAATAATATTTATGAAATACAGTGAGAACTGACAACTGAAAGTTGGTTGAGGCTGGATAGGGACAGACATGGGAATAATGGTGGTAAGGACTTTTGTCATTATGTTAGACTTATTGAACTTGAATTTCTAAATACGTTGAAAAGTCTTTTTGGTGGGTAAGAGTGTATTGATCAAATGCAAATTTTAAGTGCAGAACAATGGCAGCAGTGTAGGACATGATTTGTAGGGGAACCACGTGAGAGACATGAAGGGCATTTGGGAGAGGTTATTTGTGAGGCAAGAAATGATGACATCTTGAATTAGTCCTGAAGTAATCAGTAAAAATTCCTTTTGTCTATAGCAGTGGGAATGAAAAACTAAAAAACACTTCTAGTAGTATTTTGAGAGAAAGAATCAAGAGGATTGCATCATTTTGCATTTTGGACAGTTATGTCAAAGACTCAGGTAGTTTACTCATAGTCATTAAATAATGTTCTGCTGAATGGTATGTTTGTTTGTATGTTTCCTCAATAAAAGGGAACTCCCAAAAACAAAAGTATAAAAAGGATATAAATCTCTTCTATGGAGTACAATGTTGGATGAAGTTTTAAAGAAGCTATTTGATTGATCATTCAAAGTGATTATAAAGAGCCATTAAAATGCATCAACAAGTGCTGGCCAGATAGCTCAGCAGACTAAAACACCTGCTTAGGTAGATGCAGGGACTGAGATTTTTTTTTTCTTTTTGGTACCGGGGATTGAACTCAGGACCCTGCACTTGCCAGGGAAGCACTTTTTCTACTGAGCCATCTCCCCGGTCCCCAGGACTGGGATTTGATCCCCACCTCCACATGCTAGTTCGGCCCCACCCCCGGGGCACACTGAGATGGAGATTGAGACTGGGCGTGGTGGTGCATGCCTGCAATCCCAGTGCTTGGGAGGCTGAATACTGGCCAATTACTATGAATCCACTCTACATAGTGAGACCCTAAAGACCCTGTACTAAATACATTTTAAAAAAAGTGCAGCAACAAACTCTTAAATATAGAAAGACCATGATCAGAAGTGTGTTAGTTTAAGGTCTTTCACTAGGGCTACAAACTGCGTCTGGGTTTATCTTCTCTTCTAGCTGAACCAGTGACCTTGAGCAAGTTGCTTAACATTACTAGGCTTCTTATTCCTTACCTGTAAAATAGAAACAGTAAAATGAATATCTAAATTAATTTTTTGTGATTACTATTTTATGTTATGTAGTCAATTTTAGATAAATAGCCTACAATTTCTGTCAGAATCCCTTGTCCTGGATATTTGAGATTCACTAAAAAATTAGTAAGCAAATGCAGTGAGAAACTCACGTTCCTTTTAAGACAATATTTACTGACTATTGGTCAAGTGATAATCCTCAAATACTGATGTTTGACTCAGTAAACAAAAAAAAAGATAGATTTTTTCATGAAGTTCCACGTGAGTATTTTTTCCTGAAATGTCTTCATTGTCTGTAATGTGACCATGCAGCATATCGCAGTTGTTTCAGTCAAGAGTGGGCTGCACATGTGATCGTGGCCCGGTAGGGTCGTAACGGAGCTAAGCAGTTCCTATGTTCTGATAGGAACCATTGAAGCCGTCATAAACATAGTGCAGCATGGACGTGTGTTTGTAGTGATGCATAAGCAGACGCGTGCTGCTGTGTGAGCGTGGTGATACGACGACGTCCAATACCTCCAGTGTTGTTTGGTTTAATTTTTTTTTTGATACAAGAGCTCACTATGTAGTTCAGGCTGGCCTTGAACTTACTATGCAATCTAGGCTGGCCTCGAATTGGCAGTGATCTTCCTGCCTCCGCTTCCTGAGTGCTAGGACACAGGTGTGTGCCACCAGACCAGGCTTTTAATATAGTTTTTAATTATTATGTTAGAGTGTGCTCCTACTTACTAAAAGAGGTTACAGTAAAGTCCTATGCTTTTGTGCTCGCAGCAGCCTCATGTGTCTGTGTTTGCTGCATCTCTAGATTGCACCAAATGGCCACACCAGATGAGTGTGCCCCGGTGTTCTCACAGTGGTGAAGCCAGCTCGTAACACTTTCCCCAGAAGAATCTCTGTTGTTGTCAGCTCATGACTGTCATCAGCAAATTCTGTGAGGAGAAAGAAGGCAGAACAGTAAAAAGAGCAGTATTATATTTTTGCAAATTTTCAAATTTTCTTTCTGTTTGCAACGCTTCCATGAATGCATGTAGGTGGGAACTTCCTTTTTATTGGTTACTGGTATCTGAGTTATGTTTTGCTATGTAATTACCTAAATTTAGTAGCATAAAATAACATTTTATCCTATTTTGTAATTACATAGGTTGATTTGCTTGAACTGGGTACCTCCTCTTGCACTCTGATCTATATTTGTAATCAGGTGTTCTCTGGAGTTATTGTCATCACACACTCTGTGCGGCTTGATGTCCTGGCTGACTTCTTTAATATGACCTCCAATTGATGCTGGCTCAAGCTAAGGTTGTGAGAAAGAGTCCTATACTAGTCTTCCGGTGTTGCATGGCTTTCTCATAGAATGGTGGCTGGGTTTCTTGAGTGGGTCCTCAGAGAGGCAGGTAGTAAAAGCTTCCAGGAAGTGATATGCTGTACTCAGAACTGGTGTAGTGTCTGTTCTACCATATGCCACTGCTCAGAGTGGCTTCTAAGAGTTAGACAAATAACTGATGCTTCATGAGGAAATATTGCTCGAGAGCAAGTGTGATAGGAAACGTATAGTTGTGGCCAACTTTGTAAAATAAAATCACCTGCAGTGAAAAAATAGAGAAACTGATTAGAGAAGCAGACAGTATTCTCATTTTACTGAAAAACAAATTAGGCTATTTTATAATTGTAGACCTACAGAAAAGTTGCAAAAAAATTTCTAGATCATTTCTAGTCTTTGCCCAGCTTCCCTTAATACTAAATTCTTACAACAGCCATGATAGATTTGTCAGTGCTAAAAAGTTAATATTGATGTGCCACTAATTAAAGCACCAATTTTATTTAGGCTTTTCCAGTTTTTTCCACTAATTTCCCTTTTCTGTTCTAGGATCTAATTTAACATCCTGCATACATCTAGCCACATTATATTTTATGTTTTAAGTAATCTCTCTCTCATTCATAAGATGTATTTCTTTCACAAGGGAAGCATTTATTATTATATACGTATATACACATTATATATGTACATTATATATATGTACACAATTTAAAATATGGCCCAGATTAACTGCATAATTAGTGAACTCTATGCTTTAGTCTTTTTAGGATTGTATAAAACATTTTTCTAATGAGTTTCTATTAGTTGTCTAACATCTAAAAAGACAACAAAATTTCTCCTCAATTAATATGGCATCATAGTCATTTTGGATGCTTTAAAATTTTGTCTTGGTTAACTTTAAACCTTAATCTTTGTGGTGTTTGTGGCAAAAAATTAAAAATGTCTGAAATCCGTGTGCATAGGACTTTAACACTGTAGTTTAAATTTATAGACCTCAACATAACCACCATTTTTGGTGATCAAACTTTCAGTCTGATTTTCCACCTCATTGAAAACATTCTCCAGCTGCTGCTGAGTGATTTCATAAATTGCATTCATGGTCCTGGCTTGGAGTTCCTTTAAAGAATGTGGTCTGGATGAATGCACAACAGTCCTATAAAATATAGTTCAGTGGGATAGGTCAACTTTAAAGTTGCACAAGGATTTTGTAAACATGCTGAAGAGATGGGCATTAAAACTTTGAATGTATTATGTGGAAAAGCTTGTAAAAGGATGGCTGTGTTCCAGAAGTAGATTAAGTTGGTCATCTATGAAACAATTCCCACTACTGGTGGTTCTTAATAGTACCACCTGCTAGTTCTTTCATACTAAATTGTGTGAAATAACATATTCTGTAAACTGATGAACTACTTATTTATTTAGGATACCCATCAATGAAAGAAATGTCTGTCAGAAGAAATGGAGCTATTTATTTGGCCCAAAAGGTCTTAAGCCAGAAATGTCAGACATTTTTGTAGGCAAAGAGTGTTGTAATCTGGCAGTGTTTTTCTTAAACAGCAGGTAGTAGCGCACTATACCCCTTTGGTATATTTGTCATTTATTTGGCAGGAAACTTCGGAACCTCTGTGTGGTCAACTGAATGCCAAGTTAAACCTCAGAAAGACATTGGTGGTCTTGGTGCATAGTTGCTGAAATACCACAAGCCTGTGAAGGCTGATATTGTGGGTGCTTTAGGGATGCGCTTCCTTTACTGATTTTACTTATTGGTTTAGCAAGAATATCCTTTAGCCAGCCATGAGAATTGTTATCCTATGAAACAAAGCCAGCCATATAAATTTCATATTCCTAAGTAAGAAATTATAGTCCTCTTGTTAAAATAGATTCTGCTTGTATCTTAAAATTAGTATGATGATATTAAAAGAATGACATACAGAAAGCATTAGCAGTGTGTGGCAATTATTTCTAGAATACACTGAGTGTCAACAGACCTTGTGCTGAATCAATCCCAAGGTAGTTTTTAATACTAGTGATATCAACTGACATTACGTACCCTATAATATATAGGATATGTATTATCCTATCTTATTTTTAACTTCATCATTGAAATTTTCTTTAAATGTATGTAACACCTTAGTTGTTTGTGTGTATTTTTTATGTTTGCACAATCCATTTGTGTTAGTAGCTGGAAGGCATCTTGAGGCTGATTGTGCACCCCAAGACAGATTGCCCGCTCATTTATAAAAGTAATCCTAAATGTGTATCATGCATAATATGAATATCTTTTTTGGGAGGAAAATAAGAATACCTGGTTCTTGTAGATATTTCTGAATTTAATTTTCTTTCATTTTTAAGTACTTCATCTTTTAAAATTTGTTATAAATTAAGAATTAACAGTATATACTGTACAGTGGTACCTCTGTTCACAAACTCCATTTTCTCCATGATTTTGGTCATAAATTGGATGAGAATCCAGTTTCCCTTTAAGGTCAACAATGAACCTAACCACTGAATTTGATTCAATTTTTTTCCAATTTGATTTGCCACCAGAATCCCAGAAAGAATGAAGTTTGTTAACCAGGGCACTACTGTAATTCCAAAATACAGGTTATTTTATTTTTTCAATTTCAGTTTGGGTACCTCCATGCAATGTATACCTCCACAATTCTCGGCATATTAATTGAAGCTTTGTTGAGCTTAACAAAGGTACCGCTGAAGATTTGGTGAAGGTGAAAAAGCTGCAACACCTTGCGGACCTTTGGGCTCACACCATTGATATTCCTGACTTGGATGACAAATGCCAGTTTGGGCTCTGCAGGGACATAGAAGTTGCCTGCTTTTCTCGCCATCCTAGCCATTCGGATCTCAGTTCTGTACATCTGTCTGTGCTCCTTAGGATAGTGCCTGGCTTTTTCATAGAAGAGCTTCCCCCTCGCCTTGCGAAGCGTCTTCTGGGCAGACTTCTTTCTCAGGCACTTTGTCTTCAGCTCTGTGAAATGTCTTTGCTTTTTCTTAAGGGGTTCTGGCACAGCAGGAACCTTCTTTTTCTTCTCTTCTACACCCTCCGTGGTTCCAGCTGGAAAAGAGCCAAAATACAGGTTATTTTATATCCCATTAAAAAACTTTTGATCATTCTTCTTATTAGTAAAAGTATTATAAAACCACTGTTGATCTGTAGGCTAGGCTAGAACACTATTTTTTTTTTTCCAGATAGGCTGGCCTTGAATTCTCAGCAATCCTGCTTCAGCCTCCCAATTAAAGGTATGTGCCACCACACCCGGCTCAAGGATTTTGTTTGAAGTATTATTTCTAGTTCTATATTTTTGGAGAGACTTTATGAGCTCATGCAATTTCAGAACTTTGAGTCACCTATGGTATAATTTTGGGGCATGCTATGGTCAAATAAACTGTTGATTTAACCTAGTGTGGATGTTAAGCCTTATAGTTCCCAGAAATTCCCTAGTTTCTGTAAGTTGGGGGTAGAACTGATCTTCGTTATTATGTAACATTTTATTTAATTTAGCTTTTAAATTTGACCCTTAAAGAAATTTATGAATGTAGGAAGCTTATATTTTTTAAATTATCATCTTCATTTAATTAAGCTGTATTTTAGTGTTTTTACTTTCATTGTTTTGGTTATTTGATTTTCCTATATTCATTTAAGTAAATTTGAGGTATTATTCTCTACTACATGGAAAAGCATATAAATATTACTATAGGTTTGCATGTTCAAGAAGAGTTTAGGGTACATTGGTGGTTACCAGAGGCTGGCAGAGCAGGGAGGAGGAAAGAATGGGGACAGATGAATTAGTGGATGCCCAGTTATAGTTAGGTAGGAGAAAGAAGTTCTGGTGTTCTCTTTCACAGTAGGGTGGCTAGAGATAGTGGTGATGTAATGGCTTTTTGTTTTTTAAATCTAAAGAAATAATTTTAAGTATTTCCACCAGGATCAGTGTTTGGACAGATAGATATATTTCCCCTGACTTGAATATTATACAACATGCACATGTATTGAAACATCAGGTAGTACTCAAAGAATAATGCAATGTTTAGGTACTAGTTGAAAGAAAAAGAATGTGGCCTGCTACACTAACAAAATTGAAAGCAGGGTTTATAAAAAGCAGCACCATGTTCTGAGTTCAATTTCTGGTATAAAAAAACCCCCCAAGATTTATTAAAAAGTATGTACAGATAGCTTCAACTTGTAAAAATATTATTTTAAAATCAGTGTATATATTTTTTTTCTTTAAGAAAAATCACAAGGAATATTATTAAAAAGAATGGCTAGGCCTAAGGACTTTCATGTTCTCTCTTGTTTTCTGTTCTTTCCCTAGAATGGGAATCATTACCTATAATTTACATTAACTACCTTGTGTCATGTCGTGTAGTTTTTAAAATAAAATGTATCAGCTAACCTTACTTTTTCACTTATACATAGCAATGTTTTAAACCTCGTATGTTGTAACTTAAATGCTTTATAGTTTCCCGCAGTGTTTATGAACAATCCAAGACCTAGGACTATCAATAACAAAAAGCATTGTTATTCAATTTGAATTATAGTTTTGTAGAATAAGTGTAAAATTATAAAATGTTTTACCTACAAAAAATGTGTGTTTAATGATTGTATTGTGAGCACAGTGTTACTTTAGTAGATTCAGTCATAAAACATTTAGATCTCACAAAACTAATGGTTTAAAAAAGAAAACTTTCAAAGAACACATCAAATCAATTACTGTCTACCAGACAATGATTTGCCCGTGAAGGGTGATTATGTCTTAAAGGAATATTGGTGCAAGTCAGTTAAAGAGCAAAGTTGACACTAGGTAACTGTTGGTGACATGGGTACCATGGCTAGAAGTAACCTCTCCTAGGATCACATTAAAAGAAAAGTAGTATAATTTCAAGGTAACTTTTAACAGTATAATATGTGCAAACACATATGCTGAAAACCTCGTGAAGTTTTAATCATACTCCATTATATGTTATACACATTTCTTGGCAAGTTGCAGGGGAAAAACTCACATCATCATGCCAAATACAATCTTTTTGTGATTAATTCCTGTAAAGGCAGTTTTTAAAATGTATTTAGCACAGGGTCCACAGGGTCTCACTGCACAGATCAGACCTGTAGTGATCCTCCTATTTTCAGCCTCCCAAGTTCTGGGATGACAGGCGCGTCGACAAGCCCAGTCACAGTCGCCATCTCAGCAAGCCTTGGGGGCAGGCCTGGCGCAGCACGTGGTCCTATAAAGGCAGTTTTGATTTTGCTATTCCAATGGTTTTAGGCTCCCCAAAGGCTGCTTTCCTAATTCACAGGACTTGCAATTACCTCTGAATTACCTTCCATAGAATTTTTACTGTAGGAGTTGTGTCCTTAACAGTTTGTGCCCTCCCTGGGCGTGGCACTTGAGTTCTCTGCACATAATTGGAGAATTATTTTATCTGATGAAATGTTTACATGTTTTGTAAAGAGGAAGCTGTTTCACTTGGCCAGATACAGGGGTGTCTTCTGAATGTTGTGGTAACATCTTCTCTGATGTCTTCAACACAATCTCTATTGATGCCTGGCTGGCATTGGAAATTTCAGAAGCTTAGTCTTTGGAGATGTCTGCTGGTAAGATCCTTTGGTTGAGACTGAGCCCTTTGGGTTTGGACAGCTGTACATAGAAATTGATACAGTGTTTGTTCCTCCTCAGTCACAGCTCTTGTCCTAAGCCATGTATCTTGGGTCATGTCTGAGTTTTCCATGTCTCCATTTGATGAAGGTGCACTTACTACATTCACAGTGCCTCATAGTCTGTGTGTCTTTCTGCCAGGCATCTTGAACCACTGGTGGTACATGCCTGCTGTCCCACACATGACTGTCCCACTGGTACCAACAGTGGTCCAAGCTGTCTGATGGGACAATCAGACGCGTACCACTGGTGGTTCAAGCTGGCAGAAATGTGTTCAGTGCCTCCTTACCTGCTGCATTTCTGCTTCTGTGTTTAGAGGAAGGAGTTTTACTTACTGGGTTAACATCTACTCATTTGAAACTTTGAAAGATTCAGTTGTTGTCACTCATTTTATTCCAGTGTGCTCTTCAAATTATCAATATAGGGCCAGTGAGATAGCTCAGCTGTCTAAAGCACCTGCTTAGGAAAGCCTAGGCACAGCACAAGGACCATGGCTCGATCCCCAGCACCGTGTGCTGTGCCAGCCCCACCCCCAGGGCAGGCTGAGCTGGCTACAAAAAAAAAAAATATATATATATATATATATATATATCCCTGTTTTTATTCAGAGAATATTTTTCTTTGTCTTATCATGTTTCTATACAGGTTTCTTCCAAAAATCTTCCTCTTTTAGCAAAGAACTCTCTTTGTGAATCCTGAAAATGTATAATATCCTCATATATAGTGACAGAAACAAGAGGTTCCTTGGTCAGTGTGTTGGGGTAAGGGCATCTGAACCTCTCCCCAAGAGTCATCCATTATCAGTGGTCCATGCCCTGCTCCCTACAGCCTGGGCACAAGCTTGAAAATGAGCTGAGTCACCAGAGGCAATGGGCCCCTGGCTTCCCTGAAGACCCTGCAGGTTCTCCAGCCTCCTTGGCTGCCTTGCTCCAGGGGGTGTGTGTGGGGAGCGGCAGCTGTTTCTCCCTGTCTTGGGATACAGTGAAAAAAGTGTCCTCTTTTGGAGAGAAAAAAAAAAATTAAATTTTTTCTATATGTATGTCTCTAAGGGGAAATCATGTTGCTTACTAAGTCAGATGTCCGAATCTGAAACTCAGTGTGACTGTGTACCAGCTGGGTCTTTGATTAGTTAATTAACCTCTCTGGGCTGCATTTTCCTCAGCTGTGAAATGAGGACGTTAACATGGTCTCAGCAGGGTCATTGAGATATTTATCTGTATTCATTAGATTAAATATACAGCCCAGCATTGGACATAGAGTAGGTGCCTGGGCAACTGCAGTGTATCGTCTTATCTCTGGCAGAAAGCAAGTGTACAGCCAGTTCTTAAATTACAGCTTGTTTGTGCATTAGTCTCCAGCACAAGTAATGCTTAGTCGTTTTTTGGGCTCTAAAACCTGGAAAAAACAAACTACTACCACAGTATGGGAGAAAACCAAATTGGTAGGAAAAAATTACCATTGTTGCCTTCATTAGCCTATGATGGTTTATTCATTATTTATTTTGGAGATGCAGCACTAGTTGTATAATTTTAGTACATATATTTAGAATTGTGTAATTTAATTGTAATATAATTTAATTGAAACCATGCTTTTATGCTTCACAAAGTTATTTTTTATTTACTTACACATTTTTGCTAAATTGGTTTTCTTAAAGCTGAGCATATATTTCCTTTATGTGTAGTAACAAAGAATGTGAAATCTAGGCCAGCGAGATAGCTCAGCCGACTAAGCGCCTATGTAGGCAAGTGCAGGGACCTGGATTTGATCCCTGGTACCACATGCCGTGCCGGCCCTGCCCCTGGGCGGTTGAGCTGGCCACAGAGCCCAGGCATGGTGGCTCACGCCTGTTATCCCAGTGCTGGGGAGGCTGAAAGCAGGAGGATCACTATGAGTCTGATCTGTGTAGTGAGACCCTGTACCAAATACTTAAAAAATAAAATTAGTTTTAAAAAAGTTTTTAAAGCAAAGAATTCAAATAAAATGAGATTGACAGTATCATCTGCTCATTGAGCAAACAACACGACCAAGCTGGAAACCGTTGCCTTGCTGAACGCTGTGTTGTAGACTCAGCAGGTAATTACAGTTAATGTAAGGCAGAGACAAACCTGCAGCATTTCTCTTTCCTCAGATGTGACTATTAATTCCAGTCATGTCTGGCTTAATGGTGGGACTATATTCCGAGAAGCGTATCGTTAGCAGGATTGTCCCTGTTGGAAACGTCATAGAGCGAAGTTACACAAATGGAGATGGCTGCAGTCACTAGGCGATACAGTCTCACAGGAACACTGTCAAGTATGTGACCTGACATTGGCCAGAAGGTCACGATGTGGCTCATGACTGTGTAAGGCTTAGCAAATTTGTAAAACTTTAATATCTATAAAAATGGCAGAGCAGTTGTTTTTGTACTCATAAGTAAATTTTAAATTTTAGTAAAATGAAAGTAAGTACTTTATAGTTAAAATATTGAAATCTTCCTTGACAAGTGCATTGTAAACATTGTCAGAAAGTCTACTGTTACCCTGTAAGTCTCCTCCATTGTGTGGGGCAGGGCCTGGTGCAGGCTAGATGCTCGGGAAGTGCTCCTTGACATTTCGAAGGCTTACACAAAAATAGTCTCTTTTCTGTGTAACATTTATTTTTTAGAGTCAAATTAGCAACCATTTTTACTATATTTTAATTATTTTTGGGACCTTGCTGCTACTTTTACTTACTTGCCCTCCTAAGCCATTATGTAGCAGGTGTGGTGTCGCATGTCTGCAGTCCCAGTACTCTGGGAGGCTGAGGCAATTGAGTGACTTAGCAATACCCTGTATCAAAATAAAGATTTAAGAAGGACTAGAGATGTAGTTCAGTGCAAAGCCCTTGTTTTTATCTCTGATACCAAAAACAAAAATAAACCTACAAGCAAACAAGACTGTTATATTACATTAGGTTTAATTCAAATGTAAAAATCTATTGTAGGAAAACATGTTAAAGTGTGCTCACATTACCACCTACAGTGGTGGCTTCTGGGATCTGGGAATTGGGTGTCGGTAACGGAAGGGAGGACTTTAATTAGTTCATTTCTAAAATACTTTTGAGTGCCCATTGTGTCCCCCATGCTGTGCCAAGTGTTGTCTGTGTAGTGGTGGCCGAAGCAGACGCAAGCTGTGTTCTTGTTCATCTTACAGCCTAAAGGAGGAGCCAGGCATTTAATGTAAGATATACATGTGCTCACACAATGCGTACATTTATGCATACATGTGTGTGTACTTACATACGGTAGACAGGTGATGTGAAGAAACAGATGCCGTGTTTGAGCACAGCAAAATTGAATTCAATTTGGGGAGTTAGGGAGGGCTATTCAAGGAAATAAGGTTTTAGCGCAAACTTGAAAGATGAGTCAGTTATTTAGGCAAGAAATGGAGGAAAGTGTGTGAGGTTGAAGAACCGGTGATGCAGAAACCCTGAGGCCAGCAAGCTGTCTCTGCTACAGAGGTGCAGCTCTACTGGGATGGGGCTCAAGGCATGGATTGGGATAGAGGGTGGGAGACAGATCAGAACATACGGGCTAGGGAGAACTGGTGTTCTGAAGTGCAGTAGAAAATTATTGAAGAATTTTAAAACACAGGATGCTTGTTTGCTTTTAGGTACCAGACTGATAGTCAGAAAGGACGACAGGTGAGAAGTGGCTTCAAGCGATAGTGAGTAATCCAGGGCCGGCCTGATCGCTCAGCAGACTAAAGTGCCAGCTTAGGCAGGTGCAGGGACCAGGGTTCTATCCCCAGTGTGGTGTGCCAGCCCTGCCCCTGGGGTGTGCTGAAGGCAGCAATGGAGACTGGGTGGGTGATGCGTGTCTGTAATCCCAGCGTTTGGGAGGCTGAAAACAGGAGGATCACTACGAGTCCGATCTGTGCAGAGAGACCCTGTAGACCCTGCACTAAATACATTAAAAATGAGTAATCCAGGTGAGAGACGAGGTGATGTGCAGTGGGGACATCTTAGACTCATTATGTTCATTAATGAGCTAAGACTTAAAATTTTCAGGAAAGAGCTTTTTAGGTTGTCAGTTGAAAAGAAATGTGAATAATCAGAGACTTTCAATTCTGTGGTCATTTCTCTACAGTAAGTTTGATTCACCAGAAGGGTACTATTGTTTAATATTTAAAATTTTCCAGTTTCTCATGTTGATGCTTTATTTTGTGTAAAATAGATCTGCTATGGAATATTTACTATTCTTTTTATCATAGCAAACTTTCTTTAAACCTATCAGGTGCCTCTGCTGTTCATAATACTCATGTATAGTTAATAATTCTCAGTGTATTTGTAGAGAAATATTTATTTAAAGCACATAGTTTTGATTCTAAGTTCCAGGTTTTTTATGTGGGGTGTGTGTGTGCTTGCTGGTATTCATGTTATAACCTGAAAGAAGTGGTATATATTTTGTTATTAATTTGCATTAATGTACATTTCTTTTTACATGTGTATCTGGTATTGGTTTAGGAGCAACAAAACCAGATTTTTTCTGATAGGTCGAGTTCAAATGTATACAGAGTTACATTCATTTGAATAAATTGCTTTAAAGTAGGAGAGTAAATGTAGTGTGAATGTTATGCAAAATCTGGGCACAGCATAATTGGCAAAGCATAGTAGAAATCCTGTTTGTTAACAGTCAATTTCCTCACAACAGGAAATAGCATAGCAGTTGACAAACATCTGTTAAAAACAGTAAGATAAAGTTTATAAATTATAAAATTGAAAGAGAATGTCCAATAATGTATATTTGGATATTCTTTAGATGTGTTTTTATGTTATCCTGAGTGATTCATTTTAATGAACTTTCTAAAATCATGTTAATCATACGATTCTCAAATATATATTCCCATCCTTAGGTTGTCTTTTTATAGTAAATTGTTTTGTTGATTCTACTGCTTCTCTCTGATTTCTGTTACATCATGACTTTATTTTGGGAATCATCAGTGACAAAGCAAGAAGGGTCTATTTCCTACTACTTTGGTCTTTACTGTAGCATTCAGGAAACTATTCAGGAAGTATTTTATGTACCTACTAATGTGGCAGACACTGGCTAACTTCTGGGACTATAAGATGAAATTCTTTTTCAGTAAGCTTACTGTCTAGTGGACAGGTCATTAAACGTTGAGCTGACAGGGAAAATGTTGTATCTTTCCAAACCAAAGGGAGTTTAGTCAAATGTGGTGGTGCACACCTATAATCCCAGTACCCTTGAGGCTGAGGCAGAAGGATTGCTGTGAGTTTGAGAGTAGCCTAGGCTACATAGTGGCCAGCCTATTCCACATCGCGAGACCTTCTCTGAAACAAACATCAAAGAGAGTTTCTTTTATTAGATTTATCATATAAACTTGCAGGTAGTTGAAGGAGACTTGATCATTACAGACTGTATTTCACAGCACGATCTGTAAAGCAAATCCAGTGCAGTGATAAATGATCTGTTTCCCACATTTCAACTGCCCCTCATCTGAGCTCTTGGGTTAGTCTCCCTGAGCTCTGGAAGCTACAGTCAGGTCGTTCTCATCTCCTGGGGTATTTCTTTTCTCACCACTTACCCAAGTGTTTTTGGCAATAGGATATGCTTAGAAGCACTAATGATTTATGCCTTTCAGGTAACTAATGATCTTTCCCCACCCCTCTAGTTAGTGTAGTACTATTGAACCTTAATTGTGTCTTAACTTTATGTGTGTGTGTGTGTGTGTGTGTGTGTGTGTGATATCGGGTATTGAACTCAGGACCCTGCACTTGCCAGGCAAGAGCTATCTGCCTGGCCTGTCTTAACTAATAGTCTCATATTTAACTGTTTAGTTGCCCTCAGAGTTTGCTTGTATCATGAAATGCAGGCTGTTTGCTTCCTTGGGCCTATACTGGCGGAACTGCTAAGACGAAATGTGAGGTAAAGCAAGATGGGTCTGTCCTAGCTTCGTAAAATGAAGTAGGAAAGGGACGCAGGAAACATAACTCTACAGTGTCAGAGAAGAGCAGTGCACAGATGCAGAAGTGGACACAGTTATTAAAGAAGCTGACATGTACACTTTCCAGTGTATTGTAGGCTTTTTTTTTTTTGGAGGGTGATATTAGGACTCAAACTCAGGAGTTTGTGCTTATCAGACACGAGCTGTGCCACCGACCCATATCCCCAACCCTTCAGGCTCTTCGGAATGTCCCTATAGATCCCTTATTTTTTTAGGGACAGGCAGCTATAATGTGCTTATTTGCAACACATATAAAATTGTTCATTTCACACATGTTGACTAAATACATGCATATAGTTTTTGCTTTAGCTACTGGCCTAATAAAAGTCTCTTGTGGGCTCTTATCACCTTGTAAAATAGTTCAGAGCTACAGTAAAATTTGCAGGCAAGTGAAAAGGCTTTGACTTCCCAAGAGAGAATAAGAAACATATGAGACAAACAGCAGCAACCAAAATTATCTGGTGTAGAAAGTGGCAGAATGCCAACCAAATGTCCTGTTCATAAAATGTTTTGTACCTTTATCTTAACTCGCTAAGAAAGCCACCTTGTTTAAATAACTTCTGTCACAACTTTGAAATACCTCCCATTTTACATCATCTGTTCCTTTCCTTATTTCTGTTGTCAGAGTGAGGTCCTGTGGATTTAGCAGAATTTTAAGCAAATATTCCTGATACTTTTAAATGGGATGTGTGTGTGTGTGTGTGTGTGTGTGTGTGTGTGTGTGTATCTATCTGCAAATTGATACTGAAAGATATTACCCATGTTTACTTTAGATACTACCTATATCTTATTTATTTATTTATTTATTTAGCCGACCCGGGATTGAAATCACCCGTGTGCTTGCCAGGCAAGCACTTATTCCACTGAGCTATCTCCCCAGCTCCTTGTACTTCCTATATCTTATTAGAAATGCTATTAAATAGGCAAAATGGGCTTCAAGTAGATGGTGAAAAATCGTAATCGAACATTTTAATTGGGACTTTTCCTAATAACAGAGTGGAGAAGAAATGGTAAACTTGGTATGATTGTGAAGTTGCCATAGGAGAACGGACCATTTTGTCTAGTATTGTTTTGTTATTTGTCCCAGGGGAAGAAAAATACTTGCCTTGCTTTTTTACTCAGTTCTGGTGCTTTTTGGAAATTAAGTTACCTTTTTAAAAAAATCACTCAGTTTTTTTTCTTTATAATTATCAAAATTCTTAAAACCATAGAGTTCCAGATCACCTGATTATATGTAATTTTTCATTCACTCTGTTATTTTTCTATCAATCAGTCCATTTGTTTAACACTTTCTGTATCATAGAACATTTGTCATATGCTATTTTTGAACCCTTTGAGAAATTCCTAGAACCACGCAGGACAGATGTTTCCCCCCATGCAGTGGATAAGGAAAAATCGAAATTCAGAACTATGCACTGACTTGGACAAGGTCACAGAGCGATAAAGCCTAGAAAGGCTCTCTTTCCACGAGAGTGCCAGAAAGCATCAAATCTTGTTACTCTTGACAGTTTGTGATAATAGAATATATTTTTGTGAGGAAATAGTACATGTTTTAGCCAGCTGAGGCTGCCAGGAAGGCTACCAGAGTATAACTGAACACCTACAGAAATGGAGGCCTTGCGCCCTGTTTGTCTCTAGAGCTGAGTCCATTGGGTCAGGGTTTCAGGGAACCGGACGTCTTCCTGTAGCCTGGTGTTTTGCTGTTTTCTTTAGCAAGGAAAACCTGACTGCCTTTGTTTTCAGTTTAATAAATAATATTCCTTTAAAAATTTTTGCTTGCAGGGCTGAGGAGATAGCTCAGTGGAATAAGTGCTTGCCTGGCAAGTGCAAGGTCCTGAATTCAATCCAATCCCTGGTGCCACCAGAAAAATAAATAAATAAAATAAAATAAAAAATTTT
>NW_004524810.1:1337753-1342638 GCF_000260255.1 Octodon degus
AAAAAAAAAAAAAAAAGGTTCTAGCCTGCCATCTTTCCAAACTTGGTATTGTATTCTACAAGAAAAATTGTTTGAGGGGCCTAGGAGGAGATGGCTCAGTGGAATAAGTGCTTCCCTGGCAAGCGCAAGGTCCTGAGTTCAGTCCCTGGTTCTGCCAAAAAAAAAAAAAGAAAAATTGTTTGAGATTTGAAGACAAATTCAATTTTATAGTGATTTCATAGCACTTTAATATGCTAAATTATTTTACACATTTCTGACACTTTTTTCCTTGAAGGACTCTTTTCTTTGTTTTTACAATCTCACCTAAGTGGTGACACAGTGTGGTCTGCTCCTTCCCAGCAGGGCACACCCTAAGAGCCAGCATTCCAAGTTACAGCCATGTGTCTTCTGTGGATTTGAGCTGTTCCACCTAGCCCATGGAAAAATATTTGATAGATGTTAGTTAATGCAGTTTCCTGGAATGGGAACCTTGGAAGCATTTTTTTCGTACTTTATGGAATATTTAGCAATTTTAGCTTCTAATATGTATTTTATAGCATTCTCAGTACTTCTTCCAGAAAAGCGAGAAGTTATGTGAATTCTCTTGACATGCTCTGGAAGGCACATCATAAATGTTTAGTTTCATATTTTTCTAAACTCAAATTAGGTATTGATATTTGCTATAATCGAATATGTAGACATGATAAAAAGATTCATGAAGCAATATACATTGAAATCTTTGAAAATTGTCACAAAAGGTGCCATAAACTGAAACTTATTATACAGAAAATATGTAAGATGAAATTATTTTTTCCTGTGATAGTTTTTCCAAGTTCTATAAAAATTTTAATAGTACTAATGAAAAGACCAGTGTGTCATATTTGCAATCATAAATATCTATGAAGGATCTCTTTCACAGGTATTATTCAAATTTAGTCCAGGACAAGGTCAGACATTAATTATGTTTATTAGTTTGACTTTCTTTCTCTTTTTCTCTTTCTTCCTTCCTCCCTCCTTCCCTCCCTCCCTCCATCCCTCCCTTCTTCTTTCCTTCCTTCCTTCCTTCCTTCCTCCCTCCCTCCCTCCCTTCCTTCCCCTCCTCCTTTTTTTCTTTCTCTTCTTCCCTCCTTTCCTAACCCCTTCCCTCCCTCTGTTGTCCCTGTCTTCCTTCCCTCATTCTGGCAGTATGAGAGACTGAACTGAGGGTCTATACACCGAGATACTACCTCAGCCCTTTTTATTTTTATTTCTATTTCTATCTTTTTGAGATAGGGTCTTGGTAAGTTGCCAAAATACCAGGCTGGCTCACCTTGTAGTCTTCCTGCCTCAGTCTCCCAGGGTTCTAGTACTACAGGTGCATTGCCACGCACTTGGTTATGTTTGACAGTCTTAACAAAGGTGACCAGGAAATACACATTTTCTTAAGTATGCTGTTAAAAGGGTGAGGGTCAGTGGCCTATAATATATAATATTAATGGAATAAAATGGTTATAGTTAAAATAACTTCTATTTATTAAATAACTGTTAAAAAGCAGACCCCATACTAACTATGTATATTTTATATAACTTTAGGAAATATCTTAAGAAATTCAGATAGTATTAAAGCTATTTGTCTAAATCTGGAAACTGAGGTTCTAAGAAATTAAGGGGTTTATTTGAAACAGACTAAGGACCAGTTCGCACACATTAGACTTCTACAGATCAAGCTCCTTATGAAATATTTGATTTCCTCACAATTGGAGATCGATATGGTATTAATGATATGCAAATGTATTTGACCTAAAAATGTATATTTTAGCTTTTTACCTTGAATTAATTGTATTTAGCAGTTTGGAATTTAGAGAACTAGATGGAAAATCGTGACACTCCACTCAAGTTAGTAAAAGTGCCCAAGTTTTGCTTATGACTTCTTTGGTTGCTTCACATTTTACATTGCATGTGGACATGTTTTCTCAGTTAGCAAACATGCATATAGTCCTATTGTGTGTCAGACCATGGTCTAAGAACTTATGAAGATGAGTTGCTTTAATCCTCAGAGTATCCTTCTGACATGAGCAGTGTTTTACCTTCACTGTACAGATTAGATAACAGTGACCTCCAGAGGTTAACTGACTTCTCTAAGATTATAGAGTAGGTAAGTGGTAAGTATGATTACTTTGGCATAGAGATTGCTTTTTGGGTGCTGCACTGGGACTTGAACCCAGGACTTTGTATGTGCTACCACTGGGCAACACTCCCAACCCTAGAGTTTGTGTTCTTCACTGTCTATATTTTTAAGATTATGCAGAATTGATAAAATAATAATTACTTTAATCCTATTTCTAGATTTAAACATGAAAGCATAAATAGAGATGGTCAGTGACAGTAAATACTTAACAAGAAGTAACAACCCCTATAAGTCCTTGAATTTCTGTGTTACAAATACCAGATGAAAGCTGAAGAGCAACTGTTAGTCAGCTTTAACTATGGTAAAACCCAGTTAAAATTCCTACTCTACACATCTGTCTGATGTTGTGCAGGCTTCCTTTTGTGTATCCAAGTGAATAGCATGAATATAATGCTGCTTCCCATGTTGTACCACCGGTTACATGAGTTAGCTTATAAAATACTGATAGCTAAATATGTTCTCTCCAAAACGCTTTCATTCAGTTGCGGTTCAAATGTTACAAATGAGAGATTTTTTCTTTTTTATCTGTGGGGTCAATGAAACTCTTAGAGGATGTTATCTTAAAATAGGTTGTGGTTTCCAGAACTTTGGGCCAATAAATACTGGTCATTCCAACCAAAATAATGCATTGGCGAAGCACACACTGAAAAAATTTTTGGGACTCCATAATTTTTGGTTAAGATTTCTATTTATATGAATCGCAAGTTTGGCAAAAACCTAGCTAAAACAGTTCTCACTCTGCAGTGTGGGAGTACCAAGGGAAAGAAAAGGGGAGTGTGTGCTAACACTTCTCATATGTGCAGTTGAATCTTCTGGAATGGAGGGACATGTGGCGACAAATGCCTGGCTCCCCCAGGCTTGAGCTAAGGCCTCTGGTCTCACACAGGTTCTTCTCACTGTTCTGTTTACCTGTCACCAGAGAAAGGTTAATCAGCAACTGATTTTCTGAGATTTGGGTTTCAGTCCCCTCACTTCCACAGCCCAGCCCAGCCCCAGGAGGACCTCTAGCAGTAGGCTTGGGTGGTCATATAGCCGTGCAAAGTTTGAAACACTAATATCTGTAAGCCACAGTTAGTGAAGGCTGCTCTCCCTTCCTATGCTGCCTCTACTTCCATCAGATTTCTCACAAGTGATTTCTTTGGAGTCATCACAGGAATTTCTGAAGCTAGCTCAAGGCAGTGTGAGTTGGGAATACACAATTTGAGCTGAGAAAATAAAGCAATAAATAGGAATGACAAAGTGAATATCATTTATTCTGACATCCTAAAGTAGATTGTTAAAAAATCAGTTATATTATAAACAATAATTCATTTAGATCAGGGAGATGGCTCAGTAGAATAAGAGCTTGCCTGGCAAGCGCAAGAGCCTGAGTTCAATCCTGGTCCCACAAAAATAAATACATAAATAAATAAATAATTGGGGCCGGGGAGATGGTTTAGTGGAAAAAGCGCTTGCCTGGCAGGCGCAAGGGCCTGAGTTCAGTCCCTGGTTCCGCAGGGAAAAAATAATAATAATAATAATAATTCTTTTAGAAAAAAAAGCTAAATTTGGAACAGAAGCAGTAAGTAGGCTCAGTGGGCTATTGGAAAATCTAGCTAATAAAGAGGAGTGAATCCTAGGGATATATATTCCCTGTGATATAGATTATCCTTCCCTCTGATATATATATATAATATATATCATATCATAGGGAAATAGCTTATGCTTCTTGCTGACCACAGAACCCTAATATAAAGATAGCATAAAACATATAGTGTAGCAAGCAGTGGGTATCTTCAGAGAACATTTAGGGTTAATTACCACATAAAGAACTGTGAAATGCCCTGTTAACCTTGAAGCTTATAAATGAAAAACTTTATGGAAATGTTCTCAAATTTGAGAATGATCTTGAAAATTGACCTGATACGAGTTTGAAGTCAAAAGATGCTTTCCTAAGTATACATTTCTAAAATGTTTCTGTACCATAATAACGTTATTACTGTCCTTTGGAGACAGGGTTTCATCCTGCAATTCAGATTGGCCTTGAACTCGCTTTGCAGCCCAGGCTGGCCTCAAAGTTGTAGCAACCCTCAGCCTCCCGAGTGTTAAGATTACAGTGTGCACCACCATGCCCAATTCTATACCATAGTTAGAAACACCAATTATTTTTAAATGTTAAAGTATGGAAATTAATATAAAATTGACATTTGTCAAAGTATTTGTAATAAATTTTTTAGAAAAATATTATAGACATTTGCCAGATTAATAAAAAGAGAATACTATTTTTCTGGACATTATGATGCTTATGTTATTCTTCAACTGTTTGAAATTCATAATTTTCGATAATTGTTCTTGTTCCAAAGACATTTCTCTTGTAGTTTTATATTTGTAATTTTGGATTCTTCATCTTTAACAGCTGCATAAGCTTTGGACCCCCTTACAACCGAGATCCACTCTGACTTGTAGGTAATGCCTCTTAATGGCATGCATATTCCAGAAGACATTAAAACAGCGTCCCTATCCTGCTAAGCCCAGAAGAAAGCAACCTTTCTTATGCATTGTCTGCAGTTTTAGATCTGCTTTATCCATAAGATGGCTCCCGGTCACACGAGACCATAGAGCATGTGAAATGTGACTGAAGTGCTGAATTTTACACTTTATTTAATTTCATTAAAATGTAAAGGAAATACTCAGTGGAGAACATGGTAGGGGGCATTGCCGAGGAGGAACTGTGTGTGGCAGGCTGAGGGCAGGAAGACA
>NW_004524810.1:1344003-1353694 GCF_000260255.1 Octodon degus
AGAGTTCATGAACAAAAACCAAGCTGCATGGGAAATACTTCAAAGAATCAACAACTGGTGTCTCATCTTTTTAAGAAGTTTCTGCACTTCAAAGCAAATCTCTAACAGAGTAAGAAGAAAACCAACAAACTGGGAAAAAATTATAGTTGACTGTCCCTGAGACAAAAACCTTCTAACTAGAACACATAAAGAATTAAAAAAAAAATCAGGCCCCTCAAATTCAAAGACCCAATCCAGAAATGTGCGTCTGAGATGAATATACACTTTTCAGAGGAAGAAATACAAATGGCAAGTAGATGTATGAAAAAACGTTCAACATTCAAGAAATGCAAATTAAAGCAACACTGAGATTCCATCTCACCCCAGGAAGAATGGCTAACATCAAGAAGTCAGCCAATAACAAATGCTGGACAGGCTGTGGGGAAAAAGCAACCCTTCTGCACTGTTGGTGGGAGTGCAGACTGGTACAACCACTATGGAAATCAGTGTGGTGAGTCCTTCAAAAGGTAGGATTGAACATCCCACTCAGCTGTTCCCCTCCTGGGTATTTTTCCAGAAGAACTGAAAACCTCATAGCACTGTGATATATGTGCACCCACATTTATAGCAGCGTGATTTGTTATAACCTTACATTGTTGACCCCAGCATCACACACACTCGATCCAGCCACCTCTGAGAAGCCCCACCTCTGACTCCATGAGGTATTGAGGAGACGTCTAGACAAAGGCCATAAGTCTGCATGTGTACATTTTTCTGCAAGCAGGATTGTACTGTGCATGTACTGTTCTGCATGTTGGCTTTTTAATTTAGCTTCGTGATTCGAGTATCTTTCCACAACAACTTATGATTTATCTCATCCATTTAATAACTACATAATATTCTATTCTCATTGTACTGTCTTCTTACACAGCTGCTGAATTTTTTTTTTTTTTAATATAAATAAGGTCATGGGCCAGGGAGATGGCTCAGTGGAATAAGTGCTTCCTTGGCAAGCGCAAGGGCCTGAGTTCAATCCCCAGTTCTGCAAATAAAATAAAATAAAATAAAAATAAACAAATAAATAAATAAGGTTATGTCACTTCTGTATTCAAAACTCCATTATACCTTCACATCTACCTCAAAGTGAATCCTGCGTCTTTAGTATACACTTAAGGCTTGCCATATTCTGACCCCCTCCTGTTATTCTGTTCACTTAAGGTTATGGTAGACATCTATAAGTGTGTTGGCTAAGTATGTGTGTGTAATGGCAAACTTCTTGCATCTATTCAAATTAAAGTTTAGAAATATGGAATTTTGGAGGTCCTATCTTAATGGGCACAAATTCACCTCTGACTAAATGTGATGGATTTATAGATGAACCAAGGTGCTTTCAGGAAGTAGTGTTTATTAGAGTTTTGTGTCCTAGATTGGAAGACTAAGGAAGTCAAGGACAATTAAGCAGGAAGAAAGGAAAATGTAGTGCTGCAAAGAAGCAGGCTGTGGTAAACAGAAGTTAGTGTAACGAGGACCTCATAGGATGAAGACAGCTACTGGGAAGTGACAGCTTACTCTTCAGTGTGTGAGACCAGGCAAGTCAGGACTCCAGTTTGGAGTTATTATGACTTTTAGATTGATGTCTGAATGAAACCAGAAATGAGGACTTGTGGCTTTTAGTCTGATACAGTGACTAAAAATTAAGCTTGTCAGAGAAATGGAGAATTAAAGTGAGTCTGGGCTGAGTATCATTTGAGATTACTGATGAGGAAACTGACAGAAAGCATAACTTCTCTTGACTTAAATCCATTGGCTCGTATCAATCTTTGGCCTGAGCTGACATCAGGCATGCCCTGTTTTAAGGCTCTGACAATGACCTGGTATCTTTTCCCTTGCATTTCCGTTGACTTGTGTGTATGGCGCCACCCTCAGTGGGGCCGTAGGCTAGTGGCTACTGCAGCTCTAAGCCAAACCACTGTTCTGTGATATAGTGTCATCCCTGTTATCTCTAACACTATGCAGTGCATTTTCACTCTACCAGGCTGTCTTTTGATAAATATGTTAAAATTCTTAATTAATATCATCAGTCTTTTCTCCTTCTGGTTGGCACTTTCTGGGTCACATGTTAATAATCTTTGCCTGCTCCAATGTCAGGAACATATCTCCGTATGCAATTTTCTAGATACTTCAACTAGTTTACTAATCCATTTAGACTGAAAGTGCACTTAGAATTTTTTTAAAGCTTCCAGATGATTCTACTGTGAGTCAAAGTTGTTGAGGATTACTGGATTTGGTGATGTTGAGACTTTTCCTGAGATTCCTAGGTATTGCCATCCTTTGTTGTACCTGCTTATTCTGGAGGAAGGGGTCAACTTGATGGAACCCATGCATGTTGTTGTGTTTTGTGAGGAACGAGCATACTTCAGATTTTATATTGTTTTGAATGAGTGGTATTTTGCCTTTCTTTGTGAGATTAGCTACTGCCTTTATGAAGGAATGGTGTTTCTGGGCATGGTGTCACATGCTTGTAATCCCAGTATAATGGGAGGCAGAGGCAGGAGGATACCAAGTTTGAGTTCCACCTGTGAAGACTCATGATATCCTACCTCCAAATAATAAATAAATAAGTAGAACTGAGGTGGTAGCTTTGTGGTGGAATGGCCCTGGAATCCAGCAAAAGAAAAGAAGGGAGGAAAAAAAGGAAGAAGAGATATGAGAGAAGAGGGAATGGAGGGAGGAGGAGAAAGAAAAAGTAAGAAAGAGGAGAGGAAGGAAGGGAAGAAGGAGAAATAAAAAAAGAAGGGAGGCAGGGAGGAAGGAGGGAGAATTAAATGTTAGTGATTAGTAAAAGGAGAGAAATCCAAAGAGTGTATTTGTTCATAAGCGACTATCAATCATGTTATGCCTTCAGGATGTCATCTTGGATTAGGAGATCTTGATGTTTGGGAGTTTCAGGACCCTCCTTGCTCCTTTATTTTGACACTGCTGTATACTATGAATTACCCGAATGTGAGAAAATAAAATTATTCCAGATGGTGTTCCTTTTTATTTTTAAAGAATGTTCCCATCTAATCTCCCTTGAAAGGCAAACTTCCTCTGGAATTCCCTCTGTTATTATTTGTATTCAGTTTTAAACCTTGACAACCAAGTGAACATAGTACAGGTGGTTTGGTAAGACAGTAATCCATAAAATCATGCTCTCTGTGTTGTACTTCAAAAGGAAAATAATTCCATTACCAGGAGAAAGATGCTTTAAACTAATTAAACAAGTTTTAGAGGCAGATATAGAGGAGGTAACTTTTTTGGAGACAGCTCATTTGCAGACATTGGCAGCTCTAAGTTTGTATAGGTAAGTGAAAAATACTGATTATGTGTTTTACTGAGGCTAGAATCAGGCTTCTTCACTTGCTAGCTGAGTAGCCTCTTGGAAATAAATGTGATAGTGTTCTTATGTTGGAGAGATGCTACATAGATTAAATAGAGAATGTAAAAAAATGAAGATAAAAGCCACACACCTGTAATCCCAACACTCTAGTCTGAGACAGAAAGATTGCTGTGAGTTCAAGGCCAGGGTGAACTGCATAGGGAGGCCCTGTCTCAAAACTGGCACAACTAGGGTGCTGAGGTAGCTCAGTGGACTAAGTGCCTGCTTTGGCAAGCACAGGGACCAGCGTTCGATCCCTGGTCCTGCATGCTATGCTGGCCCTGCCCCCACTCTTTCCCCTCCCCCAGCCCTCCTCCAGTTGCACATGCTACGCCTGCAACAGAGTCCAGGTGTGGTGGTGCATGACTGTCCCAGCACTGGGGAGGCTAAAAACAGAAGAATCACCATGAGTCTGAACTGCGTAGTTAGTCCTCGTACCAACTACACAAATGAAAAAACAAAAACAGACACACATACTAAAAAAATTGGTATAACCACTATAGAAGTAAGTGTGCAGATTTCTCCAATGCCTAGAATTAGAGGTCTCATTCAAGCCAGCTATTCACCTTCTAGGCATCTTTTTCCAAGAGAACTGAAAACATCGTAGCACAGTGATTTATGTGCACCCATGTCTATAGCAGAGCAGTTTGTCGTAGCAAAGTATTTGAAACAACCCAAATGCCCATCAGCTGAGGAATGCATAAAAAAGATGTATTTTTATACAGTGGAGTATTACTCAGCTATAAAAAAAGATAATTTTGAGGCTTTTATAGGTAAATGAATGCAACTAGAGACCATACTCATAAGTGAAATAAATTAGACCCCCATATGCCAACAACATATTCTCTCCCTAGTATAAGAACCTGAAAGAGCAAATAAAATCTGAAAGGTGGAATAGATACTGTGAAAGGGAAAGAATCTGTTCAAGGGGAAGAAACTACTGGGATAAGGGAAAGGAGAAAAGGAAGAAGAAAGGAAAAAAGATATATTTATGTATATGTACAGGACAGCTTGGACAATGGTACTCCTGATTTCTGCTGGTCCATTTAAAGGAGCAATTAATGCCTACTTTTTTCTTCTCCTTTTTAATTTCTTAAAACTTTTTTTGGATCAATGTTGCATGCTTATATCTTATAATCTAAACAGCTAATTTGAAGACAATATTATGCAGCAGAACAACCGTTGCTGAATTTCTATTATTTTGTTTAGTGAAATTCTGTATCATTTCTAATGTTTATTCCTTTTTTTCTTTTTACTATTTTTTATTCTCTTTAAAAGAAGAAAAAAGAAGATGAAGCTGGGAGCGATCAGTGTCTGGTCCGCAGTATGTGCTCGCTGTGTCTTGGCCCCACTCCTGGCTCTGTGCGCCAGCACTCCAGGGGCTATGCCAGGGCCAGGCTGTCCTCATGTAGGTCAGGGAGTAGACCTCAGTATAGTCTAAGACAGAAGATAGAAGTGGAGGAAAGTGTATGGAGTAAGACTTATTCAGTGGGGGGATGGGGTGGGGGGGTGTTGGGTTTTTAGAAGTCTTACTTTGAGAGCAATAGGCTTCTTTGCTCTTATTTATGTAAGGCCGTCTCAGTGGTCTCAAACTATTCCCCATGTAGAATGCCAAATATCTATGACCCTCTGTTTATGCTGGATCTTTATAGAAAATATCTGAAACCAAAATGTACATGCTGTTTCTACAGTTTTTATCCTGAAATAGTGTTTTTAAAAATTTTTTATTATTTACATTTTAGGGAAGGGTCTACAGGGTGTTCAGCGTCTCACTACTAGATCAGACTCCTAGTGATCCACCTGTTTGCAGCCTCCCAAGAGCTGGGATTGCAGGTGCGCGTCACCACACCCAGTATCAATTGCCTTTTCAGCGCACATGTGGCCCCTGCACCTGCTTGCAGGCACTTTAATCCACTGAGCCATTTGGCCGGCCCTCCCTGAAATTTTATTTTACATTCACTAAGCTTTACAAAAGTTAAGAAAGTATAGTACAATGAGCGTTTTCCTAGCCCACCCGATAGCTTTAGGCCAGTCATTGTAAGTGGATCCATGTGTGAGAGTCATACTACAGGATCATGAAGGGTAACACAAGGCACTTAAGCCTTTTTCCTGTGACTGAATACCTGAGAAAACAGCAGAAAGCAGCCTCGAGTTAGCGTGACTCGCAGTCCAGAGGTTTCAAGTCATCGTGTGCTTCCTTAGCCTTTAGGGCAGGAGCAGACTAGCAGAGGGGCTGTGGCTGTGCAGCAGGAGGCCTGCCCACTGTGTCCGCCTGCTATGGCACGCCTAGATCTCCAGGCTCCACAGTGGACGCAGTAGACACATTCAGGCCGGATCCCTCCATCCCTCTGGTATCCCCTCATGCACTCACCCAGGATTGTGCCTTGCTGCCTTGCTAGGGATCTCTCAGCCAGGCAGTTGACAGTCAGGGTGAGCTGTGAGGCACTGGAAGCTGCCCAAGTGGCCCCTGTTCCGCTGTAGAAGTAAGTTCTTGCTCCTCTACTATTTCCTTACATTTCTAAGTCCATGTGTAGTTCCAAGCTACATGTGGCTTATATAGTATTGTTTTGCTTGTTTTAAAATTTTATATGTGCTGTCATTTTTTGTTTTCTGCTGTAATTTCTTTATTCATTATTATATTCTTCAAATTCACGTGTGATAATATTTTTAGCTCCAGTTCATTAATGATCACTGCTGGAGTATTTATTAATATGAATACATTACATTTCTTCATCTCTTCTTTGGTTTTCTCTCTCGTTACAGCACTAGAACAGGCAATCCTGCCATGGAAATTTCCGTGCATTTCTGACTTCATAGATATTTATAGCTTTGATTTTATTTTGTTTGTTTTCATGCAGGAAATGAATGGAAGGGGGTAGCTACTTTCTGTGTGCCCCAGTTTTTGCCTGACAAGATTGAACTTAATTTTTTTCTAGTTCAAAATTGCAATTTTTATCTGGCTAGTTAAAGCAAGTGGTTCGACTTACTGAATTCTGTTATCACTGTCATTTCACAGTCATCTAAGTATTTATGCAAGATAGGGATTGAACTCTTACAAGGAAAAGTTCCATTTTGAACATTTTAAAGAATGTAAATATATACAAAAGCAAATGTTCATTAAGTGTGACACAAGACACTAAGCCTCATTCCTCTAATTTTGTTTATTTTTTTCTGGACTCTATCATAATTACAAATGCTAGTAATTTGGAACAGACGTAATATGCATAATTAAAGCATGTTGTCTCCGTCTGCGTCAGCTTCATCTAATGTAAGCCTGGGCACAGCACTCAGCTCCTGTTTGATTCCACAAGAGTTCTAGTCACATCAAACACTTTGGGTCCTCTTTAAGCTCAAAAGAGAATTTCCAAGGTCACAGGCTCTCAGCATTCTATTGTTCTCTTTGCCTTTCTCTTTTGCTTCTTACATAATTCAGAACGTAATGAGTAAGATGATGAATAGAAAAAGTGTTCTAATGAAGAAAACTTACCAGGGAATCTGGAGCAATAAGACTTTAAACTTAACTTAATAAATGTCACTGGAAGGACTTGAATAGGATTCTGAGAGGAAGGGGAATTAAAGCAGAGGCTTAAAGACTGAAGCTCCTAAAGGTCTGTGACAATCAGACATTCTTGTGGGGCAGAAGGAGGAATGGGAGGCCTTTGAGCAGAGGTGAACAGATTGAATGAAGATAGAGGAGGAAAAAATTATGAGTGCCATATTTGGGGAACAGTAATTAAGTGGCTTTGACCTTTCTGCATAAAACTCTCCTTCACTATCTCTCTTCTACTTTTTTATTCCCAGTTATTTCAGTTTTAAAACATGACTGCATATTGTTTGCTACTCTCCCACTAAAAAATAGTATCTGTGTGCTCTGCTCTTGAATCTGGATAGGTTCTGGCTGTATCAGCCAAACAGGGTATGGAGATACTAGCTTATCAGGGCCAGTTTGAGAAGGTCACACAGCTGCTGCCCTGTTCTCTGGGACACTCCTTCTTGGAACACAAAGCCACCATGTAAGAAGCCCAACCAGCTTGAGGCTGCCATGCTGTAGAGGCCATGTGTGGGGACCATCTGGCTGACAGTCCTAGCTGAGCCCAACCTTCTAGCTACTCTACCCATCCGAGAGAATTTGTCTTGGCCCTGCAGCCTTGTCTGTCCATCAGGTGAGTGCCGGTACCTCGGAGCAGCCTCTCACCTCACCACAGGGCACAGAAGCACTCACTCAGCTCTGCCTGAATTTCTCACCCACAGACTTTGAAGTGTAACAAAAATAGTCAAGTTTTGAGTTTCAAATAATGAAGTATAACCAAGAGATAGTTGTAACACTAAACAAAGCCAACTAAGACAGTTTAGATGATTGCAAATGATGTTATTCAGTCATCTAAAACCTTATTCTAGAATGTGCTCCTGAAAGTGTCTTGCAGGACAATTGGAGAGAGTTGTCAGCAGAGGAAATGGCATGAATAGAGGTCGCAAGGTAGAGAAGAACAGTACATATGTAAGTTAGAGAGTAATTTAGATTTGGGTAGGACGCGTGTGGGAAATAGTAAAAGACTGGATTAAAAGAGAAGGTTAGGAACATGGTATGCAGAGCTACAAGGCCACTACAAAGCCACTCGGGGCATTCTCTGAATTTAACAAGGGGCCTCTTTGTGACATTTTCTTTCCAACTGTTAGAAAATTGTCATAATATTTATATTTTATTAGAATAAGACACTTGACTGCCATCTGCTGGAAAATTGTTAAAATAAATATTGTATGCACAACATGGAATGACTGACCCTCCCCTCCTGTGTGGCACCCTGTGCGGTGCAGTGCAGTTCTCCCTTGTGATGAGCCCTGATTATGCAGGTGGAGTGACAGAACTTGGTAGCTGATTGCATTTGTTATCAAAGGGAAGAGGAAGCAGTTCCAATGCTGGATGGTCAGGAAGCCTCCTAGTAACACTGAAAGAGCTGGAACCCATTTGTAGGGCATAGGCTCACCAAGCAGAATCATTCATGCATAGAACTTTCAGGAAGTGTTGTTTTGTTTATCCATCCCAGTGCTTTGCATTTACTCAGTAATCTATCTTTCCTTCTAGAATCTCAGCTTTCTGCTGCTGTGACATCTGAGAATGTTGACCAATCCTCCTTTGTGTTCCATCCGCCCCAGTGTCTTTTCCTTCTGTGAACCTTACGTCTGGATCTGTTTGTGGGCCCTGTTGGCCTCAGGTCTCCATTCCTGGTTTCTCTGTTGTTTTGTTCTTTTCATACATGAGGTGCTCAGTGTACACTGACGCGCATTGTGTTGACTTTGAAAGAGCAGGTTCAGGTTTGGCAGGAGACTGACTCATAGGCAGCTCAAGACTTAAGGGTGCCAGGATTCAGATGGGAGAAAATGATCCTGAATAGAATTCCTTGTTCCAGAAGGTATTTTCTTCACAGTGAGTGCCTCCTTATTGGAGGATTCCTGTACTGTTGATCTGTTCATCATTGTTCTGCAGTGGCCACACCAGAAGAATAAACTGTTTACTTTGGCTGTGTCATATGGGTGTGTCTCATTCAGAAAACACTTTTAAAATCATGAAATGTTCTCAACTTTTAACTTGGGACAGAGAGAAATGGGACTTTGAAAAAATTTTAGATTTTGAATCTTGTTCAAGTACATTAGTGACTGGTTAGGTCACATTACATTAAAATATTTTCACCTGAGGTTACGTGCTGGCACTTTTACAACCCTCACACCTTTGTGTAAGTTATCTTTCATTTTTCATGGGGCTACATATCCTGGCAAACTCAAGAACTTTCTTTCTCTGATAGTCTGACAAGCATTCATTGTGGGACTGAAGTGCGGTGGGAGTCTGCAGGAAGATACAGAGGTTTCGGCTTGCATGTGCCTTGCAAGCGAGCCTCGCCTGTGGGAGGAGCGAGCGCATGTGTAGCTGCTCCAGGGCAGGCGATGACAAGGGTCATAATGTAGTACAGACAGACCCAGGATTCGCTGTGTAAACAGCGCTGCACACAGAGCCACATACAGGGACTGGCTCTATTTTCTTCCTGAACTGCACATGTTTAACTCCTAACGTGCCGGGTTGGATTGGAATGTGTTTTCTTCAAAGGTTTCTGGAGTTAAAAGCACACTCAAATTGAACAGAATTCAACACTAATTTTAGCACATTTGAGTTTTTCAACACTTTTAAGCTGACACTAGCAGAAGAGAGTGTTACTTAGTAAACAAGAATATAAAAAACAAGTTTTACGTTTATGTAAACCCAGTGTTGAGGAAATAAATATCCTGAAATTCTCAGGTCAA
>NW_004524810.1:1353794-1374025 GCF_000260255.1 Octodon degus
AGGACCTTTCACTTGTGAGGCAAGCACTTATTCCACTGAGCTATCTCCCTGGCCCCCCAAATTATATTTTAAAATACATTTCGAAGTGTTAGGAAGATAATTCAGTAGAATAAGCACCGGCCTGGCAAGCACAAGGTGCTGAGTTCAATCACTGGTAGCAAAAAGAATAAAATAAAATACATTTTGATCATAAGAAACAAAAGGTATAAACAACCCAGTAGAAAGACATTTTAATTTTTAAAATTGAAATATATTTAAGATCTGAAATTCTATTTATTTATTTATTTTTGGTACTGGGACTTGAACTCAGGACCTTGCGCTTGCCAGGCAGGAGCTGTGCCACTGAGCAACATCCCTGGCCCAAGATCTGAAATTTAAATTAACATCTTACCTGATTTCTTTTTAAGCAATCTTACTTCTATATTAACTTAATTCCAAAAAATGAATAATTGAGATTGAACTGAGTATATATATTCCATAAAAGTAAATGCTACTGAAAAATTATGCTAATATTTACTTGAAGCTAGTCCCAAAGTTACTAGAGTGATGATTTGTATAAGTAATTCAAGTTTACTGACTTACAGGTCACTGATGTATGACTTTACCAAAAAAAAAAATTCATTTTTTACTACAATAAAATATAGCTCCCTTTCTTTGTATCACCTGATTTTCCTTTGCATTTTCATTAAACTCTCAAATTAGAAATGAAATGTGTCATCCAGTTTTGCACATTATGGTAAATTGAGAGTCATCTCAAATAGTGAAATGAGAAGGGTCAGAAAAAAACAGAAATAGTGAGGTATAAACTAAGTAAATGCAAGCCAATACCTCTTAAAGCAAACAATCTGAAATGGATATTCAGCTAAAGAATGAGCTTAATAATGCTCAAGGAGAAAGAAGGTAATATCAGACAGCAAAGCAGATACAAGGTTGCAGGGGTGTGTGGCAGCCCTAAAGAGCCACTGCCATCTGGGCAGTCATCTTGCAAACTCATTAAAATTGAGATGAAGTCTCTTACAGATTCTCAGCGTTAAGGCCATGTGGTCTCATATTAGCCCCTATATTTCCAAACCAGTAAGTAGCAATATTGTGAGCAATTTGGAGAATAGAAATTACAGTCCTTAGGGATAGGGTGTAGCTTAGCAGTGGAACAGCTTGCATGATGTGTCTGAGGCCCTGGGGTGATCCCCAGTGCTCCCCACAAGGAAGGAAGGAAGACAGGACAGGAAAGGAAGGAGGAAGGATGGATGGATGACAGGACGACAGGAAGGAAGGCAGGCCAGGAGGGGGAGGGAAAAGGGTGGGAAGAAGGAAAAAATTACATTTGTGGTTAAAATAGGTAAAAATTGTTGTAATGAAAAGGATTTTTAAAAATAAAATCTCTTCTCAAGAAATAAACCAATATGAAGGCATGTGACAAATGTAAGCAATTTGTGGGAAGTCCATTTGTAACCTGAGGACTGTGGAGGATGTGAACTCTTTCACAGGTAGCTCTCAATCCCCAGGCCAATTATGCAGATGGGAAAAGGGCACCTTGAGGCAGTTATAAGTGTGATTACTTGACGTGTGTTTGGACTTCAGGAAGAACCCCGGTAGGTCACAGGGCAGGACTGACTGAAGCAGCGTGCTTTAACGATGAAGGTGTATTTCCACTGTTGTCTGTACTGGTCAGGTTGATGACCAGTGCTGCATTGCTTGCAGTCTGCGTTTCCGTGAACATACTCAGGAGCCATTCAGATGTTTCTGTCAGAGTGCCCTGCTCCTTTTCTTAGCCCCCTTCTTGATGTAGGCTTCTAGAATTTCCTTGGCTGCTCACCTCCCATCTCTACTTCTGGCCCGCTGTTCCTTTCAAAAGTACTTGCTTCCCTTTATATACCTGCCCTCCAGTTTTAGCTCTGATCATATTTGTTCTTCAGCTGTCACTACTTACTACTTCTGACACCTCTGCTGTAATTCTTAATATCATTCTTCTTTTTCAGATAGGTAAATCTAATGTTTTAGCTTCTTATACATAAATTACTAGCAAGGTTAGTCAGATAGCTCAGTGGATTGAAGTGTCTGCTTAGACAGAGGCAGGAGCCGGGGGTTCGATCTCTGGCCTGCCATGCTGGCCTCACCCATGGGGCACACTGAGGCGGGGATTGAGACTGGGTCTGGTGGCGCACCCCTCTAATCCCAGCACTTGGGAGGCTGAAAGCAGGAGGATCACTACGAGTCTAATCTGTGTAGTGAGACCCTCTAGACCCTGTACTAAATACATAAAAAAAGAAAGAGAGAAATTACTGAAGCTGTATTCCTAGTGCTCCCTTCAGAAATCCAACAAAACACAGCTTTCTGCTATGCCAGTGAGAACATGTTCAGTGATCGAAATCCTCAGTTCTTTTAACCATTACTCACTATCTTAAGTCTCACCACTTTCCACTTCGTGATGTGTCTGTATTTTCCACCAGCAGCCAATTTCTTGGTCATGGAAAATTCCTCCCAAAATATGTTTATTTCTATAGTATTCCAGTGCTTACTCATAATAATATTTAATAAAGATGTGCCATTATCTGATATTATTAAGAACTTACAAAGAGTTTAAATTTAGATTAAACTTATGTTTTCTGTTAATACCTTTCTTATTGAAAATCTTATGAAATGGAAATTAACTGTATTATACATATTTGATTTTTTTTCCTAATTTTTGTAGCTTAATTGTGTTAGTCAGCTTTCCATGCATGTGGTAAAATACCTGACAGGATCAACTTGAAGGGGAAAAGGTTTATTTCAGCTCACTGTTTCTGAGGTTATAGTCGCTAGACTATTGCTCTCGGCCTCAGGCTAGGCAGAATGTCAGTGAGGGCAGCAGGACAGCGTGGTGGAGGAAGTTGCCCATTTTAAGGCCGCCAGCCAGCAAGGCAAGAAGGGAAAGCGCCCGGGACAAGATTCAGCCTTGAGGGGAGACACACAGTGACGTGCTTCCCCAGCTCTTCAGTTGTGAACTCTTTGGTGAAGGGATGCGTTGACGAGGTCAGTGCTTGTGATTCAGTCCCTTCCCAAATGCCCTACCTCTGAATATTGCTGCCTCATGCTTAAACACCTTAGACTTTAGAGGACATTTCAGATCCACACAATAGCAATATTAAATCCCTAAAATTTGGCTTTTAAAATTGGAAACTTTGGGGGTTATGGATTATTGAATTTGTTGGCCATGAGTTATTTCTTCTGTGCATCTCTGACCTGTTAGTCTTACACTAATGATTATAAGGTTGGTCTGGCACCAGCACAAGCACCGTACCTGTACTTTGGGGTCTAAGGTCAGAGCTTGTCAGAGTCCTGCAGGCTGCTTAGGAGTCCTCTAACCTTCTTAAATGGCGCCAGGAAAGCCTACATACACTAAAGCCTGTATGAATGAGGTGTTGCCTTCGGCCCTAAAAATATTCAGTCTTTGGGCAATCCATTTCATTGGTGTGAAATCACCCATATTTGTTCCATATTTAATAAGCACTTACTAAATGCTTACTGAACTCTCTGACTATGTTAGGGGCTAGGGATATAGTGTGGTGAGCAGGACAGGTAAGCACACAGGCCACATGGCTTTCAGTCCGTTGCGAAGACAGACCATTAAACCATTCACGGATTAGAAGTCAAGAGTTGGTGTACACTGTGGGTGTTTATCTTAACAGATGTGGGGATGAGAATTTGGTGAGGAAGGGAGAGTGCTACAGAGCATAGGGGACTTTTCAGGGGGACAAAGGTAAGCACGAATAAGTATAGATTTGGTTGATGAGTGGTGAGTTTGATAAAGAGGGGAAAGAAGAGGGCTGGTGGGTACAGGGGAAGTGTGGATTCTTACAGACTTATTTAATGAGCATATACATACTGAAGCTTTAAAAATAAAATCCTACTCAAAACTTTAGAAATAATGATGTCTTCCTTAGTATTTTGGGGATTCGTTTTCAAATACTTATTAAATTCTTAGCTGAGGAAGTAGTTCTCATGTCTGAAATAAATGGTATAGTGAACATTGTTCTCAATTGCATGTTATTCTGTGAATGAAATGATCATTTTAGTCAGATTTGGCCTTCTGGCCATCTGTTGTGGTATAGATGTAGACTGCCCCAGTGCCTCATGTGTTTTGAGGCGGGGCTTTGGGCATGTGCCGGGAAAGGGGAGTGCTATGCTCTTCAGTGGATTGGTCAGTGAGGAGGTCAGATTTGACCGTGCTGTTCAGAGATGGGTCCCTCTTGGCAGAGGTGGTCGTGGAAGTGTGTTCGTGAGGGGTACGTCTCCCTCCCAGCCCCGCTTCGCTCTGTGCTTCCTGGCCACCGTTAGGTGAGCAGTTTTCCTCTCCCTCAGGCTGTTGCTATGCCTTTCTGACCTGGATCCAGCTGACCATGAAATGCATCCACTAAATCCATGAAGTGAAACAAACTCATCATCCTTTCAGTTGTGGGTGATGGATATTGCATCCTAGCAACACAAATGTGCCTAAAACAGACTTTTATATTAGAATTCGGACGAGGCGGGTGGAACTCAAGCATAGCAGCTGAGTCTGTTTTCACCCAGAGTGCACATGTACTTAATTCAAACAATTGCCAAAACTATGTTTTACCACCAAGTATTGCTTGTCCCAGGAATGCCCAATGGCATCCTATTTGTTATTTATGCCTGCAGGCCAACAATTTATACTAGAAAAGAAACATTTTACTGTTTAACATTAAAGTCTGTCTGATTAATAAACTGGTATTAGCTCAGGTTTCAAACTCTGTTGTGAATGAAGTAGGCCTACGTGTAGGTTAGACGTAGTATAGCAGCTGCAGGGCCAGGACGCACTTGTGCTGTGCTCATGGTACCGGAACCCCAGAGCCTCATCCTGTCTACGTTCACAACTGTGAACTGTTTGTTAAAGTTATTCTTCTAAGTGGTGCAGGTGCTGCTGTAACTGAAATGCACCCATCTCTAGGCCACCAGCTGCTTCTCAGGGGGCTTCAGTTCTTCCTTCTCGTACTGTGAGGTGGTCAGTGCTGAGAATAAGCTCAGCACTTCACTTAAAGCTCCTGCATGTGAGTGTTTTAAAAATACTTAGTATTCCTTTTTTCTTAAAAAATGAACATTTATATGTGTGTAAATTCTCTGCAAATGTAATTTAATCATTTCTGTAAAATATAGGCAGTTGATTTTAAATCATATTATTCATTTATTTTTAAAAGATCCTGTCATGTTCCCAGCACAGGTCTAGGTGGCGTAACACACAGATGAACATGACAGAAATCCTCGCATTCACAGACACGTATTGTTGAGTGAGCTTATATCCTGGTAGATTCTCTAGTCATTTTTGCCCATTCTACTTTCATAAAACCTCCAGATGGAGAAATATGCACAGATATTTCAAGTCTTATTTTATAAACATGCTTGTACCATAAAAAGATGGCATGATTGTGTGCTTCAGAACTCATTGCTGGTATTTATTATGAATAGTCAACATTCCAAGAAAAAAAATTCCAAGAAATTGAACTCTTAACCAAAATTAAACTATCTGGATTGCAAGACATATTTATTAGTATTAGTAACTAAAAGCAGAATTTTCCCACAGGTTGACAACAGTTTCTCCAGAGACCTCAGCGACTAGTATCAGTCCTTCAGCACAGCCCTCAGCTCCAGGCCGTAACAGCACCACTGAGCACCACCACCGCACAACAGGATGCGTCAGAGGCCCTCGCTAAGACCTTTACATGTGTTTACTAGTTTAATCCTCAAAATAAGGCCTTGGGGTAGGTCGCTGCATAGAGAGAAGTTGGAAGTCTGGGAACATAACTCAGTGCTTGCTTACTGAGCATGCTAAGCGCTAGGTTTTATGCCATAGACAGGGACGCTGAGGCCAAGCAACGTGCTCAGGGGTGCAGCATTCTTTAGCAGAGGCTGAAGTGAGGTCCCCCAGTGTGTCTCCTGGCCTCTGTGCTCTGCTGCCTGTCCTACTTATGCCTCCTTGATTTCTAGTTACTTGCTTTGTCTTAGATATGTGAATATTAATTTGCGTCACACACATAGTCTTAATATGAAAGGGAATGTGCTGAATTTTTCAGTTATCCTTTTTTCCCCCTTGTTTGTAACTGTCTTGCTTTAAAATCGTGTTTTAAAATCTGTAACTCCAGCAGATGGTAGCTTGAAAATTCATTTTTTGGTTCTTAAATACACACACACACACACACACACACACACACACACACCTTTTTTTTTCCAGATAGTTCACACAAATTTATTAAAATTGGCATCTTTAACCTTCTCTTCAGTGAACATCCATCCATCCGATTGCCTTTCTAAGGACAAACTGTGTGCCCACTGGTGCCATGCCATAGTCCTTGAAGACATCAGGACAAGGAAGGGTTACCTCCATCTCCTCAATCATGAGTTCCTTTGGGAGGGACGCTCAGTCTTCCTGCATTATTTGAACTCAAGCTCAAGTCAGCTTTTCTCAACCTGTCCAGTAGATGGGCGCAGCCTGGCTTTTTTATCTTCAATTCTTGATTCTTTCCCAAAAACTTCTCCCTCGATGCATCACAGCCATGGCAACTCCACATACCTTCATAAGGTCTGCAAAATCTGGACCAAAGCAAGCCATCCAGATGTGTAATTATTCAAGCAAAGCTGGTCCAGCTAAGCCAGACCAATTACACCAGGCATGGTGGCACACAGCTGCAATCCCAGTACTCGGGAGGCTGAGGCAGGAGAATTGCTGTTGAGTTCAAGACCAGCTTGGGCTACAAAGGAAGCTCAAGGACAGCCTGAGCTGCACTGTGAGACCCATTTCCACTTCCAGCTTTCACAAGAACCTGTATCCCATGGCTGGAGGCTTCCTGTTTAGGACCTTAAGTTCTCATCCTTTTGCTACGTAACTGGCCATAAAACGCCATCAAACGCCAGATTCCACCTGTGTAATTCACCATTCCACATGCCAGGTCAAACCGCTAAAAGGACACACACATACTTTTTAAAATTATCTTGTATTCATTTATTTATTTGGTACAGGGTCTCACTAAACAGCTCAGACTCATAGTGATCCTCCTGTCTCAGCCTTCCCTGCTGTGATTACAGGTGTGCGCCACCATGCTTGGTTTTGGTGGCTGTCACAGTGTGCCCAGGTTTCCAGGGCTGGCGTAGCATACAGTACCAGGGATGAAACCCAAGTCCTCGTGCTTGCCAGGCAGGCAAGACCGCTGAGCTATCTCCTTGGTCTTTAACTATATTTTTAATTGTTAAATTTGTGCCTTTATTTCTACTACCCTGGCTGATTTATCAGATTTAAAGTGAAATTTGAGTCAAACTCATTGCCTACCAATTTTTATTTTCTATAACTGGAAAACATCAGAAACACTTTTTCCTATAGAGAACAAGCAGAGTTTTTCCACCCCATGCTTTCCCAGATACTTCCTCTTTCCTTACCGAGTGAGGCATTTTGGCCTCTTCGCACAGTCTTTCATGCGTGACTGGGGTCCACTGCCACATGGGCTTGCACTGCAGGGTCTCCCTTCTCCTCTGCCCAAGCCCCTCTGCCCATCCTCTAGGTTCAGCTGATGTGTGTGTCCCTGGCCAAGCTTGAGGACTTCGTCTGGAGGAGTTGCTGCCTTTCGTGTGTCTGCTTCATTTTGTTTGTTCATTTGCTTATTAATTACATTCCTCATTGACAGTTTTTTTACTGTTCTTTTTCCTGTTTTGTTGCTGAATCCTCTGTACACTAAAAAAATGCCAGGCATTTATTAGTTATTCTGGAATTGTTGAACAAATGAACAAATATATACCTGCAGCATAGTAATTACTGTGTTCTGTTTAATGTTACAATGTTTTTCATATTTTCCAGTCTAGAAGCTTCTCATTTTATTCATTTTTTTTGTTTTCCCTAATCTGTGTAACATACTGATTTGTCAGGAAATGTCATCAAAGTCATGATTGACTGATGTACTACTGGATGATTAGAAGGGCAAACTGAAAATGAACTAACTATTGCTGAAGGCAACAGTTCATTGGGAATTTTGGTGACTGGCACCGAAAAGAGGAGCAGAAACATCAAGCCCAGATACACCCTTTCATTCATCTGCTTAGAAATGTAGCTTTTGTGTGTCTGTGATTCGTAACTTTGGCCTATCAGTCAAAATAATTCCCAGGTTTGGATTGTCTTTCAGGGTACCATGGTAAGGGAGCAGCTCTAGAGCTTGGAATCCTCAGGGAAAACTCTAGAAATCTTCTGTTAATCTGGGAGCCTCAGGGCCTTTAGCTTCCATTTAAGAAATTCAAAACTAATGTTATTCATATTACCTTTTTTTAAGTTACAGAGATATTGAGGACCACATTTTAATTTTTAGATTGAATTAGATACAGATACAAGAACTTCAGGAATAATATACAGGAATGTGACTCAGTGGTAGAAAGCCTGCTTAGCCAGTCTCCAGGACCACAGAAAAAAGAAAAGAAAGAAACAAAAGGCTGCATTTGTTACATACTGTGTGGGAGAGGACAAGGTACCATTGTCGCTTCTTCGTATGTGAGAGACTGCTTCATTCACAGGCTAGGTCTTTGCTACATGGAGCATGATCCTCTTCTCAGTCAGTTCATATAGAGAGAGTACCTCCTTTGTGAGCTGGTAGCATATAGACCCAACCTGATCAAATTTATTTTGGCATGTTCCCAAGAGAGTACAGGATGGCAGCAAGGGTTGAGGGGAAATACAGAGGAAGCTGCTTGTCCCCAATCAGAGTACTGTTGCATGGCATGTTTTGGCAATGGTATAGCATATTCATTATGCTTGGGATGTAGATTGCAGAAGAAGAACTAAGGTACCCTGATTCCGGGAAAGTAAAACTGAGCTGAATGGATAAAGGTAGTCATTGTGGATGTTGAGAGGTAATGGTGTTGTGAAGCCCAACAGCCTCACAGTCACATTACTCCCCTTTCTCTTGCTTTCTACCTTTGAAGCCAACTTCTTATTGTGCTGATAGACCCTGAGACAGATTTACAATTTCCAACCTTTTTTTTTTTTTCTTGTATTTTAGGAAAGGGTCTACAGGGTGTTCAGGGTCTCACTATTAGATCAGACTCATAGTGATCCGCCTGTCTACAGCCTCAACAAGAGCTGGGATTATAGGCAAGCGCCACCACGCCCAGTCTCAGTTGCTGTCTCAACGCACCCCGGCTGTGGGGCCAGCACAGCAGGCCCAGAGATTGAACCCCTGGCCCTTGCACCTGCTTGCAGGTGCTTTAATCCACTGATCTATGTGGCCGGGTGATTTCCAACCTTTACTGGGCATTGAGAATGCCTTTTTTGTTATTTATTACAAGGGCATTCCACATCAGTTGCTTTTCTTGTTATCCACTGTGATTGTCCCAAACTAGGACCACTTTGCTCAGGGCCTCAGCCCTCCTTATGCCTTCACTTTAGAATTATAATCTACCACACTTGTCATTTTTTTCCAAAGAAGTACACATCGTCTGGCCCATAGTTCCCTAGCTTATCTCCCTTCTACACCCAAACATCTGTCTGTCTGCCCCTAAAGTCTGTTTTTCTGCCTCAGGAGAAAATTTGTCCTTGCCTTTTTCACAGCCCACCTCTCCTCCAGACCTCGTCTACCTGCCCTGATGGTAGTCAGCATTACCTCTCAGAAGCCTCCCACATTATGAACCCATGAGTGGATTAAGCCATCAATGAGATCGGAACCCTCACTTCCTAAATGCCCAGCCTTGAAACAGCAATGCACTGAGGACCAAGCCCTTAACGCGTGAGCCTTTGGGGACATTCCAGATCCAAACTACAGCATGCCTCCCATAGCCCACAAAGGCCCTTGTCTATCTCACAATGGACAGTTCATCTCCAAGAGCCATCAGTCTTAATAGTGTCAGATTTGCTGAACCCTCTGAGTTCAAAATCTGTTCTGGGGTTCAAAGCAACTCTTAGCTTTGAGTCCTTGCAAAATTTTAAAAGCAAGGAGCTAAATGGGGTGAATAGTAAAGCCTACAGCTCCCTGTCCAGCACTAGGGCGTGTGGTAGCAACACATGAGCGCTAAAAGTCTTCGCAAGCCCTACCCCTGGGTCCTACTGGCTGCGACCCACCAGGTGGAAAGCTGTGCCTCCTTTGGGCTGGCTGGCATTGCCTTGGAGCTTTCCTGGAAGCGAACCTCCTGGGTCTCTTTGGCAGCTTAGGCTTCACTCTTACAGCTTTAGGCATTACCTCTTCAGGGCCTGTATGTGGGACCCTGCCACTCATGGCTTGGCCTTTGCGCCTTCTTTTAAAACTGAATCTAAACCTCTGTGTCCCCACAGCACTTGCATTCTCCATGTGAGCAAAATCAGCATCATGTGGATGGTGCCAAGATGTGCAGCCTGCTTGAGTAGTAGCTGGGCCTACTGGGACAACAGCTGTAGTGCCCTCTCGGTGCCTGAAATTGGGAGAAATGAAGTGAGCATTTGGTGCCGGGTCACATGGGGTGTGGAGTCTATGTAGCTCAAGGCAAATGTTCTTGGGAATACCTTTGGCAATCAGATATACCTTGGTGTGTCCTGATTTATGTAGTTTAGGAGAACATTCCCTAAAGATGTAGTAGGATTAGTCCTGGGAAATACAGAGGAAGAGGAGGCTGCGAAGGAGGCTAAAAACAAAGGACCATGGAGAACGGAAGGACGTGTGTAGTTTCTGGTGCTTCTTCCTTTTTTCTTTTTCTTTTTCTTTTGTGCTGGGGATTGAACTTGGGACCTTGTGCTTGCCAGGCAGGAGCTTATGCTGTTTAGTTATCTGACCTTTTTTGTTGTTGTTGTTTTTTGAGACAGAGTTTTGCTACATAGTCCAGGTACATTGTCTTGCTACACAGCTCCAACTCATAGCGATCTTCCTGTCTCAGCCTCCTCAGCACTAGGATTACGTGTGTGCACCACTTTGCCCAGTTTCAGGGCCGGTTTGGCATATGATACCGGGGATTGAATCCTGGTCCTTGCACTTGCCAGGCAGGTGCTTAGACTGAGCTATCTCCCCAGCTTTCAAAAGGAATTTTTGAAATATTTTCTTTTGATCTCCTTTAGAATAAGGTTATTTGTATCACCTGATCTAGCAAAACCTGGCACATTTGTATATTTGGTATTATATACAAATACCTATTGCATTACATAACTGTCAGCTCAAAACAAGGCGTCATCACTTGGTGAGAATTCCCTTTAATTGAAATTGCTGTACATATAGCAAACAAGGCAGTTTGGAAGGTAAAATACCAGCAGGTGGGCTGTGGAGAAGCTGGGCGAGCAGTATGGTGTGTGGTGAAGTCGCCGCAGCAGCCACGCCCCGTTGGGAACTTGTCTGCTGGCTCAGGTGATTCCGCTTGCTGTCCTGTGTGGGAGAGCAAGCACCTAGAGCTTCCCGGCCAGCAGCACACTGCTACTGCAGAAAGCCCTCATGGATCCGTTTTCTCGTCTTGTATCTCTGTGTGATCGCGTGGAAGTGCCGTTGTGCCACTCAGGTCATGAGTTAGAATTACAAAGCTGTTCTGGAGTAGATGACATACTTAGCGTTGCACAAAACTAATTCTCGAGGACAGAGGGATAGGAACTTGGAGCGATCAAAGAATTCATACACAGCCGCGAGGAACGTCGTCGCCTGGCCTCACATTAGCCATGGTCCACTTGGGATCCTCATGGGCTGGATGGAGGTGAAGCCCCAGGACCTGCGCCAGAGCACCTGTGGAAGGGTGCGAGCAATCGTAAAAGTTCTCTCTATTAAATTAATTTTATCCCATTTCTAACAACTGTTCTTCTGTCTTTAAACTGTGCATTAGACTTTAGTACAGCATTTCATGTTAGTAAATAAATAATACATCTAAATGTGGGACAGGCATGGTCATATGCAGTGCTTCATGATTGCAGATAAATAAGTTACATATTCAACAAGTGCAAGGGAGGCATGCTGTATCACTGTAAAATTTAGAAGTGTGTATTTCAATAAAATACACTTGGGAACATTGAGATGTTTCTGAGCAAAGTTGTGTCATTCGTTCTAGCTGTTAGCAGATTCCATGTTTTTCAGTTGCAAAATGCAAATGGGTGCCTTGGTCTTATTCCTGCTTCTGGATTTTAACAGACACTGTTGAAACACAAGTTCAAAACCATTTGTTGCACTTTTTGTGAGCACACTGGCGTTTTCTCATGAACTGCCTGTGCCTCTCCACATACCGTGTGTTCTTTGCAGCCGTCCTTTAGTCACAGGCAGTTTAAGCTGTTAAATAGTATCTTGCTTTAAAAGGTAGGCTTGATGGCGTGTCTATCTTCTGGTACATCTGGTAAGTTAATATATACAGTCTGTGGGTATCCTGCGGGGACCTGTTTTTACATGCGTACAGGGACGTTTATGTAGAAATCAAAGGCCATGAATCAGAAGAACACAACACTTGTTTCCAGTGTACTGGAGGCTTAAAAAATTGGCTTTGAAAAATTGAAAGTAGTGTGGTTTGTTTTTATTGTGGAACCGATCAGGAAGAACAATTTACAGTCATTGCCATTCTTCACAGCTGAATGGAGGAGAGGTGCCTGCCTCGTGAAGTGGAGCAGCTGCACCCGTTTTCTCTGGGCTCACAAAAACATTTGCTTTTTAATCAAGAACTTTAGATGGCGGGGTACAGTTTGTTTTCATGATTGAAGTGGTCAGTTGTGCCTTACCAGACAGCTGTACTGTAATGAAGAAAAACTGTGTGAAAGTGGGTTAAATATAACAGAAGGCTTTTTTTTTTTTTTTTTTTTTTTAAAGGGATTTCACCTTCAATTTATTCTTTTCTTTAATACTTAAAAGTAGAGATATCACTCTAATTCTTGTCGGCAAGATTTTGCTGTCTCACAGTATCAATTTAGCCCCAGGGAACATTCGAGGCTGGGTTGCAGAGTAATTGTTTGTGTAAGAAGTGCAAACTGAGAGGTCTGAGTTTTATGGTGATTTAGTCTGTGAGAGATCTATTTTCAAAATAAAGAATTACACAGTTACATTTGTTAACACTAGTGCATTGAAAAAACTTGGTGATCTTTTATAGAAAAATACATGGGGCTGCTTTTTTAGACGCAAGTTGTATAAATGTTAAGAGTATTATATTTTTGAGACCAGACACTATGCAAAGTGAAAACTTACGTTTTTCTTGATAAATTTTAAAATGAATTAGTCTAATAATAATGAAATAAGCTGAAAAAGTGTTAAGGTATAGTTAAATGTGCACCATTAGGCTGTCAATTGACTTTGAAAAGCATAGGCTTATTTTATCCAGCAGACTTTGAAATAGGAATAGAAATGCCTTCATTTGCATCATAGTGTACAGTAGCAAAATAACGTTTCAAGGTCAGAGGGGGCAGAATCTTTTTAAACTGTTGTGTTCACAAATAGCTCAGGTTAGTATTAGACATTCATCCATGTTAGGTTTTTATACAGATTGCTTTCCAAGCTGAAAAAAAAAATTTTTTTCATCTTAGGCAAAGTAAGTGTGCTACTTTCAGGTTTGCTGTGAAACTATTGTGTAGATCAATGATTTTCTAGGGGACACTCTTAGGCTTAGTTTAGTGAGGGAAATTTGGAAAGCTGGATGAAGGGAGGATTTGAGTGAGGAGTTTGAGCTTACATGCTTTGGCTGTGGCTTGTCTGCCCGGGTGACTTTAAGAGAATGTCTCCGCATTGGACTGGGTGTCTTCGAGCAGTCCCGGATGCCACTTCCCTGAAGTTCTCTGGCTGCTTTGCTTCGCTTGCCCTACACCCCTGTGCTTTTCTGATTCTGTTTGTCTTTCCTTGCCTCACAGACCCGAGGGAAACACTGAGAATGGGTCCTGAGTTCATTCTAAATGGCAAACCATGGCTGCTGTTCTGTGACTTCTCTGCAGAGGCTTGGGAAAGTTGCTTAGAAAGGTGAATGGAATACACATGGGTGGATTGGAAAGGTAGAGTAGTAATTAAGGACTGGCCTGGGGCCAGTTTTTAGGGTTAGACCAACAATGGGGAGCATTGAAGACAGAAAGCAACATGATGCACTGAGGACATTTACTGGAAATTCTAATTACTAGCATTAAAATCAAAAGATCTGGATTCAAGTCCTAGCTAGCTAAAGATTCTGGGAAAGCCAGTCTTAGTTTCTGTTTTTTTCTTGCATAGAGTGGAACTTGTTCTACATACCAAACAGGTTGCACATCTTTAGAAACAAAAAGGAAAGCATGAGAAATAAAAAATACTATCAGGTAGTTAAGTAGTGTAGTTACAGAAGCAGTGGAGCTATTTGTATCTTTGCGGGGAGCACTCTCTCGGTAGCCAAAGAAAGGGAATGCGGCAGGCACTAAATCTCACAAACGCAGACTCTTTGTGGACGAGCTCTGCAAAGCACCATGATAATCCCCTCATGGATCTCTTTTTGATGCCCATCCACCACTTCCCACCCACTACTTCCAAATGCTCTCCTGTCTCAAGCTCCAGCCCAGTCCCTTCTTTCTCATTCTCAGTAGGTCAACTCTTCCCTAACTTTGCCCAGAAAATTGAGCAAGGCTCGTGAGTTTTCCTGGGTATAATTACAAAATGTCTCTTTCTTCATACAGCTTCCTTCGCACTTTCTCACTCCTCCTCGCACAGGTCAGTTGTGTTCCTCACGCATTCTTGTGCTAGCTCATCCTCAGCCTTGCGTCATCAGCTATTTCATGCCTTTCTCTTGTTCTTTAAATCTGCTCCTTCTTCCTAGTCATGAAGCACTCTTTGAATTTAGTCATATGTGTCTCTTTCATCTTCGTTGCTGGGATTTTCTAGAGCGATTTGAGCCGTCTCCATTGCCACTGCCCGTGCCCACTCTTCCTTCCTCCCTTTCCTGCCTGCCTCCCTTCTCTCCTCCCTTCTCGCATTGCAAGCTGGCCCTCATCTGTCCCATGCCATGGTATCCGGGTCTCCAGTGCCATTACTGGGCTCCTGGTCAGATCCAGTGAGCACAGCCCTGCTTGCCCGTGCCGGGCCCTGCACACGTTGAGCCTACTCTGTCCTCTAAGTGAAGCCCTCTTTTGCTTTGGGATCCGTGCATCAGTGCACTGCTTGCTGTCTTCCAACTCTGTCGTAACTGCTTTTCTGCGCTCCTCTCAGCCCCTCCGAATAGATGTTCCTTAGCATTCAGGATACAGCTCACATATGACACAAAACTTAGCAGAAATGAAGCAGTAGCCCTCGAGATAATACCTGAATTTGTAAACCTGAAAAATTGAAATACAGGAAACATTCTTTATGAGCTTCAATTAAACAAAAATTTCCTGGGTGAAACATAAAAATGTGATCCATAAAAAAGTTGTTAAATTGGTCTTCATCAAAATAAAAAGGTATTTGTTGATAGATATTGTTATAAGAAGTGAAAAACATCTAAGATTGGGAAAATATTCACAGCATACATCTGATAAAAGGCTTCTATCCAAGTATAAAGAGCTCTTTTTTTAAATGTATTTAGCATAGGGTCTATAGGGTTTCACTACACAGATCAAACTGTCCTTTTCAGCCTCCCAAGCACTGGGATTACAGGCACTCAGCACCATGCCCAGCCTCAGTTGCTGCCTCAGTGTACCCTGGGGGCGGGGCCAGGATGGCACTCCAGGGTTCAAGCCTCAGTCCCTTCCTCTGCCTAAGCAGGCACTTTAGTCTGCTGAGCTGTGTGACAGACCCTTTCCAAGTATGAAGAACTCTTGAAACTCAATAATAAGAACAAAAGATTTGAATGGACAATCAAATAAGATGTGTGAATGACAAATGATGTAAAAGATGCCAAATATTATTTTTTATTAGAGAAATATAAAACAATACCATGACAATATAAAATAATACCATGATGCCATTATCCTCACTACAATGGCTAAAATTACAAAGGTAGACCGCCCTAAATGTTTCTGATGGCAGAGGTTTAGTTTAATTTTGTTTTGTTTTGTTTTTCAAGGTACATGTATAACTTCCATATGACCCACGCATTGTGCTCCTAGGTATTCCCCAAGTGGAATAAAAGAATGTAGTGAAAGATGTTATATAAAAATCTGGGAAGCAAAGTGGTTGTTTAGGAAATGAGAATATAGGGTGGAAGAATAGATTGCATAGTAGCACAGTGAAACTTTGGAGATTATAGACATCTTTACTGTGTAATTATGTTTGTTGTGAGGATGCTTTTGCAAAATGTATATGAACTCATTGTGTTTGACACCTGAAAACACGCAGTCCCTTACATATTGAACCAATTATAGACTCCTAAAATTTCTCCCAATCTACCTTTTTCTCAGCTTCTAGAGTGCTCACTTTTCTCACAGCATAGCTTTTTGTGTATATGAAATGTATGTAAAAAGACTCATGTAGTATTTATAATTTTATAGAGGTTTCTTTCAATAAAAATTCTAGTTTGGGGCTGGGGAGATAGTTCAGCGGCATAAGCACCTACCTACCAAGCTCAAGGTCCTGAATTCAATCCCTGGTATCAAAAAAGAGAAGGCATAGTTTGTATGTAGTTGGTCTAGATTGTTTTACACACTTGTAGTCCAATATTCTTGTTGTTATGTAACATTGCATGAGTTTACAGTCCTGCGTAGAGTGACAGGGTTGTGTTCTGAGAAATGCGTCATTAACAGTCTCGTTGCTGTGGAGACACCACAGAGTAGCGTACTTGCACAAGCCTACGTGGCACAGCCAGCTACACACCTATGCTGTGTGGCAGTATGTGATCTCTCTCGCTCTCATGCTCACTCCTTCATGGACTCTTTCTTCTAGTGCCAAGATGAACAAAGCAAGCTGAGATTAAATCAATTAGAAGAGAGAATTATGCAATGAAGACTTCCAGTAATCAAGACTTGATGAGGCTGCTATAGGCATTCTATTTTACAGCATACTTTTATAAGTAGGAGTATACTCTAAGATGATTACAAAAAGCATCATAGTATCGTAGGTAAATACATAGCCAATAACATAATCATTTATTATCATTATTATGTAACTGCACATAATTGTACATGCTGTACTTTTATACAGCCGACAGCACAATGGCTTTTTACGTCCGCACCACAGCAAGCACTGTAATAATACAGTGCACTATGTATGATATTACAGTGGCTATATTGCCACTAAGCAGTAGGGATTTTACTGCTCCATTACATTATGGAGCTACTGTCATGTACAGTGTCTTGCTGGCTGAGATGTCATGTGGTACAGAACTGTACGTTCATAACATTTTATTCTTTTTGGCATTGCTGGTGATAAAACTCAGGCAGCGTTGAGTTACATCCTCAGGCTCTCCCCCCCTTTTTTTGTATTTAGTACAGCGTCTACAGGGTCTTACTACTAGATCGGACACATAGTGATCCTCCTGTTTTCAGCCTCCCAAGTGCTGGGATTACAGGCAGGTGCCACCACGCCCAGTCTCAATCTCCCTCTCAGCGTACCCCAGAGGCGGGGCCAGCACGGCAAGCCCAGGGACTGAACCCCTGGCTCCTGCATCTGCCTAAACAGGTGCTATAATCTGCTGAGCTGGTTGGCCAGCCCTCCCCAGCCCTTTATAATATTTATTTATTTATTTATTTATTTATTTATTCTGAGACAGGTTCCCACTGGGTTGCCCAGGTTAGGCTCAAACTTGAGATGCTCTTGCTTCCTGAGTAGCTGGGATTACAATGTTACCCAGATGATAATGTACACACAAATATTGCTAACCTTTAAACAAGATGATAATGACTATACAGTACTCCTTTGTGTGGGTATGGATATAGCTAGGTAACTCATTAATTTCTCTATTACCAGGTTTTACTGTTAGATATAGGACTATTATGAGCATTTTTAAATAAATACTTAAACAAATTTCTGACCATTCTTTAGAATACATCCTAGAAGGGCTAGCCAAATAGCTCAGCAGACTAAAGTGCCTGCTTAGACAGACACAGTAGCCAGGGTTCAATCCCTAGCATGCACGCCCCCGACCCTGGGGTGCACTGAGACTGCGATTGAGATTGGGCGTGGTGGTGCGGGCCTGTAATCCCTGTTTGCAGACACTTTAATACCTTGGAATTTTGATCATTTACAAAACTTCAATTTTTTTCATACATCTAAGTACTTATATTTGTCAAATCCAAACTAGTTTTTCTAGGCTTGTATTTTGAAAAACTAAAATTCACGAAGAAAACTTAAAATGTGAAAATTATTTCATTAGAAAGTAGTTATTTAAAAAAAAACACATCATTGGACAGAGGAGATAGCTAAGCAGACTAAGCGCTTGCTTTGGAAAGCACAGAAACTGAGTTTGATCCAGGTCCCACGTGCCACACTGGCTCTGCCCCTTGGGTGTGCTGAGCCAGTGACCAAGTTAGGGCATGGTATCACAGGCCTGTAATCCCAGCGCTGGGGAGACTGAAAACAGGAGAATCAGTATGAGTCCGAGCTGTGTAGTGCGAACCTACATCCAAGTACACAAATAGGAAAAACAACAAAAAAACTCCACGTCATTCACCATTTCTTTTAACCTAAATTTTATTTTTTGTTATGTATTTAATATATTTATTATTTCTTTTTAAATTTCATTTTTCTTTTTATCTATTTTGTTTTTCTCTGTGTTTCTTTTTTTATTTAGTTGGTATAGGGTCTACAGAGTCTCATGATGTAAATCAGACTTGTAGTGATTCTCCTGTGTTCACCCTCCCAAGAGCTAGGATTACAGACATATCCCACCATGCCCAGTCTCAGTCCCTGTCTCAGCTCACCACCGGGTTGGGGCCAGCATAGTAGGCCCAGGATCAAACCCCTGACCCCTGCATCTGCCTAAGCAGGCACTTTAATCTGCTGAGCTATTTGGCTGACTCTTTTATATTTTTCTGGGAATATAATAATTTTATTTCAATATTAGTGAAAAATATACATCAATGTAAACAAAAGAAAAAATGAATTTTTTCAACTTTGATTTCACATTTTTTCTGTATTCTTTACAAAGAATTACTCTAATGATTCTTGATCTTCTTTATAGGTTTTGTTTTTTCTGCAGGGTCTCACTATGCAGCTCAGACTCATAGTGATCCTCTTGTTTTCAGTCTCCCCAGAGCTGGGATTATATGCGTGCACCACCACGCCCTGACTCTGTTGCCTGCTCAGCACAGCCTGGGGCAGGACCAGTGAAGCATGTGGTACCAGATTCTTAATCTTCTTGTATCATTTTTTTCATTGGAATACTTGAATGCATATGTGTAATTTCAATGCTTGTGTCATGTATTATTTATCTTCTTAGAAAACAAAAAAAACTAAGTTGTGAATATACGTGCTCTTGCATATATAATAAACATACTTTCCTCAGTTACTTACGTTTTTCTTTCTTTCTTTTTTGGTGGGACCAGGGGTTGAACTCAGGCCCTTGAGTTTGCCAGGGAAGCGCTTAGTCTACTGAGCCATCTCCCCAGCCCCTTACATTTTTCAGCTTTTAAATTTGTGTTATTTCTTCTTCTGTTTTATAGATTATTTTTCTGTAAGCTTAAGGGTAGTTTTAAGTGTCTAGAAACTTGAACCACAAATTTAATCAGAAAAAAATACTTTAATTCCAGTTAATCCACACAATTAACCTTCTGTGCTGACAGCAGCAACAAAGGCAGAGTGTTTAGTGTATAATCTCCTGCGTAGGCCTACATGCTTGTTGGCAAAGTCCGATCCCGAGATTAACTGTCTTCCTATGACATGGGGGTTTTGGTAATTTTTCTGAAGAGACTATCTAGAGTCTCATTTAATCCTTGTAAGAACAAGCTGATTGCACTCATATTGTCAGATTTGTAAAAGGAACGTAGGTCAGATGAGTCATATAGTTGTAACTTGCTCAGAATGGTCTATAACCCATGGCTGCTCATTATTAAAATACATTCTTCCTTCAAAATAAAAATAATTTACTATAATAGTGAATAATGTAGTTTGAGGTTTTCCAAGGGGAACAATTTAATACAGGACATATATTTTGTAGAATTATTTTGTAATAGCTGCCCAAAGAATCACATACAAAAACAGTGCAGGAATTCTCTCTGCACACTGAAGACCAAGGAAGCCAGCTGAGAGCCTGGATCCCACGATAGTGTCCTGCTTGAGTCCAGATGGGGGCCAAGAGCCCACGCCAGTGTCTCCTGAAGGTCTGTTTCACAGATCTGTGCTGGGAAGGCCCAAAGGTCAGTGGTGGAAGCTAGAAAGTCTGGGCCTGCAGGATGAAGGAGCTGGGCTAATGGCCAGGGGATCCGCACT
>NW_004524810.1:1374671-1384723 GCF_000260255.1 Octodon degus
AAGTCCTTACAAAGAACTGAAACATCAGAGCTAGAAATAAGCATATCAACAGTATGTTTAAAAAGCAACACTAGAAAAATTATAAGTAGTTGTAAGGTTTTTTCTTTGTTTGTTTTTTAAGAATTGAAATGACTATGGCACAAAGTTGTGGTATAAAGAATGAAAACTTTATGAACATGGCTTGGATACTGAGATAACTACTTCTTAAAATTCATATAATCATTAATTTGAATGAATATAATCATTAAGTTGAAAATTTCTTGGACATTGTGAACTCAGTGAGAGGTAGGTGAGATAGAGTGGAAAAAGATATTAACAGAAAAGAATATAGCACACCCAGCCATTTGAGGATCCTACCACTGCCTGCCAGGACCATTTGAGCTGCAGTGTGAAGTTGGAGCTGAAGGGATGAAGAGATGGTTGAGGGCCACATCTTCCAGGACTCGTAGGGAAGGAATCCGACGTTTATTCTTGGTACAGAAGGGCTGTAAAATATTTGGAAGATGAAGGGAGTAACTAGATCTGTGTTTAAGAAAGAAAAAGAGTGAGTTAAAGGTTTCAAGAAAGGAGACTGATTATGTGGCCTCTTGTGGAAATCCTAGCAGAAACTGATGCAGTCTGAACTAGGGTAGGACCCGTGGCAGTGGAGAGCTGGAAGGAGAAGCTAGGAAACTTTTGGTTTTGATTGGTTATGTGTCCTAGCTGTCCTAACTATTCTATTTATTTTGAAGTAATTTCAAAATTAAAATGTATAGGAGCAGTATGGAGTTGTCATTACCTCCAGATTCTTTAATATGTATTTCCTAAGAGCAAGGGCATCTCATACTCCTGGGTGCTCAAATCAAAGCTTCTACTACCTGAGAAGATATTTTTTTCTTAAGTTATACTCTGCAATTTTAGACCTTGACCCGGGATTTCGTCTGCTAAGGTCCCAGAGATGTGCACTGGGCAGCAATCTTTTCATTTCTCCTCATGCCTGAGGATCTGGCAATTTATTTAGCTCTAAGAAACACAGTGTCTTTCCTTGACTGTCCAGCCGGGTCTGTCTCCACTTTGCCCCACACAGATGTTGAGACACGTCTGTGGATGCCAAGTTCCCACGTGGGAGTTCACCTCTTCACCTCGGTCCTACACCAGTGTGGAAAACAGGAAGAGTCGTCACATCAGTATAATCTGCTATCTTGAAGAGTTCCTCAGCATTTCCTTCATCTTTAATATTTATATACATTTTTTAAAAACACAGGGCAATTATTTTGTTAACTATCCCTCAATTTAGGGGTTTTTTTTGTTTGTTTTTTTTAAACTTTGGTAATTATATTACCAAAGTGAGATATTCTTCTCATTGCATCCTATGAAGTGGTATACAATAGTTATTTGTTACATTACTGGAGATAGTAACCATGATCACTTAACATCCTGTCTACCGGATTCCTCTACTGTAAAGTTGCTCCACTCTCTCTTTACAATGAGTTTTTGGGAGGTGTTACTTGGAGACTTCATGCAACAGTTAAGCTTAATGGTCAGTTTGTGGGGCGCTGTCCCTCTCAGTACATTAATCCACTGGTGCTCATAGCTGAATATGCTGCTAGGAGTGGGGGCCCCAGTAGAGGAGGGTCCCTGGGGCCGTGTCTTTGCCAAGCGTTTCTCTCCTGGTGCTCTTCCTCTGTGTTCTGCTTCCTGACCACTGCGCATGAAGCAGCTTGGCTCCACAGTGCCCTTCTGCCACCATGTTCCTGTCTTGGGGCCAGCGGACTGTAGTCTAAAACCTCGGAAACCATGAGCCCAAATAAAGCTTTTCCTTTAAGTTGTGGGTATCGCGTAGCCCCAGCACAGGCGAACTGACTGATGCTGTGCTCAGTAGACTGTTCTTTCCTTTATCAATCTCCTGCCCATTTTAGCATTTATGTATATATCTTGGCTGAATTAATTATTGCTCTAATAATTACTAAAATGTTGATTTTGTAATTTTTTAGCCCTCCATTTATCAGTTCACATTCCATTACAAGGAAAAGTTTCTTTCTCTTCTTCATTCTTTTATTTGTCTCAGTATCAGTATATTGCTTTCTGTTTTTATTTTTATTTATTTGCTTTTTTGAGACAGGGTTTTACTGTGCAGTTCAAGCGGGGCTTCAGCTCACGTTGTAGTCCAGGCTGGACTCAAACTTGAAATAATCCTCCTGCTTCAACCTCCCAAGTGCTGGGATTACAGGCGTGTACCACCACACCCAGCTCTGCTTTCTGTTTTTAAATGGATCATAATGCTACTGTTGTTATTTATTTTGATACTTAAAATATCCTTGTTTTGGTTAGATTGAACCCCTTAAAACTGTGCACTTTATTATTCTTTGAGCACTTTCTGATGGACAGAAATTATTGAGGCCCTTCTTCCCCCTGCTTGTATCAGTGGCATTGTCCCGACACTGTGTGAATCATGTCATTGTGGCCATTGGCTTCCCATGTTCTCTTCCTGCTTGGGCTTCAACATCCTACCACTGCCTGCCTTGCTGGCTTTGAGATATTCAGGAAGTAGGGGAAGGATGACAGAATTAGATAAATAGATAACCTGACCCCTTTTTAAATGTTCTGTATGAATGCGTTGGGAAATAAAAAGACTAGCTTATCAACCTTACAAGGGAAACATATTTGGATAAATCAGAAATAGCTGACAGCAAAGGAGACCAGATATGGAGAACTGAGGCTTAACTGACCTCTGTGAGCTCGAAGGAGAAAAATAGCAAGCCACACTCCTGTGGCAACCCAAAGGGGTGGTGGCACGTTGTGGGTCCTGGGGAGAGGTGAACACAGCTGAGACCTGGTGTTCACCTGAGCATGTACCTCAGGTGACAGAAGGCAGAATCCTGTGCTACTCTAATTGTACCCACATCCAAGAGAATGAAAGCAAGACAAGTCAGATGCTCTCTGCCCAGGAGAGGCAAGAGCCCTCTGGCTGCCCACATGCTAACCTAAGTCTGCCTTTGTCTTTCGTCCTCATTTGCCCCTGGGTCAGGGAATACACCAGCAGGGCCAGGTTCCTATAGGATAAGCCTCACTCAAATTATTTTAATTTTTGAGATTTTGCTTTACTAGTATCTGAGTATGAGCCCATGTACTGCTTTGAAATCTCAGGGCTCAGTCCAGCTAAGTTCTCCCGCTCTGCCACCACTTTTGTCTGAGAAGCGTTTTGCTGTTACCACTCACTATAATTTTAGGATCAGAGGCTTAACGAGGAACCATATTCTTTCTCCTTTTCTTTTGTGTTTGTGTTTGCTATTAGAAAGGTAGGTAGGTGGGTTGTCTGCAGAGCTGATGCTGTAGGAAGACTCTCCCCACTGTGCAAGCCTTGTTGGGAAGAGTACTTCTTACCCTTCCTGTCCCTGACTGGCTATCGCTTTGTCTGTGCCTCTGCTCCCGGGTGCTGTGCTCTCGGGAGCTTGGTAGGATTTGCCCTAGTATGAGGCTCAGAGAACCTGACAGCCCTAGGAGGCTTGATTGGTTTTTTTGTTTGTTTTGTTTTTGTTCTGTCTTCTTTTGAGACAAGGTATCACTACACTCGTCTGGCTAGCCTTGAACTCAGTTTGTAGCCCATGTTGCCCTCAAACTCTCAGTGATTCTCCTGCCTCAGCCTTCCCAGTGCTGGGATTATAGACAGCTACCACACCCAGCTTGCTCTCTTGTTAGTGTGTGCAGGAGTGGGAGAAAAGAAAGAATTTGACTGAGACTAAGTTGATTTGAAGGAAGCAGCTGCTGTTAGACAAGTTTACATAATAGAGCTAGTTGCTTTCTGTGCTTCTCTTTTTCCATCCTTGTCCTCCATTTTTTTTAATAAAAGTTACTGTGGGTCAAATAATTTTTAGCAATGTATTGGAATTTTTAAAATGTATTTAGCCATTAGGCAAGTGTCCAGTTGAATTTGGATTTCACTAAACCTGCAGTCTAGAAAATTGCTAAACTTATTTGAAATCACTGAGTCATGTTGCTATAAGTATATAATAGGGATTTAATTTGAAAACTCTAATGCAGGCCAGCCAAATAGCTCAGTGGATTAAAATGCCTGCTTAGGCAGATGCAGGGGCCAGGGGTTTGATCCTGGGCCTGCTGTGCCGGCTCCAACCCTGGGGCAAGCTGAGAATCCGATTGAGACTGGGCATGGTGGCCCGTACCTGTAATCCCAGCACTTGAGAGGCTGTAAACAGGAGGATTACACGAGTCTGATTTACATAGTAAGACCCTATAGACACTGTAAACCTTGTAGTAAATACAAAGAAAAAAAAGCCTCTAAAGAGTATTTGCTTTGTGAAACCAAACAATGTTGTAGAATTTGGTGGTAATGAATCAGAAATGCAAGTTTAATAAACTGTATACAGTGACATCTCGGTTTTCAAACTCAATTTGTTCCAAATTCATGTTCAAACACCAAAGATCAAGAACTCAACATGCTTCCCACAAGACATAATAGAAAATATTTTCAAATCAATAGTTTTCATAGTTTTAAAACAGTATTTTACACTTTAGCCGGTCTTAAAATTGGCAATTCCTTCTTCCTACTGAAATAATGACGTTTTTATGAACAGCACAACTGTTTTTAGAGGAATTGTTAAAATATTGCAAGTTTGTTGGTATGCACTTCTAATGTAGTTTTATTAAAAAGCAAATTAAGTTAGTTAGTTTGCTTGTTTGTTTGTGGCACGCTCACTACGTAGTTCAGGCTCGTCTTAAACTCTGGAACTCAGGCTGGCCTCAGATTCATGGCAGTCCTCCTCCCTAAGCCTTCCAAGTGCAGAGATTCAAGCCATGTGCCACTATGCCTGGCCCACAAGCTAGGTATTTTAAAGTCAGTCAAATATATACCAGTAGCAAACTTAAAATACAGCCTGAGTTTAATAAGATGAAAAAAACACTTGAGCAGAGTTCCTTTGGAATCTTCTTATGTTTCTGGTATGTATCCCAAGCTCACTGTGACTGTGTAGCAGCCAATAAAGATTATCTCTGTCCTGTTCCTCACACCTATTTAGAGAGCTGTCTGTTTTCCTAAGGCAGTTTCAGTGTCACTACTGACTGACTGCCCGTTCTCCCCTTAAAACTATAGGGAGGTGATCCGTGCCTCTCAGGACAGCTGCCCTGCCGGTCACTATTGCAGATGTCCTGTCCGAACTTTGCTTTAGAGGGCTGAGTATTGATTGGCCTTCAGCCTTTTGTTCAGCCTCTGCCTTTTGCCCAGTTCAGTGTGCTATTAATAAGCTTACTTCCTTTTTCACTAGTCATAGAGTATCCTTGCCAGCCTTCTTCATCTAACTCATAGTTTCACCAGAAACTTTAATTTCCTGCGACTGTCACCTTCCTCTTGGCCACGTCGGCTTTTGCTGTAATGCATTGCTCGGACAGCCGTCGCTCAGCAAGCCCCCAACCCCCCCCACCCGCACCTCCTGGGTGTCAGCCACCGTGCCCCATGCTGGGCTACGATAAACAGCTCCTCACGGAACTGAGAGTGCAGTGGGAACAGTAGCTATTCGGCAGGTGCAATAAGTATGCTTGCACATCATGAAATCACTGCAGATATGAGAAGTGTCTCAGAGAAGAGTGGGAGCAGATGGGAACACGCAAGGTGGGCCTGGCTTCTTCTGGGGGCTCTGGAGCCAGAGGCATGAGGATTGGGTAGGTATTAACTGGTTGTGAACTGCTGAGGACCATTCCAAGCAGAGTAGTCATCGCCCTTGCTGATCACTTTCTTTTCTATAACCAAGCAGATTCTCACACTACGTAGCCATTCCACCTGCGTACTCTCACTAGGGCACCTCTTTGTCTTGCTGAGTTTTTTGCCTTTGTGCCTTCGCATAATTCTCATTTTGTGGGGCTGAACTATTTTGGAGCTCCTGAGTCAAGGTTTCTGAGGTGGCTTAGAATCTGCCAGCAGCCCGCTCGCCAGGTCTGATCTGTCCGCAGTCTCCTCCCCTGCAAGCCTCCTCCTCTTTCCCACAACTATTTGGATGGCCCATGATTCTTACAGGAAGCAGGCCCAAGCCAGCAGTGGGACCTTAGCGTGTTTGTTGACATCCAGTCTCTTCCTACAGCTACTCGCGTTGCATTGTCAGCAACAGGTGGACGACTGCAAGTCTGAGCTGCGTCGTGAGACCCCTGCACCAAATACATAAATAAATAAATGAGTAAGGACTAATTATGACATCTGTATTTAGACAATTATTAAAATGAATTTAAACATAAAATATGGATCAGTAGTAGAGTTCTAGCATTTTATTATTTTCGAGGAAAAGCACCTTATTTTATTTCTTTTTGTGGCCGGCTCAGCCCACCATGGGGGTGGGACTGGCACGGTGCCTGTTGCTGGGATTGAACCATGGTCCCTGCACTTTCCTAAGCTTGCCTAGGCAGGTGCTTTTGTCTGCTGAGCTATCTCTCTGGCCCAAAGCACCTTATTCTTTTTTTTTTTTTTTAATGTATTTAGTATAGGATCTACAGGGTCTCACTACGTAGATTGGACTCGTAGTGATTCTCCTGTTGTCAGCCTCCCAAGTGCTGGGATTACAGGGGTGCACCACCACGCCTAATCTCATTTGCCTTCTCAGTGCACCCCGGGGGCAGGGCCAGCATAGCATGCCGGGTATCGAACTCCAGCCACTGCACTCTGCCTAACAGGTGCTTTAATCTGCTGAGCTATTTGGCCGGCGCCACAGCACCTTATTCCAAACATATGTACCTCTACTGGAATAGACAAACATAAATTTTGCCCTCCTAAAGCAGTTTTATGCAAATAGTCTAGAATTGTTCTGGTCGTTCACCTTGTGCCATAGATCTCTAGAACTTTTTTGTTTTGTAAAAGCTACAGATGCTGAACAAAAGCTCTGCCTTCTCCCCTCCTCCCAGTCAGTCCCTTGCAACCGTGTTTCCATTTCACTATGAATCTGACTACAAGTGGTACATTACGTAAGTGAAATCAGACAGTAGTTGTTCCTGTGAGGGTATTGTTTTCCTTAGCAGGATCTTCATATTTCTCCATGCTATAGGCTGTGTCACAGAGCTGAATATTAATTAGACCTTTGCTGTATGTACTCCGTGCTCTTTGTCCAGTCATCTCTCGATGGCCACTGGCATTGCTCCCACCATTTAGCTATCATGTGGTGGATAAATATATCCTTGAGACAAGGCTTTAAGTTATTTTCACAACACTTACATTATTGAGCCCCATTTATAGAGAAATGTGTTCTCTGTTTGAAGAATATGGGATGGAGGGAGGGAAGGCGGAAAGAAACTGTCCCTCTAACAATTAGAGTTGCCAAGAATTGCCTGCGTTTGACTCTCCTGGCACACTTGCTGAAAATGTAGGCTTGTAGGCCTTCCGTTAAACATCTCACATCAGAGTCTCTTGTGAAGCACAGGGATTTGTACCCCAAGTGACTCATATGTACACTGAAGTGTGAGAAGCACTTCCCCGCTGCAGCCAGGCTTGGCAGGATCCGAGAGGTCTCTGCTGTAATGGTACAGCTCCTTTGCCCATGGGCAGATCTGTCTCGGCTCTCCAGTGGCTTGCCCTCTTTCACTGTGCCTGCATGTCATGGCCCAACCAACCAACCCATAAATGCAGCAAAGAAGAGCGGGTCTGAGTTTACAGTCTTGAACTTTGATCTCAGCCCATTTGGGTCTTTCTTCCTCCATGCGAGGTGGCAATTCACCATCTGTTTGGAGTCAGTGGCCAGTGCACGGGTTAACGTTCGCTCCAGGTGTTGGACTTATCTCAGTGTGCTTGCTGTTTTTATTGTTCTTCTTCTTTTCTTTTTTGTTAAACTGAGATTTGTTACATATTGTCCAGACTAACTTTGTTTTTGTTTTGTTTTTCCTTTTATGTATTTGGTACAGGGTCTTACCATGCAGCTCAGACTCGTAGTGATCCTCCTGTATTCAGCCTTCCCAGCCTTGACTTGGTTGCCAGCTCATCGTGCTCCCAGGGGCAGGGCCACTGCTGCACGTGGGACCGGGGATCAAACCCTGGTACCTGTGCTTGCCAAAGCAGGTGCTTAGTCTGCTGAGCTATCCTGCTGGCCCTTCCAGACGGACTGAATTCCTGGGCTCAACTAACCTTTCCCAAGGAGCTACTTGAGTTCTTAAAGGGGCTGGATCTCTCCTCCGGACAGTGCTTTCACACATTCGCATTTTATAACTGTGTGCCAACTGTGCCATCTTGGAAGCTGAACTCTCTGCACCTGGTTGCCACATCATGCCATCTCACACCTAACACGTGTAGCTTTACTTTGTGCTCTGTGCTTTGCAAGTGACTTTTGAATGTAACCTTTTCTGCATATAATTTTGGCATACTTTCAGAAAATACTTCACTTTTGTGTAAGTGATGAAGTTAGAACGTTTTTTATATTTGACTTCCACTAAAAGGGCTGTGTCAGATAAATAATGTGTGTTCTCTATTGGAGTTCTAGAGAAAGGAGCTTGGTGGGGGGAAAGGCCCTAATAAGGAAGTTTGGCCACTTTTTCAGGGTGATCCATCTCTAAATATCTGTACCGTAACCTATTCAATACCCCCGTAGTTCTTGGTTTCTGTTTCCTTTCTACGGTGCCCTTTTGTGGCTTCCCACTAGCTGGAGTGAAAAACCCTGTGATATAGAAGCTTTATGAAAGCAGAGAATCGCTGTAGTCCCCACTCAACGTGGCACATGGGTGTTCAGCAGGCACATTTTGAAGGCAGGAGCCTTATGACACATTTCATGTAATATTGTTTATGTTAGACATTTTCTTTGTAACTTTGTTACAGGACAACTTTTATTTATCTAAAACCTCAATTTTAAGGTATTAAGAGGCTTCATACTGACATCTCTGATTGGATCAATTGACGCGTTGAAAAAAGGTTAAGATGCACATCTGATCTCATGTTAACTTAGTTTTTTATGCCAGGAATTTGAAGCTGTATTCCTGACACCATCCCGTAACCTTCCTGGTCTCTTAACTGGCCTGGCACTGTCACCTGCGGCCAGTTCCCTTCCAGCCTGAGCTTGGGTGCCTGGGGATGGATCAGTGCTCTCGTCTTTGCCTGCTGCAGGCCATGTGGTGAGTCCACTTAGGTGAAGCCAGGAGCGATGAGTGTGCTTGTTTTTTTTTTTTTAAATGATTTTATCTTTATTTATTTATTTATTTTTTGCGGTACTGGGGATTGAACTCAGGACCCTGTGCTTGCCAGGCAAACACTTATTCTACCGAGCTATCTCCCTGGCCCCAAGTGTGCTTGTTTTGTTTTCTGCTTACAGATTTAGGCTTCAAGCTAAACACACTGAAACGCTTTTTGTGTTGTGTTGGGTTTGTTTTCAGCAGATCTTTAAAATCTGTTGTCAGTGGACTGCTCAGAGAGGCCCTCGGAGGAGCTTACTCTCAGGCTTTCAGTTCTAGGCTTGATAGAGGGAGAAAAACTGATCTCGGGTGGATGATCTCCAAAGGATATAGGGAACCTCCAGACGACGCAGGGAAAATCGACCTCCCGACCTGACCTGCTCAAGTTCGTGTTCTTTAAAACTGAAGAATGAATTTTAGGAACAAATGGAGGTTATGACCAGAATATATTTATTGAGGGAAAGAAAGCTCCTGAGCAAGAGAGGGACAGCAGGGGGGCCCCGAGTGGGTAGTTCCCCTGGAAGTTGTCTCTTCCAGGGACTTTTATGGAGGAAAACCATGTGGTGAGACGGGCCTAAGGTGGTGGGGAACATGGGAACTCGCTTAGGTGGGCATGAGATGGGACAAAACTTTGGTCAGCCAATGAGATTACAAGCACTATTGCTCAGGTAAAATTGATTAAATCCAGGACCAAATGAGGAAGTGAGTCATGTAGCAAGTGGGTATGAATAGGGGACAGGATCTCTTCCTGTTGGGGGTTGGGCTAGTGACTCATTTGGGCTCTTTCAAGTTGATTGATACTATTTAGGATATCAATCCCTAATGCCCATCCCTAGGGAAGTAAGTAGCTGTGTTTCCTCTTTTTGTCTTGGTCTTCAGGTGTGGCCCATATGGGAGTGTCTGTCTCTTCCAAGTTGCAAAGTCACCTT